>NC_139989.1:62381519-62536519 GCF_964263955.1 Coregonus lavaretus
AGCCCAGTATAGCAGAGCCCAGTCCAGTACAGCACGGCAGAGCCCAGTCCAGTACAGCACAGCAGAGCCCAGTCCAGTACAGCAGAGCCCAGTACAGTACAGTAGAGCCCAGTACAGTACAGCAGAGCCCAGTACAGTACAGCAGAGCCCAGTACAGTAGAGCCCAGTCCAGCAGAGCCCAGTCCAGTACAGCACAGCAGAGCCCAGTACAGTACAGCAGAGCCCAGTACAGTACAGCAGAGCCCAGTCCAGCAGAGCCCAGACCAGCAGAGCTGCAGTATTGCATGCTGGCTCCCAGAGACACACACACAAGCTCCCAGAGAGAAGGCCTGGCTGGGGGACACAAAGGGGAGGAGGGGACACACACAAGCTCCCACCGAGTCGCATGAACGCACACACAGCCACACGTGGACATCTGTGATCATTCAGCAACAATTGGTTTCAGTGACAGTCAGAACTCAGGCTCCCCTACCATCCTTCTCCCCTACTATCAGTCTCCCCTACTATCAGTCTCCCCCAGACTCCCCTACTATCAGTCTCCCCTACCATCAGTCTCCCCTACTATCAGTCTCCCCTACCATCAGTCTCCCCTACTATCAGTCTCCCCTACTATCAGTCTCCCCTACTATCAGTCTCCCCTACTATCAGTCTCCCCTACCATCAGTCTCCCCTACTATCAGTCTCCCCCAGTCTCCCCTACTATCAGTCTCTCTCAGTCTCCCCTACTATCAGTCTCCCCCAGACTCCCCTACATCAGTCTCCCCTACATCAGTCTCCCCTACATCAGTCTCCCTCAGACTCCCCGACAGTGGCGGCTCCTGAAAAAATTCTCAGGGGGGGCAATTTTTCTGATGATTTAGGTGACCTACACACATTTTAAAAAAGATATGTCCAGCAACAACATGAAGACAGGGGCAGCATATAAGTCAATACCAGAAGCATTTATTGACTGATCTCAAAAGTGTTGGCTTACCAGGGTTGGTGGAGCCCTCAGTTTCATCTTTGCCTCGCAAAGCTAACTCAAACACTCCGCAAAACTTCACACACTGGATTAGCCGGCTGAGGATGTGGCGGTTCTTGCTAATGTCGTAGTAAATATATTTGTTATAGTGAATATGGAATATGATATGTTGAGTAAAATGTTGTGCTAAGATCTATTTAGGCCAGGAGCTGGTTATAAGTTCTGTTCCTATCCAATAACAATGGACAAAAGGGTCCTATCTTGTCAGCCTTGTCAGTTTCAGTTCTCCAGTAAACTTGTGATTATCAACACTAACCTCATCGTTGTGGCGGCGGACAGCTAGCCTGTATCCCTCATCCAGTTGAGTGGGAATGTTCACTCTCCCCAAAGCAGACAATCTCAAACAGCTATCCATGTGGGTCTTTGACAGCTCATGTTTCTTAATCTTTCCTGAAAGATGGTGCATGTCCGTTACACACCAGTCGCTGTCCAAGCGGTGCTGTCTGCCGTGCCGCCTTCAGGGTGAAAGAGTAAGCAGGGGGTAGCAGAAGACTGCATTAGCTACATCGCAGCCTGCTAGCCAGGTTTTTCGTTCGTACCAATTTTTGGAAAATCCTCGGGTGTAGGACTTCCCCCCTTTAGTAGAAACCTGTTGAATTATTAAATTTGGTCTGGGAGGTCCTAATTCTTTCGTTGCCAATTTATCTTCATTTGTTCGCCGACAAAAAGGAACTTCTTTCAAAGACACAATCGAGTTGCACTGAAGCCTAGCCATTTTGACAGTAATAGTGAATTGATTGACGCTGCTACCCGCTCTTTTCTTAGTTACGTTCATGGTTATGTTACGTATGACGAAAGCGCGTAAGTGCAAGCCCTCAGAAACCCATAGAGATTGTATTGAAAGCTCTGATATTTGAAAAAAATAGATTTTACATGGGAGTCTATGACAGACTTCTGGGCGATTTTCAACCTGACTGAAATCGCCCCAAAAGGGGGGGGGGCCATTTGAAGCACGACTTTAGCCTGATTGGACATTTAGTGGCACTGTGGCAGATCAGACGTCTAGATTACAACACTGATAACTACTGTTGCCGTGATATAATTGATTAGAAAAAAAATCCCTTCCTTTTCCCGTTTGGCAGTGCGTCGCCCATATCGCCCTATTGAACACACCGCCCCTGCTCCCCGATTATCAGTCTCCCCCAGTCTCCCCTACATCAGTCTCCCTCAGACTCCCTTACATCAGTCTCCCTCAGACTCCCCTACATCAGTCTCCCCTACTATCAGTTTCCCTCTCACCATTTCCTGTTGTACTGTCTAAAATAATAAACACATATACGGAGGTCAGGATTCAGATCTTTAACTAAAGCATCCTCTGACGTGATTGACAGAGACACAGGTGGCCAACCAACTCCTGACCACGACACAATACCATAACTACTTAACAATATAATTGTGTTGAGAAGCTCAACACAGCTGTATGACAGCTGGGGGCTTTGAGACAGTGTCTGGCGGTCCAGTGAAACTAGTTCAGAACAACAGCCTCCAGGTAGTGTTAGCTTACATTATTTAATCAGCCTACACTTTATCTGTTGATATAGCAGAACACAAACACATACATATATACAGTACCAGTCAAAAGTTTGGACACACCTACTCATTCAAGGGTTTTGCTTTACGGTGAGAACTACACATGCGGAGATCATCCGTTCACCCACACCGCGTCTCACAAAGACACAGCGGTTGGAACCAAAAATCTCCAATTTGGACTCCAGACCAAAGGACACATTTCCACTGGTCTAATGTCCATTGCTCGTGTTTCTTGGCCCAAGCAGGTCTCTTCTTCTTATTGGTGTCCTTTAGTAGTGGTTTCTTTGCAGCAACTCAACCATGAAGGCCTGATTCACACAGTCTCCTCTGAACAGTTAAGATGTGTCTGTGACTTGAACTCTGTGAAGCATTTATTTGGGCTGCAATTTCTGAGGCTGGTAACTCTAATGAACTTATCCTCTGCAGCAGAGGTAACTCTGGGTCTTCCATTCCTGTGGCTGTCCTCATGAGAGCCAGTTTCATCATAGCGCTTGATGGTTTTTGCGACTGCACTTGAAGAAACTTATTGAGATTTTCCGTATTGACTGACTTTCATGTCTTAAAGTAATGATGAGTGTCATTTCTCTTTGCTTATTTGAGCTGTTCTTGCCATAATATGGACTTGGTATTTTACCAAATAGGGCTATCTTCTGTATACCAGCCATACCTTGTCACAACACAACTGATTGGCTCAAACGCATTAATTAAATTCTACAAATTAACTTTTAACAAGGCACACCTGTTAATTGAAATGCATTCCAGGTGACTACCTCATGAAGTTGGTTGAGAGAATGCCAAGAGTGTGCAAAGCTGTCATCAAGGCAAAGGGTGGCTATTTGAAGAATCTCAAATATAAAATCTATTTTGATTTGTTTAACACCTTTTTGGTTACTACATGATTCCATATGTGTTATTTCATAGTTTTGATGTCTTCACTATTATTCTACAATGTAAAAGACTGTAAAAATAAAGAAAAACCCTTGAATGAGTATGTGTCCTTACTTTTGACAGGTAGCACGCACGCACACGCACACGCACACACACACACACACACACACACACACTACAGTGCATTCCTTCCGCGTAAGAAACACTTTGAAAAGAAGAAATAATCCTGAGGTCTCTCTCCCCCTCCCTCACTCTTTTCTCATCATTGCTATATGCTCTCTCTGTCCTCTTGTACTACATTCTCTCTCCTTGTTGTGTGAGCTAATTGGAAAATGGGGGTGAGGTGCACTGAGAAGGAAGCGTGTGTGTATCGGCGTCGGTGTGTGTGTTTGTCAGGGTTATTCCTGACTCTACAGGAGCAGGCCATACTGCTCTGTGACACATCAATATCAAAACCCACCACTACCGTAAAGACAGGAAGACAGGAAACAAGAGAAAACCCACCACTGAAGTAAAGACAATAATACCTGAATAGTGTAAAGTGATTAGGCTATGTCTTCTCCTTCGAACAAAGACTTCTTGGTACCTCTGGCTCTCTTCCCTCCCTCCCTCTCTCCTCTCCTCCCCTGGCTGATCTGATTGACAGACTAGCTGTACGGTTATCATTATCT
Source organism: Coregonus lavaretus (assembly GCF_964263955.1). Taxonomy (NCBI): domain Eukaryota; kingdom Metazoa; phylum Chordata; class Actinopteri; order Salmoniformes; family Salmonidae; genus Coregonus; species Coregonus lavaretus. Next base: position 62,385,630 of record NC_139989.1, read on the forward strand.
CCATGTTCTCTCCAGTCCCCATACATTCCTCTGTGATGACACCATGTTCTCTCCAGTCCCCATACATTCCTCTGTGATGACATCATGTTCTCTCCAGTCCCCATACATTCCTCTGTGATGACACCATGATCTCTCCAGTCCCCATACATTCCTCTGTGATGACATGTTCTCTCCAGTCCCCATACATTCCTCTGTGATGACATCATGTTCTCTCCAGTCCCCATACATTCCTCTGTGATGACATCATGTTCTCTCCAGTCCCCATATATTCCTCTGTGATGACATCATGTTCTCTCCAGTCCCCATACATTCCTCTGTGATGACATCATGTTCTCTCCAGTCCCCATATATTCCTCTGTGATGACATCATGTTCTCTCCAGTCCCCATACATTCCTCTGTGATGACATCATGTTCTCTCCAGTCCCCATACATTCCTCTGTGATGACATCATGTTCTCTCCAGTCCCCATACATTCCTCTGTGATGACACCATGTTCTCTCCAGTCCCCATACATTCCTCTGTGATGACATCATGTTCTCTCCAGTCCCCATACATTCCTCTGTGATGACACCATGATCTCTCCAGTCCCCATACATTCCTCTGTGATGACATGTTCTCTCCAGTCCCCATACATTCCTCTGTGATGACATCATGTTCTCTCCAGTCCCCATACATTCCTCTGTGATGACATCATGTTCTCTCCAGTCCCCATATATTCCTCTGTGATGACATCATGTTCTCTCCAGTCCCCATACATTCCTCTGTGATGACATCATAACAGTTCTGCTGTAGTCACAGTATGATGTCTGCTTGATCATTCGGTCTGTTCATAACACACACAGACTCCCCCACAGTGGTGGCATATAAATCAGTGGTTTGAGTGCTTCTAGTGAGCCAGATCAACTACTGTGTTCGTGTGCACACGGTTGTGTGTGTGTATCCATCAATGCGCATGATTATGGGCTAATGTGTGTGAGAAGACAGGCGTGCAGAGTGGATGAATACAGGAGGATGGAGTTATTAACTACTGATCACAGTGGGTGAATACAGGAGAATAGAGTTATTAACTACTGATCACAGAGTGGGTGACAACAGGAGGATGGAGTTATTAACTACTGACCACAGAGTGGGTGACTACAGGAGGATGGAGTTATTAACTACTGATCACAGAGTGGGTGACTACAGGAGGGTGGAGTTATTTACTAACCATCACAGTTAGATGAACGCCCCACAGGTACAAACAGTCATTTATCTTAAATACCATGACCTCATTTTGTCTGGTTCCTTTCCATTGGAGAGGTATTTATTTTGTCTGGGACGGGAGTGCAAATAATTTATCCTCCTTTATTCTACAAAGATAATATAAAAACCTCTGCTTCTCCCTCCAGCCTCATTCCCCCTTACAGCACTTACACGTGTGTGTGTGATTTTCTTTCTTTATTCTGCTCTGAAAAGACAAGGCCTCCCTCCCTGGTTCTCCCTACAGCCTTCTCTTTCTTACTGAACCATTTCATCTGGCCTGATCCATTTCCCTCATCCTTTCTTTGATTGTCTCCTTTAATTTGGGTCCTCTGAGCTGCTATAATGAATTCAACACTCCCAGGGGCTCTCATGTACAGACACACACTGATGGGTAACCTCGGAGAGCGAGCGCGAGAGCGAGCACAAAGGACTATAGCAGCTAGCAGCCTGCAGACCTCGATTCAAAACTCTTCCAAATCCTTCAAATACTTAATGAGCGTCTGCTCTAGTCTGCCAGATGGACAGGATTTGCAGTTTTGAGACTATTCTATTGGTCCATTAAGGATCAGCATCCAGGCAAACTCACTCAAGCAAAGATAAAGTCTTTTAAATGATTCAATGTAGTATTTGAACCCAGGTCTTGCAGTCTTTAACAAAATATGGTTTTTAAAGCCAATTTCCTACAATTCTACACATTTTGCAATTTTTATTTATTTATTTTTATTTCACCTTTATTTAACCAGGTAAGCCAGTTGAGAACAAGTTCTCATTTACAACTGCGACCTGGCCAAGATAAAGCAAAGCAGTGCGATAAAAACAACAACACAGAGTTACATATGGGGTAAACAAAACATAAAGTCAAAAATACAACAGAAAATATATATACAGTGTGTGCGAATGCAGTAAGTTATGGAGGTAAGGCAATAAATAGGCCATAGTGCAAAATAGTTACAATTTCGTATAATACTGGAATGATAGATGTGCAAAAGATGATGTGCAAATAGAGATACTGGGGTGCAAATTAGCTAAATAAATAACAATATGGGGATGAGGTAGTTCGGTGGGCTAATTTCAGAAAGGCTGTGTACAGGTGCAGTGATCGGTAAGCTGCTCTGACAACTGATGCTTAAAGTTAATGAGGGAGATAAGTCTCCAGATTCAGAGATTTTTGCAGTTCGTTCCAGTCATTGGCAGCAGAGAACTGGAAGGAATGGCGGCCAAAGGAGGTGTTGGCTTTGGGGATGACCAGTGAGATATACCTGCTGGAGCGCAGACTACGGGTGGGTGTTGCTATGGTGACCAGTGAGCTAAGATAAGACGGGGATTTGCCTAGCAGTGATTTATAGATGACCTGGAGCCAGTGGATTTGGCGACGAATATGTAGTGAGGACCAGCCAACAAGAGCGTACAGGTCACAATGGTGGTTAGTATATGTGGCTTTGGTGACAAAACGGATGGCACTGTGATAGACTACATCCAATTTGCTGAGTAGGGTGTTGGAGGCTATTTTGTAAATGACATCGCCGAAGTCAAGGATCGATAGGATAGTCAGTTTTACGAGGGCATGTTTGGCAGCATGAGTGGAGGAGGCTTTGTTGCGAAATAGGAAGCCGATTCTAGATTTAACTTTGGATTGGAGATGCTTAATGTGAGTCTGGAAGGAGAGTTTACAGTCTAACCAGACACCTAGGTATTTGTAGTTGTCCACATACTCTAGGTCAGACCCGCCGAGAGTAGTGATTCTAGTCGGGTGGGCGGGTGCAAGCAGCGTTCGGTTGAAAAGCATGCATTTAGTTTTACTAGTGTTTAAGAGCAGTTGGAGGCTATGGAAGGAGTGTTGTATGGCATTGAAGCTCGTTTGGAGGTTTGTTAACACAGTGTCCAATGAAGGGCCAGATGTATACAAAATGGTGTCGTCCGCATAGAGGTGGATCCGAGCGTCACCAGCAGCAAGAGCGACATCATTGATATACACAGAGAATAGAGTCGGCCCGAGAATTGAACCCTGTGGCACGCCCATAGAGACGGCCAGAGGTCCAGACAACAGGCCCTCCGATTTGACACATTGAACTCTATCTGAGAAGTAGTTGGTGAACCAGGCGAGGCAGTCATTAAAGAAACCAAGGCTATTTAGTCTGCCAATAAGAATGCGGTGGTTGACAGAGTCGAAAGCCTTGGCCAGGTCGATGAAGACGGCTGCGTAGTACTGTCTTTTATCGATCACATTTATAATATCGTTTAGGACCTTGAGCGTGGCTGAGGTGCACCCATGACCAGCTCGGAAACCGGATTGCATAGCGGCGAAGGTATGGTGGGATTCGAAATGGTCGGTTATCTGTTTGTTAACTTGGCTTTCAAATACTTTCGAAAGGCAGGGCAGGATGGATATAGGTCTATAACAGTTAGGATCTAGAGTGTCACCCCCTTTGAAGAGGGGGATGACCCCGGCAGCTTTCCAATCTCTGGGGATCTCAGACGTTACGAAAGAGAGGTTGAACAGGCTAGTAATAGGGGTTGCGACAATTTCAGCGGTTAATTTTAGAAAGAAAGGGTCCAGATTGTCTAGCCCAGCTGATTTGTAGGGGTCCAGATTTTTTAGCTCTTTCAGAACATCAGCTGTCTGAATTTGTGTGAAGGAGAAGCGTGGGGGGGGAAGGGGCATGGGCAAGTTGCAGCGGAGGGTGCAGAGCTGGTGGCCGGGGTAGTGGTAGCCAGGTGGAAAGCATGGCCAGCCGTAGCAAAATGCTTGTTGAAATTCTCGATTATTGTAGATTTATCGGTGGTGACAGTGTTTCCTAGCCTCAGTGCGGTGGGCAGTTGGGAGGAGGTGCTCTTATTTTCCATGGACTTTACAGTGTCCCAAAACTTTTTGGAGTTAGTGCTACAGGATGCAAATTTCTGTTTGAAAAAGATAGCCTTTGCTTTCCTAACTGATTGTGTATATTGGTTCCTGACTTCCCTAAAAAGTTGCATATCGCGGGGGCTGTTCGATGCTAATGCAGTACGCCACAGGATGTTTTTGTGCTGGTCAAGGGCAGTCAAGTCTGAGGAGAACCAGGGGCTATATCTGTTTTTAGTTCTGAATTTTTGGAATGAGGCATGCTTATTTAAGATTGAGAGGAAAGCACTTTTAAAGAACAACCAGGCATCCTCTACTGACGGAATGAGGTTAATATCCATCCAGGACACCCGGGCCAGGTCAATTAGAAAGGCCTGCTCGCTAAAGTGTTTTAGGGAGCGTTTGACAGTGATGAGGGGTGGTCGTTTGATCGCGGACCCATTACGGACGCAGGCAATAAGGCAGTGATCGCTGAGATCCTGGTTGAAGACAGCGGAGGTGTATTTAGAGGGTACATTTGTCAGGATGATATCTATGAGGGTGCCCATGTTTACAGATTTAGGGTTGTACCTGGTAGGTTCGTTGATAATTTGTGTGAGATTGAGGGCATCTAGTTTAGATTGTAGGTTGGCCGGGGTGTTAAGCATATCCCAGTTTAGGTCACCAAGTAGTACGAACTGAGGATAGATGGGGGGCAATCAGTTCACATATGGTGTCCAGGGCACAGCTCGGGGCTGAGGGGGGTCTGTAGCAAGCGGCAACAGTGAGAGACTTATTTCTGTAAAGGTGGATTTTTAGCAGTAGAAGCTCAAACTGTTTGGGTACAGACCTGGATAGTATGATAGAGCTCTGCAGGCTATCTCTACAGCAGATTGCAACCCCACCCCCTTTGGCAGTTCTATCAAGATGGAAAATGTTGTAGTTGGGGATGGACATTTCTGAATTTTTGGTGGCCTTCCTAAACCAGGATTCAGACACTGCTAGTACATCAGGGTTGGCGGAGTGTGCTAGCGCAGTGAATAACTCAAACTTAGGAAGGAGGCTTCGGATATTAACGTGTAAGAAACCAAGGCTTTTACGATTACAGAAGTCAACAAATGATAATGCCTGGGGAGTAGGAGTGATACTGGGGGCTACAGGGCCTGGGTTAACCTCTACATCACCAGAGGAACAGAGGAGGAGTAGAATAAGGATATGGCTAAAGGCTTTAAGTACTGGTCTTCTAGTGCGTTGGGTACAGAGAAAAAAAAGGGGCGGGTTTCCGGGCGTTGTAGAATAGATTCAGGGCATTATGTACAGAAAAGGATATGGAAGGATAGGAGTACAGTGGAGGTAATCCTAAGCGTTGGGTAACAATGAAGGAGATAGCATCACTGGAGGCACCGATTGAGTCGGTCTCCGCGTGTATGGGGGGTGTGACAAAATAGCTATCTAAGGCAGGTTTAGCTGGGCTGGGGGATCTACAGTGAAATATTACAATAAGAAATAAGAAAAACAGCAATAAGCAAGGCATATTGACATGGGAGAGAGGCATAAAGCAATCACAGGTGTAATTCGAGAGAGCTAAGACAACAGCTGGTAATGGCGACAAAGTTTGGGCTGAGGCTAAACATAAACAGGATGCGGTACCGTAAAATGGAACAGTCCAGCAGGCGTATAGCTGAGTTATCATAAGGTCCGGTGAACAGCAATAGGAGAGTTCGGAGGTAGTTTGGAGGCTGCTACAGCACTAGCTAGCAAGAGGCCACGGCTAGCGTGTGCTAGCGGGCCGGGGCTAGTAGATGGATCTTCGTGGTCGACGTCGTAACGGGAAGCCTGTTGTAACCACATCAGACGATTTCGTCGGCAGACCAGTCGTGTTGGATCGGCGGGGCTCCGTGTCGACACTAGGAGGTCCCGTCCGGTTGACAAGGAGGTAGATAGCCGGGAGATGGGCCTGGCTCAAGGCTAACTCAGGGCTGATTAGCCAACCACAAAACGTCCATTTGGTTGCAGCTAGCTAGTAGCGATGAATCCGGTGTTAATGGTTCAGTGATTCTGGCAGAAAAAACGATATGTTCAGGGTCGATAATGCGCTGTGCAGACAGTGCAGACTGGCCGAATAATAGTCCAGGCTAGAGCTGGTATGTAGTGCAGGCCACGGCCACGGACAATGGTGAAGACCGCTAAACGGTGGCAAATAGCAAGTAGCTAGTTAGCTGGCTAGCGATGATCCGGTGTTAAGGTCCAGTTGTTCCGGCAGAAAATCCGATATGCTCTGGCTCGATTGCGCGATGTGCAGACTGGCCGACAATTGTCCAGGCTAGAGCTGGCTGGTAGGAAGTGCAGGCCACGGCCACGGACAATGGTGAAGACCGCTAAATGGTGGCTAATAGCAAGTAGCTAGTTAGCTGGCTAGTTTCAGCCAGAGGTTCTGGATAAAAATGTATCAAGAAACAACAGAATCCGTTCCACATTGGGTGAGGCGGGTTGCAGGAAAGTATATTTAGTTAAAGGATGGAAAATATATACGAAAAAGACAAAAAAACAAAAAACAGGCTATTTACATAAAGGTCACTACAGAAAACACGACCGCACTGCTATGCCATCTTGGATTGTGCCATGTTAATATGATATCTGAGTGAGTGACTAACAAAATCAATGGAGGCCCCCTGGAGCTCAGGGCCCCTGGGCACATGCCCTGCGTGCCTTGTTGGTATTCGGTCATAATTATTACAAACTAGTTATCTAAAAATTAACATAGCTAATTGTCAGCTAATTGAGTGACTGACATAAGAGAAAAACTGCAGATGCACCGCCACATTTCGAAATTGCACTTGGTGTATTCTACTATTCTTGCTCTCAATAGGACGTTGAGACCCGACTGAGTTCCTTAAAATATTACATAACCGGCCGCTTATGTCGCTTATGCCTGGAGCCGGCCCTGTACTAGCAACTGTTCTGTTATTCCTCCTGCCTGTGACATGGTATCTGTCCTGTACTAGTAACTGTTCTGTTATTCCTCCTGTCTGTGACATGGTATCTGCCCTGTACTAGCAACTGTTCTGTTATTCCTCCTGCCTGTGACATGGTATCTGCCCTGTACTAGTATCTGTTCTGTTATTCCTCCTGTCTGTGACATGGTATCTGCCCTGTACTAGCAACTGTTCTGTTATTCCTCCTGCCTGTGACATGGTATCTGCCCTGTACTAGTAACTGTTCTGTTAGTCCTCCTGCCTGTGACATGGTATCTGCCCTGTACTAGGAACTGTTCCGTTATTCCTCCTGCCTGTGACATGGTATCGGCCCTGTACTAGTAACTGTTCTGTTAGTCCTCCTGCCTGTGACATGGTATATCTGATACAGGACTGGTCTTTAGTAGAGGACAGCAGTATGGGAAGGACAGAGTACAAGGCATCTATGCCGAGGCATGAGGGAACCAAGAAAACTTCTTACTGCAATAGAGAAGGTACTGCTGGTTAAAGCACATCTTCAAGAGCCAACGCACATGCAGGCATGCTCGCAAGGGCCCACACGCATATTGTTGTGTCCATCGCATGAGTCCAGAAATGTCTGCACTTTGAGAATGTCTTTGGTGCCTTTTCTTTCACTGGACCACCTGGACCACCTGGACCACCTGGACCAACAGTACCACCTGGACTAACAGGACCACCTGGACCAACAGTACCACCTGGACTAACTGGACCACATGGACTAACTGGACTAACAGGACCACCTGGACCAACAGGCCCAACTGGACCACCTGGACCACCTGGACTAACAGGACCAACTGGACCACCTGGGCTAACTGAACCACCTGGACTAACTGAACCACCTGGACTAACTGAACCACCTGGACTAACAGGACCAACTGGACCACCTGGGCTAACTGAACCACCTGGACTAACTGAACCACCTGGACTAACTGAACCACCTGGACTAACTGAACCACCTGGACTAACATGACTAACAGGACCACCTGGACTAACTGGACCAACAGGACCACCTGGACCAACTGGACCAACTGGACCAACTGGACCACCTGGACCACCTGGACTAACATGACCACCTGGACTAACTGGACCATCTGGACTAACTGGACCATCTGGACCACCACACCAGGGGGTGTGTATACACACAACCACATGCCAGGGAGCAGGAGCTTTCCTGGTGCACAGTGCCAACAGGGAGTGTGTGGGGACTTTGAGTTAATTAAATTGCAACAAATACAACAAGAAACCGTTAGATTCATGTGTATATTTCCTCATTTACAGTGGTAGAATCATGGCAGATTGTTTTCACTGGTATTATATGCTTCCGGTTTGAATGGGAATAACGGGAAGCCCGGTAAATCCTTGCAATTTTCTCTGGAAGGAAAATTGGTAGATTCTCTGGAAACTATTAAACCCTAGTGCCTACCCTTGCCCTGAAGTTACAAAGGGGGCCTGGTGCACCATGGGACTTAAGATGTATACATGACCATGATCAAGTCTAGGTAAACGTAAGCTGCCAGCCAATGAAGCAAACATGCAGTGCTGCATCATAACTCAAACTGCATCTTAACCAATCTGTGAACGTAGGCCCGTCTTCCCCTTATAAAGAGACGCAGAGCAGAGGTAGTGTTAGCATCTGTCAGATACTGCTGCTGCTCAATGTCCTGGATGTTTGGGGTGGACAGGCCTGGCTTGGTGAGCAGGGAGGCAGAGAGCTAGAGAGGCAGCTGCTCAACGTTTGGAGTGGACAGGCTTGGTGAGCAGGGAAGCAGAGCTAGAGAGGCATCAGTAAGGTAGAGGCAGCTGCTCAATGTTTGGAATGGGTAGGCTTGGTGAGCAGTGAGGAAGAGGTAGAGAAGTAAAGAGCTAATCTTCTATTAGCTAGTGGCTCAGGTACTGCAGAGGAAGCCAGGTCAGCCTCTATCCTACCATAGACAGCCCTCCCCCAACACACACACCACTCCACCCCCAGTCTCTGTCAGGCTGCAGTGCCAACACTCAATACCAGATCGTTGGCTGGATGGGGACCACTCCGTGATCTCCTGTTTGTTTATGCAGTACTACTAACCCTTCATCACACACACATATACACATTACCCTTGCTAACCCCCCTTGGAACAACCCTTGGAACAACAAAGTGCTGGTTGGTTTCTATGGCAACAGCGGTCTGGACAGTAAGTGCTGCTGGTTATTGGGTTCCAGTTTGTCCTTAATTCACTCTATTTGAGCTGCTAACTGTGTTACCAACGGAAGTTGGCGTCTGCAGAAATGTATAAATTAGTTAATTTTCAAAACATTCCTCTCTCTGCAACACACTAGGGCTGCGTCCCAAATTGCACCCTATTCCCTATGTAGTGCACTATTTTTGACCAGGGCCCCATAGAGTTCTGGTCCAAAGTAGTGCACTGTATAGGGAATATTGTGCCCTTTGGGACGCAACCCTAGTGTGTTCAGAATGTTTTGCAGTTCTTCTAAAAGCGTTTGAGCTGTGTTGACGTATTGATAATCACACAGAAAGAGCTTATGTGCTGTATTGAGCTGTGAATGTCAAAGCAGGTCCAAAAAGGATTTAACACTGGGTTTCCTTTGTACCCAACACCCCCACCACCTAGATTACTCAGTAGCTGTGTCAATCATCAAATCAACCCATGTACACAACTAACGGTTCTGTCAACCTCAATTAGCTTATTTCATTAGGTTTGAAAAAAGGAATAGAGCTTTAGGGGTAGGGACAGTACACACACACACACACACACACACACACACACACAACTCATTTATGTGAGTCAGATTGTGACTCAGAACACAGAAATGCCCAAGGTGCAGTAACGCTATGATTGAGGTGTGTGTGTGTGTCTGTGTGTGCGTAAAGTAAGAACACAGAACAAAGGTAAAAGTGTTGGACACGTTTTTTAGCCTCACTGTTTTTCCTCTCCTATATCAGTTGTCAGTACAGCCGGTAGGAGTTTATACATCCAGGTGACTCCTATATCAGTTGTCAGTACAGCCGGTAGGAGTTTATACATCCAGGTGACTCCTATATCAGTTGTCAGTACAGCCGGTAGGAGTTTATACATCCAGGTGACTCCTATATCAGTTGTCAGTACAGCCGGTAGGAGTTTATACATCCAGGTGACTCCTATATCAGTTGTCAGTACAGCCGGTAGGAGTTTATACATCCAGGTGACTCCTATATCAGTTGTCAGTACAGCCGGTAGAAGTTTATTCATCCAGGTGAGAACATGAAGGCGATGTACTGTACTGTATGAGTGAGCAATGAGCGAGGTTTGTGTGTGTGTGTTGTACAGTACTGTATGAGTGAGCGATGACCAATGTCTTCTGAAGAGACCAGTAGCACTCCACTGACTGACTCACTCAACCATTGGCTAGTGGGCTGATGAAGGCACAGAATGGAACGGTTGTGATATATTCTGATCAACTGACTTGTTCTTGTGTCAGGAAATTAAATACCACATTAATCAAATAATATACCTGGTCAATACAACAGATCACAAATTGTTGACCAAATTCGTACTTACTGCGTTTTGCTTTTGTAGGGCAGAACAGCCTAGCAGGGAACTAACAACAACAACATGCCAGTCTTTCCTGGTTGAGGGTTGACAAGAGATTAACTGCTTCTCTTCTAGTTTTTATGAGAAGCATTACTGTAATGAAAATTCCAGATTGTCTGCCTAATCAAATAACATTAGGCTCAGACACCCATACATACCCCACAAGACATGCCACCAGGGGTCTCTTCACAGTCCAAGTACAAAACGAATTCACAGCAACGCACAGTATTATTCAGAGCCGTGATCGCATGGAACTCCCTTCCATTTCCAATTACTCAAGCAAACAGCTTAATTACCTTTTTTTTTATAAACATCTAATGGAACAGCAGGCAATGTGAGGGGACACAGACATAAACACAGAAATAGTTGTATTGTTTGTATTATTGCTTCTGCTATTATTATTTGTTTTGGTTGTATTGTTTGTATATCGTTGTATTTTACATTTGTGTGACTGTCCTTGTCTATTAGTGTATCAGTGTTTTGTTACTTGTCATGTTTTGTGTTGTGTGTCCCCATGAAGCTGCTTCTGCAAAAGCTAATGGGGATCCTAATAAACAAAACTAATACAACTGGAAGTCAAATCAAAGTAAATAGTATATCACATGCGCCAAATACAACTGGTGTAGACTTACTTTTATTTATTTTACTGACTTTACTTACGAGCCCTTTCCCAACAATGCAGAGTAAAAAAAAAATATACTAATAAAAATACCACAAGAGGAATAAAATAAAATACACAAGAATGAAGCTATATACATGGAGTATCAGTATCAGATCAATGTGCAGGGGTACGAAGTTGCTTGGTTGGCTTTGTGGGTGTGACCATAGCTAGCTAACAACAGCAGCTGACCGGAGCAAGCAGCAGCCACAGACATGTTAAAAACACAAAAAACAGGTGAACGCTAGCCTTGCATTAGCCTCTGCAAAGTCTCCAACAACCGGATGTTCCAGTTTTCAGGGAAAATGGAAAGAGAGCCTGTGACACGACTTCCACTTTTGGACGTTAACAAGGAGACACTCCATCTTAACTCCTCCTCCACATTTACTGGATTGGTTGAATAGTGCAGAAGAGAACCTCCCACAGTTTTTTTTCTTCTGTCAAGACCACTATGTAGGGGATCTAGTTTATTTTACGCCTGCTACGCTACCCTTGCAGTGAACTGGAAGCTTCTGCTAGGTTGGACTGGGTAGGCGTGACTGTAACCACAGCTGCTAGCGACAGCAACCACAGAAAAGCCAGTTAAAAGCTAGCCTAGCAGTGAGCTGCTGCTAGGTTAGCTGGGTGGGTGTGACCAGAGCTAGCCACAGAGGCGCAATGAAAGCCAGGTGAAAGCTAGCCTTGCAGTGAACTGGAAGAGAACTGCTAGGTTGGCTGGCTGGGTGGGTGGGTGTGGCCAGAGCCAGACCACAGCTAGCTAGCGACAGCCACAGAAAAGCCAGTTGAAAGCTAGCCTAAAGGTGAGCTGCTGCTAGGTTGGCTGAGTGGGTGTGACCACAGCTAGTCACAGACGTGTCATGACAGGCACAGGTGAACAAACCATTCCCACTGACCCACGATGACAGAGAGGCCTCACACCACGGCCTGATCCTGTTTCTCTCCTCCTTTCTCTCCTTCCCCCTCTGGGTAATTACAGACCAGATCTCTCAACAGTAATTAGGGACCATTTCCACTCCCCCCCCTTACCTCTCTCGCTCTCTCTCTCTCTCTCCCCCCCTCTCTCTCACCACACACAACTATGATTTACACTGACTAATATTCCTTCAATGTTTCATTGTGGATTGACTGATCAGTCACCCTGGCGAGGCCCTTTGACAAAGCAATGCAGCCTTGGGTTTCTGACTACGCAGAGAAAGATGCGACAGAGAGGGAGCTTTTCTAGCATTTCTTTAGAAAAACACTGAGTAAAAGAGAGAGGGAGATGGAGAGAAAGAGTGGGAGAGAGAGGGAAAGAGAGTGAGAGAGAAATGGAGCACAAGAGGAGAATGGCAGACAGAGGATGAGAGAGAGAGAGAGAGAGAGAGAGAGAGAGAGAGATTGAGTCTAAGCCATCCGCCCCCGAAGGAGGAGAGAAGGTGGGTGTGTGGATCATCTAGTCCTCACAGCTTCACAAAGGAACGCACAGTTACACACACACACACACACACACACAGAGAGACACACACACTCACACAGAGACACACACCCATGTTATGATATCTCTGACAGATGCAATATTCCAGGGCCTAAGGCAGCGTAATGTGGTTGAAATGCTGCTTCATTTCAGAAACACATTCTGGGGACTAGTACGAGTCATTTCAGACTCCATAAGATGTTCTGCAGAGCGAGGAGGAGATGGGTGATGAACTGCTATAGGTTGACAGTACAGGAGGAGATGGGTGATGAACTGCTATAGGTTGACAGTACAGGAGGAGATGGGTGATGAATTGCTATAGGTTGACAGTACAGGAGGAGATGGGTGATGAACTGCTATAGGTTGACAGTACAGGAGGAGATGGGTGATGAACTGCTATAGGTTGACAGTACAGGAGGAGATGGGTGATGAACTGCTATAGTTTGACAGTACAGGAGGAGATGGGTGATGAATTGCTATAGGTTGACTGTAATACGATGAAGGATGGCATCTTTATATAGTTGTCAGCGGTGACTACAGGGTCTCTTTAAAACCCACTGGACCTCCGAGACAGAAGAGACAAAACGACTGCGTCTCTCAAATGACACTATTCCTTAGTGCACTACTTTTGACCAGAGCCCTATGGGGAAAAAGGGATTAGGGTGCCATTTCTATACATCCGTTACTGTCACTATAGGCCCTGGTCTAAAGCAGTGCACTATATAGGGAATGGGGTGCCATTTGGGACGTATATAATGTGTCAGTTTATATGCTCTTTGTCAATACAGGCTTTTAGTGAGAGATGGAACTGCTTTACATTAGTCTCTTCAGGGTCTTTACACTCCACACACACACACACACACACACACACACGTATGCAAGCGCACACAAAAACACATATAAAGCCTGAGGATCCTGACAGAAAAACACTCTTTAAACCTTCACAGCCACTGTATCTTCTCTCTCTCAGCTGAATGACAGAAACACATAACAGCATGTCGTTGCTAAGAAACCACCTGTTCTCCTCTCCCACATGAGAGATCTGTGGAACCGAGCGGAGGGGAGTCCTCTTATCACTGGCACTAAACTAATCATTTCTCTCTCATGTGTGCCTGTCTGCAGTCATCAGTGATAGCTGAGGTTAATGTCACTAAAATGTTTCCACGTGAAAACAGAGAATGTATCGCTAAAGAGAGAGATCTAAGGTCGGAGATAGAAATGAGACAACAGATAATGAGATTTAGTATAAGACGACTGATACAGAGACAGACATCTCTATCCTGGTATGTCAAAGTAGTAATTGATGAAAAATAGAGAAGATAAAATAGACAGATAATATATCACTATAGAAATAGAGATCTAATGTCAGTGAGGGAAACTAAACAACAGATAATGGGATTGGGCAGCTGGACAGTAGTAGCACAGCAGTAGATAGACAGATGGGCATTTCTATGTAAAATGACCCATGAGCACAAACTTGTAAAGTTCATAGCAGCGTGTCAAATAAAAGTCTATATTTGAGAAATTAAGGCATATATTCATTTTTCAACAAATTTTCCACCCTAAAAATTAGGAATAAGCAAAGGCTTTGATTTCTTGTCAAACAAATGGAAAAGGAGTCTTAGAAAACATCTACCTTGTTAAAAGTTAATTTGTGGAATTTCTTTCCTTCTTAATGCGTTTGAGCCAATCAGTTGTGTTGTGACAAGGTAGGGCTGGTATACAGAAGATAGCCCTATTTGGTAAAAGACCAATTCCATATTATGGCAAGAACAGATCAAATAAGCAAAGAGAAATGACAGTGCATCATTACTTTAAGACATGAAGGTCAGTCAATACGGAAAATGTCAAGAACTTTAAAAGTTTCTTCAAGTGCAGTCGCAAAAACCATCAAGCACTATGATGAAACTAGCTCTCATGAGGACCACCACAGGAATGGAAGACACAGAGTTACCTCTGCTGCAGAGGATAAGTTCATTAGAGTTACCAGCCTCAGAAATTGCAGCCCAAATAAATGCTTCACAGAGTTCAAGTAACAGACACATCTCAACATCAACTGTTCAGAGGAGACTGCGTGAATCAGGTCTTCATGGTCGAATTGCTGCAAAGAAACCACTACTAAAGGACACCAATAAAAATAAGAGACTTGCTTGGGCCAAGAAACATGAGCAATGGACAATAGTCCTGTGGAAATCTGTCCTTTTGTCTGGAGTCCAAATTGGAGATTTTTGGTTCCAACCGCCGTGTCTTTGTGAGACGCAGTGTAGGTGAATGGATGATCTCCGCATGTGTACTTCCCACCGTGAAGCATGGAGGAGGTGTGATGGTGTGGGGGTGATTTGCTGGTGACACTGTGATTCATTTAGAGTTCAAGGTACACTTAACCAGCATGGCTACCACAGCATTCTGCAGTGATACGCCATCCCATCTGGTTTGGGCTTAGTGGGACTATCATTTGTTTTTCAACAGGACAATGATCCAACACACCTCCAGGCTGTGTAAGGGCTATTTTACCAAGAAGGAGAGTGATGGAGTGCTGCATCAGATGACCTCGCCTCCACAATCACCTGACCTCTAACCAATTGAGTTGGACCTCAGAGTGAAGGAAAAGCAGCCAACAAGTGCTCAGCGTGTGTGGGAACTTCTTCAAGACTGTTGGAAAAGCATTCCAGGTGAAACTAGTTGAGAGAATGCCAAGAGTATGCGAAGCTGTCATCAAGGCAAAGGGTGGCTACTTTGAAGAATCTCAAATATAAAATATATTTTGATTTGTTTAACACTTTTTTGGTGAATACATGATTCCATATATGATTCCAAGATATTTTCTAATTTCTCTCCCTGAAGTTCACAGAAGTAACAAGTTAGACCTATCAATTAGATAACGTTTTTACTGATATACATTTTGTTTATGAATTAAGTGATGAAAAATCGGTTACGGACTTTCTGCTATTGAATTGTCTACAATGGGAAATCATAGCAGTCACAAACAACAGTTCGGTCTCCTGCTACTGTCCTCCCTTCCACTAACATACTGTTATGTTCAGTTCATAGGGTCTCCTGCTACTGTCCTCCCTTCCACTGACATACTGTTATGTTCAGCAGGGTATCCTGCTACTGTCCTCCCTTCCACTGACATACTGTTATGTTCAGCTCATAGGGTCTCCTGCTACTGTCCTCCCTTCCACTGACATACAGTTATGTTCAGTTCATAGGGTCTCCTGCTACTGTCCTTCCTTCCACTGACATACTGTTATGTTCAGCTCATAGGGTCTCCTGCTACTGTCCTCCCTTCCACTGACATACTATTATGTTCAGCTCATAGGGTCTCCTGCTACTGTCCTCCCTTCCACTGACATACTGTTATGTTCAGTTCATAGGGTCTCCTGCTACTGTCCTTTCTTCCACTGATATACTGTTATGTTCAGCTCATAGGGTCTCCTGCTACTGTCCTCCCTTCCACTGACATACTGTTATGTTCAGCTCATAGGGTCTCCTGCTACTGTCCTCCCTTCCACTGACATACTTTTATGTTCAGCTCATAGGGTCTCCTGCTACTGTCCTCCCTTCCACTGACATACTGTTATGATCAGCTCATAGCGTCTCCTGCTACTGTCCTCCCTTCCACTGACATACTGTTATGATCAGCTCATAGGGTCTCCTGCTACTGTCCTCCCTTCCACTGACATACTGTTATGATCAGCTCATAGGGTCTCCTGCTACTGTCCTCCCTTCCACTGACATACTGTTATGTTCAGCTCATAGGGTCTCCTGCTACTGTCCTCCCTTCCACTGACATACTGTTATGATCAGCTCATAGGGTCTCCTGCTACTGTCCTCCCTTCCACTAACATACTGTTATGTTCAGTTCATAGGGTATCCTGCTACTGTCCTCCCTTCCACTGACATACTGTTATGATCAGCTCATAGGGTCTCCTGCTACTGTCCTCCCTTCCACTGACATACTGTTATGATCAGCTCATAGGGTCTCCTGCTACTGTCCTCCCTTCCACTGACATACTGTTATGTTCAGCAGGGTATCCTGCTACTGTCCTCCCTTCCACTGACATACTGTTATGTTCAGCTCATAGGGTCTCCTGCTACTGTCCTCCCTTCCACTGACATACAGTTATGTTCAGTTCATAGGGTCTCCTGCTACTGTCCTTCCTTCCACTGACATACTGTTATGTTCAGCTCATAGGGTCTCCTGCTACTGTCCTCCCTTCCACTGACATAATATTATGTTCAGCTCATAGGGTCTCCTGCTACTGTCCTCCCTTCCACTGACATACTGTTATGTTCAGTTCATAGGGTCTCCTGCTACTGTCCTCCCTTCCACTAACATACTGTTATGTTCAGTTCATAGGGTCTCCTGCTACTGTCCTCCCTTCCACTGACATACTGTTATGTTCAGCAGGGTATCCTGCTACTGTCCTCCCTTCCACTGACATACTGTTATGATCAGCTCATAGGGTCTCCTGCTACTGTCCTCCCTTCCACTGACATACTGTTATGATCAGCTCATAGGGTCTCCTGCTACTGTCCTCCCTTCCACTGACATACTGTTATGTTCAGCAGGGTATCCTGCTACTGTCCTCCCTTCCACTGACATACTGTTATGTTCAGCTCATAGGGTCTCCTGCTACTGTCCTCCCTTCCACTGACATACAGTTATGTTCAGTTCATAGGGTCTCCTGCTACTGTCCTTCCTTCCACTGACATACTGTTATGTTCAGCTCATAGGGTCTCCTGCTACTGTCCTCCCTTCCACTGACATACTATTATGTTCAGCTCATAGGGTCTCCTGCTACTGTCCTCCCTTCCACTGACATACTGTTATGTTCAGTTCATAGGGTCTCCTGCTACTGTCCTTTCTTCCACTGATATACTGTTATGTTCAGCTCATAGGGTCTCCTGCTACTGTCCTCCCTTCCACTGACATACTGTTATGTTCAGCTCATAGGGTCTCCTGCTACTGTCCTCCCTTCCACTGACATACTTTTATGTTCAGCTCATAGGGTCTCCTGCTACTGTCCTCCCTTCCACTGACATACTGTTATGATCAGCTCATAGGGTCTCCTGCTACTGTCCTCCCTTCCACTGACATACTGTTATGATCAGCTCATAGGGTCTCCTGCTACTGTCCTCCCTTCCACTGACATACTGTTATGATCAGCTCATAGGGTCTCCTGCTACTGTCCTCCCTTCCACTGACATACTGTTATGTTCAGCTCATAGGGTCTCCTGCTACTGTCCTCCCTTCCACTGACATACTGTTATGATCAGCTCATAGGGTCTCCTGCTACTGTCCTCCCTTCCACTAACATACTGTTATGTTCAGTTCATAGGGTCTCCTGCTACTGTCCTCCCTTCCACTGACATACTGTTATGTTCAGCAGGGTATCCTGCTACTGTCCTCCCTTCCACTGACATACTGTTATGATCAGCTCATAGGGTCTCCTGCTACTGTCCTCCCTTCCACTGACATACTGTTATGATCAGCTCATAGGGTCTCCTGCTACTGTCCTTCCTTCCACTGACATACTGTTATGTTCAGCTCATAGGGTCTCCTGCTACTGTCCTCCCTTCCACTGACATACTATTATGTTCAGCTCATAGGGTCTCCTGCTACTGTCCACCCTTCCACTGACATACTGTTATGTTCAGCTCATAGGGTCTCCTGCTACTGTCCTCCCTTCCACTGACATACTGTTATGTTCAGCTCATAGGGTCTCCTGCTACTGTCCTCCCTTCCACTGACATACTGTTATGTTCAGCTCATAGGGTCTCCTGCTACTGTCCTCCCTTCCACTGACATACTGTTATGATCAGCTCATAGGGTCTCCTGCTACTGTCCTCCCTTCCACTGACATACTGTTATGATCAGCTCATAGGGTCTCCTGCTACTGTCCTCCCTTCCACTGACATACTGTTATGTTCAGCTCATAGGGTCTCCTGCTACTGTCCTCCCTTCCACTGACATACTTTTATGTTCAGCTCATAGGGTCTCCTGCTACTGTCCTCCCTTCCACTGACATACTGTTATGATCAGCTCATAGGGTCTCCTGCTACTGTCCTCCCTTCCACTGACATACTGTTATGATCAGCTCATAGGGTCTCCTGCTACTGTCCTCCCTTCCACTGACATACTGTTATGTTCAGCTCATAGGGTCTCCTGCTACTGTCCTCCCTTCCACTGACATACTGTTATGATCAGCTCATAGGGTCTCCTGCTACTGTCCTCCCTTCCACTAACATACTGTTATGTTCAGTTCATAGGGTCTCCTGCTACTGTCCTCCCTTCCACTGACATACTGTTATGTTCAGCTGATAACTGTTTTCTTTCTCGTCTGGTGGTCAAAGCAATAGTTTTTTTATAGGGCACAGTGGAGGGTAGTGCGTTATTTCCCTGGATTTACTACATAATTTTTTCCATCCTAGCCACATTTCCTAATTTGCTTGCATGCGCTTCCACTATATGAAGGTGTTTGGTACTTCAATATGAATCCACAGGAACAAATAGGAATAGCTGATAGGCAGCGCAGAGGCCAGGTACATCATTGCGCATGAAAGAACAGTCAAGACATGACTCACAGCTCAGAAAGTTCCCCTATTGATCTTCTTTAGGGACAATATAATTATCCTACCTAGACTATAGTAGCCTACACCACCACAATGCAATGAATAATTGCATTATTGTTTTCAAGTGAGTACAACATTCTAGCCAACTCTAGGCTGCAGTGAAAACGTCATTCGAATAACGGCGCAAAAGCCCTTTGATTTGAATGTTTCATTCGATTTGGATCAGTTGTGGGTCTACTCTGTTTATAAAGTCTAGAAAGGCACAGTAGCCAGTCGGACTGTATTTTTTTACTTCTGATACTTAATGCGCTGTCTTTTGCAGATCATCAATCTCCCAAGTCATATGCTCCCAGAAGGACCAGTTATTCAGAAGCTCTGCCTCTTCTCCAATCCTAGCGGCTATTCCTCGCGCACCTAGAACCTAACGCTTCAATATAGCCTAAATATTATAATTTAGCTTTCAAAATGTATTACCTTTTATATGTGTCATAAACACAACAAGGTCTCAATGTTTTAATCTGATTAGGATACTTCATAAGTCTCCCGTAGGCATGTATGCGTACGTTCCTCCAAAATATAATTCCAGCATCCTCAAAATGGCTCGACATGAACCAGGTTTCCATCCAACCTCTTTATGCAGTAAAAGTACATGTTGGATAAAAAATGTCACGACATCATGGGAAAGCAGTTTATTAAGTTACAGATGAATTAATGATGAACTTCACAGGGTGGTGAAAGTGCACAGTGATGAGCTTATTCACCGTGACATGATGATCGATGCTTAGCTGCAGTTTGTCAATTTGATGGAAACAACTCTGATGGGAAAATGCGCATATTGTTTTTATGCAGATTTGAGAATATTCACATGAGAATATGTCACCAATTGGATGGAAAGCTAGCTATTGACACCCTAAAGACTCTGGCAAGTGCGCTAGTCCAGTGTCACTGTGATTATGCCTGCAGATCATGGTTCACTAGCAGCCCCAAACATCTAAAGAATAAGCTACAGACCAGTCAAAACAAGCTTGTAAGAATTGTACTTAAACTCCCCCCTCATACTCATCTGGAGGTTGAGCATTTTAAACAGCTAGGCTGGCTATCTGTGTAAAAAAGGATTAGTATTAATTCAACTTGGTCTGGTCCACAGAATTATCACAGCCTCAACCCCCAGGTACCTATACAACTATTTTTCATTTGTTCGAGATGTCCACCATCATAACACCAGAGCCAGAGCCTCCAATATTCACGGTTTTAAATATAAGAGTTTCTGGTAAGAACACATTTTTATATTCCGGCGCTGTTAAGTGGAACAAACTACCACAGCAACTCAAGGCCTTAAAAAGAATGTCAAAAGCTGGCTAATGTGTGAACAGTAGAACCTGTTTTTGTCTGTATCTACATATGTGATGTATCTATGTAATATAACAATGTAATTGTATATGTACTGATGTAAAAAAAAACATGTATTTATTATTATTAATAAAAATAAATAAAATAGATGGGGACCACAATGGAATTAAGTCTGACTTTACTGTGCAATCCCGGTCACTTAAAAAAATCTTTGTCATGTGTGTATATACAGTGTATGTATTTTTTTACTGGAAAATCAAATCAAACCAAACTGTGCAGCGACCATTGGATGAATGAATTGTGTTAATTGAGTTGAATGACATTCAGAGATTGACTAACTAAGCCTTTGATACTGGGCAGGCCTACAAGGTAGGGAGGGGTGGATGTTCTGTTTGTCCAGATTGACATAGCCTATTTATCGTGGTGTTAAATGCAAATCATGATATTGAAGCGCCCAAAGAAGTCAGTATGCTTTGTGTATTGGTTGTGTGGTGCATTGGCACAGAAACCTGTTGGTGGAAAATGTGTTGCATATATTTTATATAATTATAAATATGGCATCAAAATGTTGAAAATCTGATTTCGCCCTAGCTGATCATGGTCTGCAGCCGGCTCTGATCGTAACGTAGGTGTAATGTAACAGGCAGGGAGAGTGAGCTCCTCTGTGGTGGTCGGCGAACCCTCAACCTTCTGGCATCGACGGTGCCATAAAAGCATGCTGAAAACATTCTTCACGTTGGGGAGGTGGGTGCATTTTCTTTATGACACTTGGAGTTCACAGGAGGTTGGTGGCACCTTAACTGGGGAGGACGGGCTCGTGGTAATGTCTGGAGCAGAATAATATCAAATACATCCATCACATGGTTTGATGCCATTCCATTCGCTCCGTTCCAGACATTTTTATGAGCCGTCCTCCCCTCAGCAGCCTACACTGTTGGAGTTGGCACAGCGACCCCCCCACATACATTTCCATCTTTCCCTTAGTCAACTCATATTTAACCGGTCACTATACCCTACCATTACGTTAGATAGGTATAATTGTGTCTGAGTGTTCCTTGGCACTGGCAGTGTGGTAGTGTTGACATTTTGGGAGGGGTGCTGGGAAGGGAATGGAAGGAGTGAGTGCCTGAGGGCATGTAGCGATGGGACACACCCTTCTCTCCTCTCACCTGGCCAGGCTGGCAGGGTGCGGTCGGTTGGTTAGGAACACAACCACTTGAAGAAAGACAGGGAGAAGACTACCTCAACACTGGTGTTTCACAATCACTATAAACCATGCAGAGCCATATATAGAGATATTTACATGGCTCAGATGGAAACTTTCCTAGTTTACACATTCTGGAACCATAGCATGGCAGACAGGGACAGTTTCAACCTCTCTTGCCGCACCTAGACTCCTCCTCTCCTGTTACCTTATTCCCTCCCACCACCTCCTCTCCTGTTCCCTTATTCCCTCCCACCTCCCCACCTCCTCCTCATTCCCTCTCCCCACATCTCCTCTCCTGTACCCTTATTCCCTCCCCACACCTCCTCTCCTCACCTTCTCTCCCTTACTCTTGTCCTCCTTCCCTCACCATCTGTCCCCCCCCCCCCTCCCCCTTATTTGGCAGCCAAGATCACAACAGATTTGAACTCCCCCTAATTGTTAAAATTAGGATTAGGGGGATGTTAATCTGACCCTATGTCTGTGGTTAAGGGAGCAACGTCTACCTCGGGCCTCTGAGGTCAGCCCTCTGCCCACCCCTCCCCCCTTTTCCTGCAGACCCAAGCCACAAAGCTTGCTACATATCTAGAATCAGGTCCCCCCTGTCCATGTGTTGTTCTTCATTGTCTTCTAAAAGGTAAAACTGATCCTAAAATCAGCAGTCCTACTCAGAAATATACATATGGCCTGTGAACTCTGAACTGGGCCTGTGAACTCTGAACTGGGCCTGAGAGTGAGGCCAGCCCCCCTTTTCCCTCCCTCTCCCTTCCCCCTGCCACAGTGTTGTGTCGTGTTGACCCTCCCATTGTCTGCCCTCCTTGGTCCTAACAACCAAGTTGTCTAGTAATGCCACTCACACACACCCACATGCTGCCCCGCCCTGTGAGATGACAAGCTGGCCTGGTGGAGATCAGACGTATGCAAACATGCACACACACGCACCACACCTAGGCTATGAGTGTCAGTCTGGAGACTCCCCTGATCTCAGAGAACCTTACTAAGCCTGTGAGTGTCTGGATGACAGGGTTCTGGAGCTCCGTGTCTAGAGCTGTTCAAGCTCGCTCTCTCTGTGTGTCTGTGTGTAGCTGTCTGTCTCCCACTAAGGCAAAGTAGAGGGAGGGTGAGTCACTATACTGAGTCACTATAGGGTAAGGTTCAGAGGCCTGCCTGTCTCTCCTTCAGGTAGTAGAGGTATGGCAACTGATGGGGGAGGAGGCCACAAAAACTCAGAACTCACCATGAGGGGCCACAGTGGCTCGCGGGTCTGAGTACTCGCATCCAAACCCACACATGCAGTCAGAGCTAGGGGCCCCCGCGAACATAACATTTTAGCAGCCCCCCTCTTGACAGTGGAGAGAAATGTTTAAAGTTTTAGTTAATTTAAATTCTACACATTTTGCCATGGGGTGTAGAGAAAATGTTGCAGTTTTAAAGCAAGTTTGCTGCAATTCTACACATTTTGCCATGGAGCGGAGAGAAGATTTAGCAATTGTATAACTCATTTCATGCAATTATACTCATTTTGCAATGGGGCAGAGATGAAAAATAAAAATATTAATATGATATCCGAGTGAACGTAACTAACAAAAATCAATGGGGGCTCCCACAGTCGGTAATTCGACCATGATTTCTACAAGTTTAGATAGCTGGCTATACTAATTTACAAATCAAAAAAATGTTAGCTGACATGGGCTAATTGAGTGACTGTCAGAGACTGGCATAACAAGAGAAACATTTTATTTCGAAATGTCACCTTGTGTATTCTACCTCTCAACAGTAAGTTGAGCCCCCGACTGAGTTAAAAAAATAAAACAACTTTTGTATTATTATTATTATTATTATTATTATGTTTTGGGAGACTGAGCCGCGGGCCACATGCCAATCCCTGAGGTAGAGTGTGAGATTCCAACACACACCCTGCTGTGCTTACAAACCCTGCCCTGTACTCATGTAGGGATTCTAACCAAGGAGTGCCCCTTTACTGAACAAACAGTGCCACAATGAGATTCCAACACACACACACACACACACACACACTGCTGCGCTTACAAACCCTGCCCTGTACTCTGACACACACAGCGGTGTCATGTGAGTCCCAACAGCGTCTCCTCCACCCACTGCAGCCACCGTCTGCTTACGTACGCATCCACAAGACCGTGCTAATGCATTCTCTAGTAAAATGACCCAGCAGGGTTCAAATGTCTCCTAATCCAAATCACAATCAATCCCCAGTCCTGCTAATAACCAACAAGGCTTGGGGAAACCCCAGGGTAGTAGGAGACAGGAAACAGTATGCAAAGTGGCGGTCAAACCCAGTCACGCTGTTTGCTCTTGATACAGCCAGTCAGATGACATTACCATGGCCAGTGGGCCCGTCTCCATGCCTTCACCTATACTACACTCACAGAAAAGCTGTGTTGTTGAACAACACCATTTATGTGTTACGTCTACTCTGACAGTGTCAGTTCTGAGAAGGGTGCAATTGCGGTCTGCAATTCAGGGCGTTCCTGCATGTGGGCATTTCTGCATTTGCAGGAACCCCTCTTTATACTTCTATTGGTCAATGTTTAAGCTAGGACATGCGGAAGGCGGGGGCGCTCCAGTACAGTAGGTGGCGTTAATGCACAATAACGTTGGATGAGAGCCGCCGATAAACCCCACAGAAGAAGGGGCGGGGGCGACAACGGTAGCTAGCTAGGGTTGGGCAGTATCCAGATTTTCATATCGTCATACCGTCCTTCACTCATCCCGGGATTTACGGTATTACCTGATTAGTATACAAAGGGGCGGCAAAAAAATTAATAAAAATACATTGGGTGTCTATTACCAGAATGCTAACAGAATTAGCAAAAGTAATAGTGAATTTCCATGGAGGCTGCTAGCTAAATATGCTAACGAGCGCAAACAAAAATAAACAAAATGGCAAGACAGGCAATCCAGTTCATATATAGGGAGGAGCTACCGAATGGCATTTTGGTGAGTTTGGACATTTACAAGCAAATGTGAATGAGAGACATTGTGCAAATGAAAAAAGTTTTGACGCATGCTTGTCTGAAGGAAGAGCAGTACTGGCTCTGGAGCAGCATGTGTACACACTGTGTCTGTGTGGAGTCTGGAGTCGCTAGGGCAACGGGCCTGCCTGCTCTGCTGAAGAAGATGGGCCGAGAACGGAGAGGAGAAAAAAACACAAGGAAATAAAAAAATAGCAGTGGCAGCTGTACAGACAACTCATCCACAGGGCTTTGACTTCTCAAACACGGCAGAAAGCCAACACAATATGATGCCCCGTCACCTTATTAATACAGCAACTTACTTAGATAACTAGCAAGTTAAACTTAGGGGTCGTGTTAATGCAGAATTCAGTGTTTTTCACGCAGGCAAAAAAGCTACAAACGCATAAGAAAGCAGCCTGCCAGTATGCACAACGTGTTGTTTAACACATCTGTTCTAAGAGTCAGAGCCAGTCACATCACCCTGAATATACCATGTCTCCATACCTTCACCTATACAAGAGACAGTAACGTCACCCTGAATCTACCATGTCTCCATACCTTCACCTACAGTGGGGAGAACAAGTATTTGATACACTGCTGATTTTGCAGGTTTTCCTACTTACAAAGCATGTAGAGGTCTGTAATTTTTAGCATAGGTACACTTCAACTGTGAGAGACGGAATCTAAAACAAAAATCCAGAAAATCACATTGTATGATTTTTAAGTAATTCATTTGCATTTTATTGCATGACATAAGTATTTGATCACCTACCAACCAGTAAGAATTCCGTCTCTCACAGACCTGTTAGTTTTTCTTTAAGAAGCCCTCCTGTTCTCCACTCATTACCTGTATTAACTGCACCTGTTTGAACTCGTTACCTGTATAAAAGACACCTGTCCACACACTCAATCAAACAGACTCCAACCTCTCCACAATGGCCAAGACCAGAGAGCTGTGTAAGGACATCAGGGATACAATTGTAGACCTGCACAAGGCTGGGATGGGCTACAGGACAATAGGCAAGCAGCTTGGTGAGAAGGCAACAACTGTTGGCGCAATTATTAGAAAATTGAAGAAGTTCAAGATGACGGTCAATCACCCTCGGTCTGGGGCTTCATGCAAGATCTCACCTCGTGGGGCATCAATGATCATGAGGAAGGTGAGGGATCAGCCCAGAACTACACGGCAGGACCTGGTCAATGACCTGAAGAGAGCTTGGACCACAGTCTCAAAGAAAACCATTAGTAACACACTACGCCGTCATGGATTAAAATCCTGCAGCGCACGCAAGGTCCCCCTGCTCAAGCCAGTGCATGTCCAGGCCCATCTGAAATTTGCCAATGACCATCTGGATAATCCAGAGGAGGAATGGGAGAAGGTCATGTGGTCTGATGAGACAAAAATAGAGCTTTTTGGTCTAAACTCCACCCGCCGTGTTTGGAGGAAGAAGAAGGATGAGTACAACCCCAAGAACACCATCCCAACCGTGAAGCATGGAGGTGGAAACATCATTCTTTGGGGATGATTTTCTGCAAAGGGGACAGGACGACTGCGCCGTATTGAGGGGAGGATGGATGGGGCCATGTATCGCGAGATCTTGGCCAACAACCTCCTTCCCTCAGTAAGAGCATTGAAAATGGGTCGTGGCTGGGTCTTCCAGCATGACAACGACCCGAAACACACAGCCAGGGCAACTAAGGAGTGGCTCCGTAAGAAGCATCTCAAGGTCCTGGAGTGGCCTAGCCAGTCTCCAGACCTGAACCCAATAGAAAATCTTTGGAGGGAGCTGAAAGTCCATATTGCCCAGCGACAGCCCCGAAACCTGAAGGATCTGGAGAAGGTCTGTATGGAGGAGTGGGCCAAAATCCCTGCTGCAGTGTGTGCAAACCTGGTCAAGACCTACAGGAAACGTATGATCTCTAATTGCAAAGAAAGGTTTCTGTACCAAATATTAAGTTCTGCTTTTCTGATGTATCAAATTCTTATGTCATGCAATAAAATGCAAGTTGATTACTTAAAAATCATACAATGTGATTTTCTGGATTTTTGTTTTAGATTCCGTCTCTCACAGTTGAAGTGTACCTATGATAAAAATTACAGACCTCTACATGCTTTGTAAGTAGGAAAACCTGCAAAATCGGCAGTGTATCAAATACTTGTTCTCCCCACTGTATACAAGAGCCAGTTACGTCACCCTGAATCTACCATGTCTCCATACCTTCACCTATACAAGAACCAGTAACGTCACCCTGAATCTACCATGTCTCCATACCTTCACCTATACCAGTCACATCACCCTGAATCTACCATGTCTCCATACCTTCACCTATACCAGTCACATCACCCTGAATCTACCATGTCTCCATACCTTCACCTATACCAGTCACATCACCCTGAATCGACCATGTATCCATATACCTTCACCTATACAAGAGCCAGTAACATCACCCTGAATCTACCATGTCTCCATACCTTCACCTAAACCAGAGCCAGTCACATCACCCTGAATCTACCATGTCTCCAATCTTCCAGCAGTACCAGCCCTGTTCCTTCAACCCTTATGGAACAGCAGGGACTGAAGAGACACACACAAAGGTACAGACACGCATACAAGCGCTAGCACATGCACTCTACACACACGTACATTGTAATATTGTTGTATGGTGGTATTATACATTTTGTATTGTAGATATGTAGTGGTGTAATAATGTTATGTGTACTGTTTTATATTTTGTTTTATATGTAATGTAAGTGTCTTAATGTGTTTGGACCCCAGGAAGAGTAGCTGCTGCCTTGGCAGCAGCTAATGGGGATCCACAATAAATACAAATACAAACCCATAGCAGTGCCAGGTCAGTCTACCATGGCTAGTGAGTCCCCCTCTCCATTCAGAGGAGATCAAGCTGCCATTTAAGAGGGCTTCAAGCTCTCCATCCCCTCAGAGCATGTACAGCTAGACAGTTCATACATCATTCTACCATGGAAATGGACTGGCTGTACCATGCAGTCACCCATAGCAGAGCCAACCAGATCAGTCTACCACTGCAGTGGGTCCATATTTCCAGCCATATCACTTTACCATAGAAGAGGGCCTGGCTAGTGTCTCCATACCTTCACCAGAGCCATGCAGATCAGGTTATTTTATCATGGCATTGGGCCTCCATCTCACCATCCCCTCATCCATAGCCAGAGACAGTCACATCACTACTCTAACATGGAAGGCCTGCCCTGCCTCTCCAATCAGATCAGTCTACCATGGAAGAGGGCGTAGCTAGCATCTCCAACCACAGCAGACCCCATCTCTCCATGCCTTCGGCCGTACCCGGCCAGTCAGGGGGTGTGACAGGAGGCCTGGGCCCCAGAGAGACACACAGACAGCTGGGGGTCACAGCATGGTGAGCAGGGTTACTGACACCTGCATAGGACCACATGTGAAGGGTATGGTAGGGCTCTTCTATTCCTCCGTATCACAGAGAAAACCTCATCCACTAATACACAGGGCTGGGAGGCATCATTACCAACACCAGAGGACTAATGATTCATCAAAGTGCATATATAGAGGCTCAAACAGTATCAGGTGTGTATCCACCTAGAGAAGAAACACTTCCCTCCCTCCCTCCTTCAGGGTCTATAAAATAAGCATCTCCCTACCAGCCTCTCGTCATCTGACCTCCTTTCTGACGTCTGACAGATTCCCAAAAGAACAGCGAGAGAGACCTCAGCTCCCCTCAGCCCTATTCTGGGATCCTACATGTCCTTCTTTCAGAGTATAACTGTGCCTGGTGAGGGCTGAGAGAAGAGAGTGTGTGTATGGGAGTCAGTGCACTGCAGTGAACATGGCAAATGGGTGGTTAGTTGGATCTCTGGGTTTGGGTCGTGTTCAGTAGGGAGAAAACGGTTACACATTTTTTGAAACAGAGAAGGTAGAAACTGAACAATAACCAATAAGAACAAAGATTTGTTTTGTTTTGGCAAACTTTTTGCTACGGTGGGCCCTCCTAACCCTGCCATGTTCTCTCTCCCTTGAAAAGCTGTGAGAGGAGAACATGGAGGCTCTGTGTGTAGAATCATAGTGATGTGATCCCATACATAACAGGAAGTTCTTAGTACCCTCATAACCAAAGCGTTTTGTTAACATTCCACAACAACCATGCACCAGGTGTTTCATTAAAAAGGTTCAAGCCCTGATGCCAAGCTCAAGGAAGTCAACCTGAGCCGTATGGCCAGCCAACATGTGGTAGTTTTGAGACACTCAGCATATTTTAAAGGGTTACAACTGAACTGAGTATTTTAGTCCAGGTCTTTCTGCAGGCTTATATGTGCAGACCCCCACTACAACAAAATACATTGAACTAGCTAATAATATACAGTTAGATCTAGCTGTACTAGTAGATCAGTAGATAGGCTGTTCTCTTAGATAATCAATGGAATATGAGAGCCTGGAAAGAAGCTCTTACCAATATGAAACTAAGACAACAGGCTCCAGCCCAGCCTTATTTCTGCTGAACAGGTTTTTTGAATGTTGAAATCCCCAGGGCAAATGTTTGAAGTACCTGTTACAACACAGCCTGCTAGCTGCCCTACCTCTAACTGTACCTCCTCCTTCCTGTCCTGTCAACCAAACACAAATGTGTAGGAATGTCTCTCTCACACACACACACACACACTTCTGTTCCATTCCAGTGGACACAGTAGGGTGACAACATGAAATTCATTGAAAGAAGAAGTTAATGTGTAATGAATCTATTGATTAAATTGACTGTGTCACGCTGTGTGTCAAATGTAGCCTATCCATAAAATGTTCACTATATCTCATCAACATAATGTAGCCTAAACGTATTACAAATATGATATATCTATTATGGCAGAGCATTGTGCAGTATGACATATCTGAACAGTGGTGTTTGGCCTACACTGTGCGGCTGCGCCGAGGAGCGCCGATTTTACTGTAGAAATGTAGTCCTACCTGATGCCCAACGGACGGCAACAAAATGAAAGCTCCGGGTTGTTATTGACTGTAAAATACATGATATAATAACTCATAGCATGTCATTAGGGAGGTAGGTCTAATTTTTGAAAATGAATTTTATGCAGAAAAGTAGGCCTATATAATTGAACGGGGAAGGCTTTCAATAAAGAGCTTTGAACGCTCCCTCGGTAATTCTCATCGCGTGTATGGAGATTCTAATCGCCGTTCAAGATGCGCATAGAATGGGGGGAGGGCAAAAATGCAATTAAATCACTAATAAAAACACATCCCAAAATATTTAAATAACTTATATTATGAGTAGGCCTATATCTTATGTCAATAACCTGTGGCATCAAACTTTTTATAGACAGTTGTAGAAGCTTACCTTGTAGACATTCTCCGTTATGCGGTGAACCTCGTCGGTGCGAGACATCTTGAAATCTTCGGTCAAAACCATAAACAGTATTTTCCTTTAGAGAGAAGTTATCCGAGTGAAATACGCCGAACGGGTAGAGTAGCCTAAACTAAGAGAAGATGTGATGCGATTGACCGCGAAGGTATGTGTGCCTGAAAGAAAGAGACGGTAAACGGAAGATTCTCTAGGTCGCTTGCAACCACTCAAATCCCTCCCACGCACTCAATCTCTGCGGTGTTCGCCAAAGTGTCTTGTCACATCGCGCAGCTTTTCCAATTTACAAGAGCAACACCGCCTCTCCCCGCTCTCTCTCTCTGCCCAAATATGTTACACTAGTTGCATTATTAATTTGAATTTCTGACTTTGATTTCAAATCAAATGTATTTATAAAGCCACATTTATTTATAAAGTGCTTATACAGAAACCCAGCCTAAAACCCCACACAGCACCGTGCAACCAATGTAGATGCACGGTGGCTAGGATTTATTATAGTTTTATACAGCTTTATATCTTATAAATATATACAGTGCCTATAGAAAGTCTATATCCTCTTGAACTTGTTTCAAATTTTGTTGCATTACAAAGTGGGATTGAAGTATAATTGAAACGTCAGTTGCTGCTGGAAAATAACAAGTGAATGCTTTCATTAAGTATCCTAGATGTCTCATAATGTTAACATTTCAGTGTAGGCTACTGCTGTGTGGAACCCACCCACCATTATGCTTACAATGTTTTTTATATAGAGAAATGATCCATTCTACAAGGAGCCAGCATATCATATAAAGGAAGATGTCCACAACATAAGAAGACAAACACTTGTTCTACCTTTCACAGGCTTGTGAACCAGACTTCCTGTTCCTGATCAGCTAATCACCAGCAGTAGGAGGTCTACAGTCCTAGCTTCAGGAAACCAGACTTCCAGTTCCTGATCAGCTAATCACCATCAGTAGGAGGTCTACAGTTCTGGCTTCAGGGAACCAGACTTCCTGTTCCTGATCCGCTAGTCACCAGCAATAGGAGGTCTACAGTTCTGGCTTCAGGGAACCAGACTTCCAGGTCCTGATCCGCTAGTCACCAGCAATAGGAGGTCTACAGTTCTGGCTTCAGGGCAGCAGCGGTGTGGGCTGTGGGCCGAAGCCTTGTGGGTGGAATCCAGTTGTTATGTGCCCACATCTGACTTGGGCTCCAGCCAGCCAGGCACAGCAGAGAGCTGTGGTATACTGCTCAGAGAGGGAGACAGGTAGGCAGAGAGCTGTGGTATACTGCTCAGAGAGGGAGACAGGTAGGCAGAGAGCTGTGGTATACTGCTCAGAGAGGGAGACAGGTAGGCAGAGAGCTGTGGTATACTGCTCAGAGAGGGAGACAGGTAGGCAGAGAGCTGTGGTATACTGCTCAGAGAGTGAGGCAGGTAGGCAGAGAGCTGTGGTATACTGCTCAGAGAGGGAGACAGGTAGGCAGAGAGCTGTGGTATACTGCTCAGAGACCGAGACAGGTAGGCAGAGAGCTGTGGTATACTGCTCAGAGACCGAGACAGGTAGGCAGAGAGCTGTTGCATTACAAAGTTGGATTGAAATAGATTTAATTGTAAAAAAAAAAAATGTCAAAGTGAAAATAAAATTCTAAACATTTTTACAAATTCATAAAAAGTAAAAAACTAAAATATAGTCGTTGCATAAGTATTCACCCCCTTTGTTTAGGCAAGCCTTAATTAGTTCAGAAATAAAGGTTGGCTTAATAAATCACATAAGTTATATGGACTCACTGTGTGAAATAATAGGGGTTGACATGAGTTTTGAATGACTAACCCTTCCTCTGTCTCCCATACATACATCTGTAAGGTCCCTCAGTCAAGAATTGAATTTCAAGCACAGATTCAACTACAAAGACCAGGGAGCTTTTCGAAAGCCTCAAAGAAGGGCAGTGATTGGTAGATGGGTAACAAATCAGACATGGAATACATCTTTAAGCATGGTCAAGTTAATAATTATGCTGTGGATTATGTATTAAACCACCCAGACACATCAAAGATGCGATCCTCCAGAACTGAGCTGCAGGGCAGGAAGGAAACTGCTTAGGGATGTCACCATGATGCTACTGGTGATTTTAAAACAGTTACAGAGTTGTGGCTGTGATGGGAGAAAACTGAGGATGGACCAACAACATTGTAGTGACTCCACAATACTGACTTAAATGACAGAGTGAAAAGAAGAATACAAATATACCAAAACATGCATCTTTTATGCAACAAGGCACTAAAGTAATACTGCAAGAAAACACGGCAAAGGAATACACTTTTTGGCATAAATGCAAAGCCTTATGTTTGGTGCAAATCCAACACATCACTGAGTAACTGCCTCGTTATTTTTAAGCATGGTGGTGGCTGCATCATGGTATGGGTATGCTTGACATCAGCAAATACTGGGGAGTT
Source organism: Coregonus lavaretus (assembly GCF_964263955.1). Lineage (NCBI taxonomy): Eukaryota > Metazoa > Chordata > Actinopteri > Salmoniformes > Salmonidae > Coregonus > Coregonus lavaretus. The sequence continues at coordinate 62,418,306 of NC_139989.1, forward strand.
TTCCAAGAAGACAGTGAATGTTCCTGATTGGCCATGTTACAATTTTGACTGAAATCGGCTTGAAAATCTATGGCAAGACTTGACAACACTTTGGAAAAAAATTATGGGCAAATGTTGCACAATCCAGGTGTGGAAAGCTCTAATGAGACTTACCTAGAAAGACTCACAGCTGTAATCACAGCCAAAGGTGCTTCTACGAAGTATTGACTCAGGGGTGTGAATACTTATGTAAATTAGATATTTCTGTATTTCATTTTCAATAAATTCACAAAATGTTCTACAAACATGTTTTCACTTTATTATTATGGTGTATTGTGTAGATGGGTGAGGGGAAGAAAATAAATTTAATCCTTTTTTGAATTCAGGTTGTAACAAAATGTGGAATAAGTCAAGGAGTATGGATACTTTCTGAAGGCATTGTATCTAATCATGATATGTTTTATTTTTCATTCATCTTTTTTAAAAGTTAGTATTTTGGGTAGATTGTTGACAAAAATGACAATTAAATCAATTTTTATCCCACTTTGTAACACAATAAAATGTGAAGAAATCCAAGGGGGGTGTAGACTTTCTACAGGCACTGTATGACTGCATCTACGCTTCAGGTAATATAGTGTAATTAAACATCACAAAAATATTTAAAACAAAGAATGACGATCACTTGTTCAAAATCACTATCAGCATGGAAATATTTGTTACCAAACCAAATCAATAGCCTCACATACCAATCCTATAAGAAATAAGTGATGTAACACCATTTCAGAGACTGTATGAAACTGAACAAAGGCCTGGTGAAGGACTGCTTTCATTAAGGGGATGCTTTCATTAAGTATCCTAAATGTCTCATAATGTGAACATTTCAGTGTAGGCTACTGCTGTGTGGAACCCACCCACCATTATGCCTACAATGTTTTTTATATAGAGAGATGATCCATTCTACAAGGAGCCAGCATATCATATGAAGGAAGATGTCCACAACATAAGAAGACAAACACTTGTTCTACCTTTCACAGGCTTGTGAACCAGACTTCCTGTTCCTGATCAGCTAATCACCAGCAGTAGGAGGTCTACAGTTCTGGCTTCAGGGCAGCAGCGGTGTGGGCTGTGGGCCGAAGCCTTGTGGGTAGAATCCAGTTATGTGCCCACATCTGACTTGGGCTCCAGCCAGCCAGGCACAGCAGAGAGCTGTGGTATACTGCTCAGAGAAGGAGACAGGTAGGCAGAGAGCTGTGGTATACTGCTCAGAGAGGGAGACAGGTAGGCAGAGAGCTGTGGTATACTGCTCAGAGAGGGAGACAGGTAGGCAGAGAGCTGTGGTATACTGCTCAGAGAGGGAGACAGGTAGGCAGAGAGCTGTGGTATACTGCTCAGAGAGGGAGACCGGTAGGCAGCCAGAGAGTGGGAGAGAGATGCCAGTGCCAATACTCAGGTCATCACCATGACTAGTTGAGTGAGTGGACTGTCTTGTGGGAGCAGTTCTACTAACCCACACAATGACGTCAGTGCTTCGTGTTCCAATGTTTGATTGTCAAACAGACAGAACCACCATATTGTATCCTCTTTAAATACAGCAACAATACATTATCCTCTGGTAGGGCCAAGACACAACTGATTATATAAACATGCACTACAATAATGATATACAATCACCTGCATAAACATATTTCTATAGGGTACTATGAAGTTTCCTATACCAGGGGTATTCAACGCTTACCCTATGAGGTCCAGAGCCGGCTGGTTTTACATTTTAATCATTTAGCAGACGCTCTTATCCAGAGCGACTTACAGGAGCAATTAGGGTTAAGTGCCTTGCTCAAGGGCACAGACAGATTTTTCACCTAGTCGGCTCGGGGATTAGAACCAGCGATCTTTCGGTTACTGGCACAACGCTCTTAACCACTAAGCTACCTATCTGTTCCACCTGATAATTAATTGCACCCACCTGGTATCCCAGGTCTAAATCAGTCCCTGATTAGAGGGGAACAATGAAAACAATGCAGTGGCACTGGCTTCGAGGTCCAGAGTTGAGTTTGAGGGCCGTATACAATAGCATTACGTAAGGTAGGAAACCAATGGTGGTACACTGTTTTCCAGAACGCCGTCCGTGGGTGATATTGTTCACACACAGTGGATAATTGGTGTTTGTTCATGATCGTTCATTCAAAGTGTTCTCTTTATTATAGTCAAGGCTGTAAACAATGCATTGGCAGTGGCTTTCTCACCTGGGTAAAACGTCTCCCACACATCAAGGCCCAATCCCAAATAGACCCCTAGAGTGAAGCAATATGGTAATAGCTCCAACTTTCCCTCTGATAGGCTAGGTCAGGGGTAGGCAACCCTGTTCCTGGAGAGCCGCAGGATTTTGCTTTAACCGACCTGGAAGACCAGGTGTGTTGAATTTAGTCAATCACTGAACTGACCAACTGAGCTAATTGATTGGTTCAGTGATTGACTAAATTCAACACACCTGGTCTTCCAGGTTGGTTAAAGCAAAATCCTGCATACCCTGCGGCTCTCCAGGAACAGGGTTACCTACCCCTGACCTAGGTGAAAGTTTCACCATACTGCTTATACTAATCAAATCCTCTCTGAATAGGTTCTAGGGGTTGATTTGGGATTGGGCCTCTCTTTTCTCCGCCAATATGTCTACATCTCCAAACTGGTTCTGAGAACTCTCTCACTGGTGTCTAGTGCCACCTTGTGGTGAGAGTATGTACTACAAGCTGAAAATGGTGTTCAGTGAACATCTATGAAAAGGGATCATGTTGCTAATGAACAACGATCAAATATGACTTTATTAAAATATAATTAAAATATTGTGTTTCTGTAAAATGTGGACATAAACACATATACAGTAATGTGCTATGTTTCCCTTGTTATTGACCAACAGACCAATAGGAAATGAGGTGAAAAGACCAGGACAGTGTTGTCTGTAAGCCACAGCTCTGCCTTTTAATTACGTAAAACGGTTTTCAAATTACATTTATCTTCAGTTACCTCTAACTTCATTTTTCTGTCATGTGAATTATAAAGGAATTTGTACAGTGACAACATGCTACCAATCAATCCAAACCATATACTGAGAGACAGCAATCATTTTCCCTTTAGTGTTTCATTCATTATTAAAAAGAGATTGAACAGGGGAGGTGTGTACAGTAGGAGACTTCAGCACAACTGTTCTCCTAGGATGCCTTGGGGTGTGTTGTGTGTGTCTGTGTGTACACATATGTACACACAGGATGTACACACAGGATGCCTTGGGGTGTGTTGTGTGTATTGTTTTTAAACCAGCTACATATCATATTGTCCAACATTGGGACAATAACGTTTTTACGAAGAGGAATGTGTACTTCTGGTGTACCTGCACTCCATTCTATGAGAGAGAGCAATCAGGGAATGGACAGGCCAGCAGACTGTCTGTTTGTATGTATGGATGCTGCTTCTCCATGCAGTAAGAGACCAGCATGACTAAATCCATCCACAGCTACTGCTGTTATTGTTGTTGTTGAGTCAGTTGGACTAGCTCCATTCACAGCTACTGTTGTTATTGTTGAGTCAGTTGGACTAGCTCCATTCACAGCTACTGTTGTTATTGTTGAGTCAGTTGGACTAGCTCCATCCACAGCTACTGTTGTTATTGTTGTTGAGTCAGTTGGACTAGCTCCATCCCAGCTACAGTTGTTATTGTTGTTGTTGAGTCAGTTGGACTAGCTCCATCCACAGCTACTGTTGTTATTGTTGAGTCAGTTGGACTAGCTCCATCCACAGCTACTGCTGTTATTGTTGTTGTTGAGTCAGTTGGACTAGCTCCATCCACAGCTGCTGTTGTTATTGTTGAGTCAGTTGGACTAGCTCCATCCACAGCTACTGTTGTTATTGTTGAGTCAGTTGGACTAGCTCCATTCACAGCTACTGTTGTTATTGTTGAGTCAGTTGGACTAGCTCCATTCACAGCTACTGTTGTTATTGTTGAGTCAGTTGGACTAGCTCCATCCACAGCTACTGTTGTTATTGTTGTTGAGTCAGTTGGACTAGCTCCATCCCAGCTACAGTTGTTATTGTTGTTGTTGAGTCAGTTGGACTAGCTCCATCCACAGCTACTGTTGTTATTGTTGAGTCAGTTGGACTAGCTCCATCCACAGCTACTGCTGTTATTGTTGTTGTTGAGTCAGTTGGACTAGCTCCATCCACAGCTGCTGTTGTTATTGTTGAGTCAGTTGGACTAGCTCCATCCACAGCTACTGTTGTTATTGTTGAGTCAGTTGGACTAGCTCCATCCACAGCTACTGTTGTTATTGTTGTTGTTGAGTCAGTTGGACTAGCTCAATCCACAGCTACTGTTGTTATTGTTGTTGTTGAGTCAGTTGTACTAGCTCCATTCACAGCTACTGTTGTTATTGTTGTTGTTGAGTCAGTTGGACTAGCTCCATCCACAGCTACTGTTGTTATTGTTGAGTCAGTTGTACTAGCTCCATTCACAGATACTGTTGTTATTGTTGAGTCAGTTGGACTAGCTCCATTCACAGCTACTGTTGTTATTGTTGTTGTTGAGTCAGTTGGACTACCTCCATCCACAGCTACTGTTGTTATTGTTGTTGTTGAGTCAGTTGTACTAGCTCCATTCACAGCTACTGTTGTTATTGTTGTTGTTGAGTCAGTTGGACTAGCTCAATCCACAGTTACTGTTGTTATTGTTGAGTCAGTTGGACTAGCTCCATCCACAGCTACTGTTGTTATTGTTGAGTCAGTTGGACTAGCTCCATCCACAGCTACTGTTGTTATTGTTGAGTCAGTTGGACTAGCTCCATCCACAGCTACTGTTGTTATTGTTGTTGTTGAGTCAGTTGGACTAGCTCAATCCACAGCTACTGTTGTTATTGTTGTTGTTGAGTCAGTTGTACTAGCTCCATTCACAGCTACTGTTGTTATTGTTGAGTCAGTTGGACTACCTCCATCCACAGCTACTGTTGTTATTGTTGAGTCAGTTGTACTAGCTCCATTCACAGCTACTGTTGTTATTGTTGTTGTTGAGTCAGTTGGACTAGCTCCATCCACAGCTACTGTTGTTATTGTTGAGTCAGTTGGACTAGCTCCATTCACAGCTACTGTTGTTATTGTTGAGTCAGTTGGACTAGCTCCATTCACAGCTACTGTTGTTATTGTTATTGTTGAGTCAGTTGGACTACCTCCATCCACAGCTACTGTTGTTATTGTTGTTGTTGTTGAGTCAGTTGTACTAGCTCCATTCACAGCTACTGTTGTTATTGTTGTTGTTGAGTCAGTTGGACTAGCTCCATCCACAGCTACTGTTGTTATTGTTGAGTCAGTTGGACTAGCTCCATTCACAGCTACTGTTGTTATTGTTGAGTCAGTTGGACTAGCTCCATTCACAGCTACTGTTGTTATTGTTATTGTTAAGTCAGTTGGACTAGCTCCATTCACAGCTACTGTTGTTATTGTTGTTGTTGAGTCAGTTGGACTAGCTCCATCCACAGCTACTGTTGTTATTGTTCTTGTTGAGTCTTGTCTACGCTGCCAGCATCTCTCTGTTCTCCTTATTCTTTGCTAGTCTTCTCGCTGGAAAACAAAGAAACTATTGTCAGTGACTGTCTCTACAAAGCGTCTCAGAGTAAGAGTGTTGATCTAGGATCAAGTCCCTCATCTGTCCATATAATCCTATTAATAAATGATCTAAAAGGCCAAACTGCTCCTAGGTCAGTGCCTACTGTGAGACTGTCAATACTTACTGCCATAATGATTGAGGTAGTGTAACAGAGTAAAGACAGTACTGTTACTACTACCATAATGATTGAGGTAGTGTAACAGGGTAAAGACAGTACTGTTACTACTACCATAATGATTGAGGTAGTGTAACAGGGTAAAGACAGTACTGTTACTACTACCATAATGATTGAGGTAGTGTAACAGGGTAAAGACAGTACTGTTACTACTACCATAATGATTGAGGTAGTGTAACAGGGTAAAGACAGTACTGTTACTACTACCATAATGATTGAGGTAGTGTAACAGGGTAAAGACAGTACTGTTACTACTACGATAATGATTGAGGTAGTGTAACAGGGTAAAGACAGTACTGTTACTACTACCATAATGATTGAGGTAGTGTAACAGGGTAAAGACAGTACTGTTACTACTACCATAATGATTGAGGTAGTGTAACAGAGTAAAGACAGTACTGTTACTACTACCATAATGATTGAGGTAGTGTAACATGGTAAAGACAGTACTGTTACTACTACCATAATGATTGAGGTAGTGTAACAGGGTAAAGACAGTACTGTTACCTGGCTCTGTCTCAGCTGGTTCTGGGACCTCTGGTAGAAGCTCAGTGGGGACCTCTGGAAGTTCTACATCTTCTCCCTGCAGCAGTAGAGACAACGGTTACACAGGTTAAACAGGACTTGATCAGGTCATCATTAATTACCAACAGGTTAAACAGGACTTGATCACATTAGGTCATCATTACCAACAGGTTAAACAGAACCTGATCAGGTCATCAAATCAAATTTTATTTGCCACATGCGCCGAATACAACAGGTGTAGACCTTACTGTGAAATGCTTACTTACAAGCCCTTAACCAACAATGCAGTTTTTAATAAAATAAAAAGTGTTAAGTAAAAAATTGATAAGTAAAACAAATAATTAGGGCAATTAGGAGCAATTAGGGTTAAGTGCCTTGCTCAAGGGCACAGACAGATTTTTCACCTAGTCGGCTCGGGGATTAGAACCAGCAATCTTTCAGTTACTGGCACAACGCTCTTAACCACTAAGCTACCTATCTGTTCCACCTGATAATTAATTGCACCCACCTGGTATCCCAGGTCTAAATCAGTCCCTGATTAGAGGGGAACAATGAAAACAATGCAGTGGCACTGGCTTCGAGGTCCAGAGTTGAGTTTGAGGGCCGTATACAATAGCATTACGTAAGGTAGGAAACCAATGGTGGTACACTGTTTCCCAGAATGCCGTCCGTGGGTGATATTGTTCACACACAGTGGATAATTGGTGTTTGTTCATGATCGTTCATTCAAAGTGTTCTCTTTATTATAGTCAAGGCTGTAAACAATGCATTGGCAGTGGCTTTCTCACCTGGGTAAAACGTCTCCCACACATCAAGGCCCAATCCCAAATAGACCCCTAGAGTGAAGCAATATGGTAATAGCTCCAACTTTCCCTCTGATAGGCTAGGTCAGGGGTAGGCAACCCTGTTCCTGGAGAGCCGCAGGATTTTGCTTTAACCGACCTGGAAGACCAGGTGTGTTGAATTTAGTCAATCACTGAACTGACCAACTGAGCTAATTGATTGGTTCAGTGATTGACTAAATTCAACACACCTGTTCTTCCAGGTTGGTTAAAGCAAAATCCTGCATACCCTGCGGCTCTCCAGGAACAGGGTTACCTACCCCTGACCTAGGTGAAAGTTTCACCATACTGCTTATACTAATCAAATCCTCTCTGAATAAGTTCTAGGGGTTGATTTGGGATTGGGCCTCTCTTTTCTCCGCCAATATGTCTACATCTCCAAACTGGTTCTGAGAACTCTCTCACTGGTGTCTAGTGCCACCTTGTGGTGAGAGTATGTACTACAAGCTGAAAATGGTGTCCATGAAAAGGGATCATGTTGCTAATGAACAACGATCAAATATGACTTTATTAAAATATAATTAAAATATTGTGTTTCTGTAAAATGTGGACATAAACACATATACAGTAATGTGCTGTGTTGTTTGGCCATAATGACCATCGTTCTGTTTGGAGGAAAAAGGAAGATGCTTGTAATCCGAAGAACACCATCCCAACTGTGAAGCACGGGGGTGGCAGCATCGTGCTGTGGGGGTGCTTTGCTGCAGGAGGGACTGGTGCACTTCACAAAATAGATGGCATCATGAGGAAGGAAAAGAATGTGGATATATTGAAGCAACATCAAGACATCAGTCAGGAAGTTAAAGCTTGGTCGCAAATGGGTCTTCCAAATGAACAATGACCCCAAGCATACTTCCAAAGTTGTGGCAAAATGGCTTAAGGACAACAAAGTCAAGGTATTGGAGTGGCCATCACAAAGCCCTGACCTCAATCCTATAGAAAATGTGTGGGCAGAACTGAAAAAGCGTGTGTGAGCAAGAAGGCCTACAAACCTGACTCAGTTACACCAGCTCTGTCAGGAGGAATGGGCAAAAATTCACCCAACTTATTGTGGGAAGCTTGTGGAAGGACACCCGAAGCGTTTGACCCATGTTAAACAATTTAAAGGCAATGCTACCAAATACTAATTGAGTGTATGTAAACTTCTGACCCACTGGGAATGTGATGAACATTTCACATTCTTAAAATAAAGTGGTGATCCTAACTGACCTAAGACAGGGAATCTTTACTAGGATTAAATGTCAGGAATTGTGAAAAACTGAGTTTAAATGTATTTGGCTAAGGTGTATGTAAACCTCCGACTTCAACTGTAGGTGTTCCTCTTGTCCAGGTGGGAAAGGGCAGTGTGGAGTGCAATAGAGATTGCATCATCTGTGGATCTGTTTTGCCGGTATGCAAATTAGAGTGGGTCTAGGGTTTCTGGGATAATGGTGTTGATGTGAGCCATGACCAGCCTTTCAAAGCACTTCATTGCTACAGACGTGAGTGCTACGGGTCGGTAGTCATTTATCTTAGTGTTCTTGGGCACAGGGACTATGGTGGTCTGCTTGAAACATGTTGGTATTACAGACTCAGTCAGGGAGATTATGAAAATGTCAGTGAAGACACTTGCCAGTTGGTCAGCGCATTCTCTGAGTACACGTCCTGGTAATCCGTCTGGCCCTGCGGCCTTGTGAATGTTGACCTGCTTAAAAGTCTTACTCACATCGGCTACGGAGAGCGTGATCACATAGTCATCCGGAACAGCTGATGCTCTCATGCATGCTTCAGTGTTGCTTGCCTCGAAGCGAGCATAGAAGTGATTTATCTTGTCTGGTAGGCTTGTGTCACTGGGCAGCTCACGGCTGTGCTTCCCTTTGTAGTCTGTAATAGTTTTCAAGCCCTGCCACATCAGACGAGCGTCGGAGCTGGTGTAGTACGATTCAATATTAGTCCTGTATTGACTCTTTGCCTGTTTGATAGTTCGTCAGAGGGCATAGCGGGATTTCTTATAATTGTCCGGGTGAAACTGGTTAAACAGGACTTGATCAGGTCAGGTCATCATTACCAACAGGTTAAACAGGACTTGATCAGGTCAAGTCATCATTACCAACAGGTTAAACATGACTTGATCACATCAGTTCATCATTACCAACAGGTTAAACAGGACCTGATCAGGTCATCATTGCCAACTGGTTAAACAGGACTTGATCAGGTCAGGTCATTGTTACCAATAGGTTAAACAGGACTTGATCAGGTCATCATTACCAATAGGTTAAACAGGACTTGATCACGTCAGGTCATCATTACCAACTGGCTAAACAGGACTTGATCACGTCAGGTCATCATTACCAACAGGCTAAACAGGACTTGATCACGTCAGGTCATCTTACAGGTTAAACAGGACTTGATCAGGTCAGGTCATCATTACCAACATGTTAAACAGCATTTGATCAGGTCAGGTCATCATTACCAACATGTACAGCAGGGATAGGAACTCCAGTCCTGGAGGGCCAGAAGACTTCTGGTTTTCAGCAGGAAATGATTCAGACCTGGGACACCAGTTCAGATAACAGCCAGAGGGAACTGATGTAACCCAGTATGATACACACCTGAGTGATAGCCTCCAGTTCAGATAACACAGCATCCTCATCCTCCTGAGTCAGGGAGCCTGACAGCATCTCATCTATTTGCTGTAGGACCAATCAGAGCAGAGCATGTTAGCTGGGCAGCAACACACACTACACTGAAGACAGTACTTGGGATGGATTAAGAGTTAGGACTGTAAAAAGGGGTATATCAATTTGATTGATTGATGAGACCATGGGAAAAGAGAAACTCACCCTCTGGTACTCTACAGCATCCTGGGTCTCATCCATGATTCTCTCCACATCCTCTAGTGACATGGCCTGAGAGGAGGAGACAGGGACAATGTCAAGTTTGGATCAGAAACTCTCAGTTTACTTATTCTCTCTGTGTGTGTGTTTGTATGTGTGATGGGGATGAAACATTTTCTCTCTTAAAGAGAATAACTCTCTGAGCAGGTTGTGGATAGACAGACAGTGTAACCCAGGATATGCGGCAGCAGCAGTGACACCACTAGGCTCGCTGTAGTCTGGGATTTGTAACCTAATCCTTTAATCTTCAAACAATGTGCACAGCGACGCTAGCTAACACACACAGTCTTTGTTCTTGGGTGCAGGTCACGTAAAAGAGGTTACATGCCAGTGGAAGGTTTATTCATTAACACTTATGACACTGAGCTGAATGTCTTACACGTGTGTGAGTGTGTGTGTGTGTGTGTGTGTTTGACTGTGAATGAATAGAAAATAGTGGACAAAAAATCAAACCATACCCTACCTCATGCATACTCTTCAGACAGTCATTTCCAACCTTCAGCCCCTCAATGACTTTCATCTCGATCTGGACAAACTCAATGTCTTGAACCTGTGAAAACATTTACAGTACATGCTAAGATATAGAGGATCCAGCACTGAACCTGTAAAAACATATCAGTATGTTAAGATAGCATTCACTATACAGAACATCAAGATATACCCAGCCAGCATACCTTTTTGAAGACAGGTTGGCTGTGCAAAACATTACATCAACGTAGTTAAATTCCATACAAGTCAATGAAACCATAGGACCCAATAAGAGCCTCAGCCTCACCATGCGTTCCAGGTTTGATATCTGGTTCTCAGTCTTGTCTAGCAGCTGATCCTGATAACGCTTCTTCTTGAGAAGAACCAATGCCTTTCTACGGAGTGGAAGAACAACACACTGCACAATAAACCAAGTCCTAACATAACAACAAGTGTTTATTTTGCTCATCATCAAGCAGCTAGTCATACATTGATCAGGTTCAGTCAGTACACAATTTAAACGTCCGATTATGGTGATATTGACTATACTTGATATAGTTTAGTAGTCCCAGCTGTTTGCTAGTGTAATGGGAAATGTAATATGAATAAAGTTAATATGCAGTTAAGTGGTTAACACAATGTATTCTACTTTTCCATTCTGTAATACACAGGATTCTGTTTGTGCAAGGTTGACGGTCACTAGACTTGAAGGCTACACTTGAATGTTATGGCCAGTTCTATGTGATGATAGTGTGGGAGCCAGTCTAAAGGTGCCAGTTCTATGTGCTGATAGTGTGGGAGCCAGTCTAAAGGTGCCAGTTCTGTGTGCTGATAGTGGGAGCCAGACTAAAGGTGCCAGTTCTATGTGCTGATAGTGTGGGAGCCAGTCTAAAGGTGCCAGCTCTATGTGCTGATAGTGGGAGCCAGTCTAAAGGTGACAGTTCTATGTGCTGATAGTGTGGGAGCCAGTCTAAAGGTGCCAGTTCTATGTGATAGTGGGAGCCAGTCTAAAGGTGCCAGTTCTGAGGACATTCTGGTTATTATTGTTGTATCTGTAGACTGTGTGAGTCACTACCTTGTCTTATTTCTTTTGTCATGTGTTTACAGAACATATGTGATTAGGAATGGATGTAAGGGCCTGCTCAGAGATGGCTCGTTAGACATTATGCTCTGCTTCTGTGCTGGAGGTGTCTCCCTGTTGCAACGTGTATTAAACCATTGAATTGATCAACGACCGCTCCGGTCTTCATTTCACCTGGAAACGCCCTATTACATCAAAACAGAACAAACAGATCTGGGACCTGGCTATAGCCTAGGCTAGATGATGCCTGAACAAGTGAAGTATCCTGTCTCACTCTTTCTTTCCATCCTTCAGCAGCTGCTTGGCAAGATTCCTCTCCTTCTCCAGCTGCAGGGTGACTCGCTTCTGGTAGTGCTTCAGTTTATCTCTCTGCTGTTTCAGTTGCTGGAGAGTTGAACATACACAACGGGACAATCAGACAGTCTCAATAGACTCAGTTCTGAACAGGGCTATCATTATCAGACATTGTTTACCAAGTAGATAGCTAGCTACCTACAATATCATTCTGCCAAGAAAATAGTTAGCTAACTAGCTAGGGACTGTAGCCAGCTATCTAGTTAACTATAAATACCTGTCATACCCTGTCATTTGCAGGCTCCGACACTGTTGATGCGATCACAGCTGGCTACTGTTAATCACTTTGAGAGGTCATGTCACAGTTTTAACAGCAGCAGCAGCGACTGTCCCGTGATCGCTCCTGGGTGTTGACAACTAACTAACGTTAGCTAGCAGGGATTGTTACCAAGTCTTACCAAGTTACTGTGTACATCAGACAGCTAGCTAACGTTAATCCAAGCCAGCCACTAGAGCTAGCAAGCTAGCTAGCGTCCCTACTATTGAAACAGGCTAGCAACAACAACAACTCACCAGAATCGCTCGGTCTTGTTCTGTAACTCGAGAAGGGCGACTCTTTCTCCCGAAAACGTTTCCCATAACGTAGCCACATCCCCGCCACTATCCTCTACTTTGATACAGAAGCTATTTTTTCTTGGGGGAACATGTTTTTGTGATTATGTTTACAAGTCGTTGTGCTTAGCTAACGAACTTTGCTAACATAATTCAAAGCCACACCCTTTCCGCGTTTAGTACGGCATCCGGGACGGGTTAATTTATTCCAATGATGTATATAAAACCAGGATAGCGCATGCTATGTTTTGGCCATTGAGAGGCTTTGACGCCACCTGTCGGCTATATTGGCACTCCCCAGTAGGAGCAGTCCTCCATTCATAGGAATGAATAGAATTCTACAATATTTCAATTAAATGTTTCAGTATTTGTTTGTTGTAGTGGGGACAGTAACATTAATAATCTATTTTTAGAATTTGTATGTTTAGCTCACATAATATAATTAAAAAGTAGGCTTTAAAGTGTCTGTAATAGAACAAACACGGCTAAAACGGATGTAGACATTAATACATGCATTTCTTTAGCTTCTGACAACTGGTGAGGGAGTGTCAAGATGGAGGCTTGGTGGCTTCAACACAACACAACTCCTGAACTCCTCTACTTCCTCCTGAACTTCCTCTACCCTCAACCTCTCGATCATTTTCATGATGTCCATCCGGTTTGCTTCTATATTTCTCAAAAGCTCTCAACCTATATACTTATTATGGACAGAGTATGCTTTACATTAGTTATCTTGTTGTTATTAGTCCCATCCTTCAGCTCCATCCAACACCTCCCGTCTATCTCTTAACACCATCCATATTGGATTTCTATTTGCCATATATTTTTCAACTGTACTGTGATGTTTCACAAAAGTTCTGAACCCTTCTATTCTCATTGTTTCTACAGATTGTAAATTGAAAATAAACATTTTTGCTAAAAGTATTATTATATTATTGATCGATTGACTATGACTTTTCAGATCACCCAGTAGTGCTATCTGCAGGGTTAGCTCCAGGTAAATATTGCAATCCTTCAGCCATTCCTGGACCTGTGACCAAAAACAAGCTACAAATGGACAGTACCAAAACAAATGATCTAATGATTCTGTCTCTTCGCAGCAAAATCTGCAGAGCTGGGAAGAGTGTATCCCCCATATAAATAACATTATATTGGTAGCAAGAATTTTATATAATAATTTTAATTGGTTCATAAGCTTGGTGTGCCTCTTTTGTGAGTGTCTCCAGAAGCTGACGATGTACTGACAAAGAATTTAAAAAACAAATGTCGTCATGACTAACAAGCTGACGATGTATTGACGAAGCATTGACAAACGAATGCCGTCATGACGAACAAGCTGATGATGTATTGACGAAGCATTGACAAACGAATGCCATCATGACGGATAAGCTGACTATGTATTGACGAAGCATTGATAAACAAGATGACGATGTATTGACAAAAAAATGCCGCCATGACGAACAAGCTGACGATGTGTTGACGAAGCATTGACAAACAAATGCCGTCATGACGAACAAGCTGACGATGTATTGACAAACTAATGCCATCTTGACGAAGTATCAACAAACTGATACCATATTGTATGCTGTACTGATGAAGAGCTGCTGAATAAAGCCTTGTCCGACAGAAGTTATATAGGACTATTCTTTGAGTCGGACTGCCCTTCAAAGTAATTCGGAAGATGTGGACCGCAGTAACGCAAACGCCATGCAGCTATCTCCCCGTCGTGTTGTTGGTGCGGCTCATTCTGCCGTTTAATACCGTCTATGGTTCCGCCCATCATCAAGGAAGAGGAATACTGTGTTAGCGCTACGGTCAATGCCACTGTGCTTGACTCCAAAGGCAATCCAATTCTAACCAGCGAGCATGATGGCACGTTTGGCTATAATTCACCAAAAGTGGATGCAAAAGGATGGCACCTGCACCGAATCATGGAGGAGTGGTGGGACGGTATGGCTGCGACGCCCACACACGCTTCGTGGTGCCCCCCGGGAAGAGGCACTGGATGGTCCTGCTGCAAAAATATAATCAACGCCTTGGCCTTCAACGACTCCGCCAACTCCAAGGAGAGCACCGTCAAGATGGGCCACGAAGGTACGGGTGATATGGAGGCATGATGATCACCAAGTCGTACGTCAAGGAGAGGGTGGGCCTGCTGGAGAGGAACCTCAAGGTGCTGGTGGCATATTGGTGGGCCGACGCGGCTACCCCAAGAACATCAACCTGTCCACTAGATGTCAGGCTATACCACCTTTGTTACTGGCATGTCTTTGTGCTTCATACCATTTCACCTCAGTTTTACGACTTGGCTAGATATAGGTTTGGCCACACCTGCACTAATCTTTTCTAACTATCAGTGACTTTGCTAATAGCTGCTTTATTGAGGAAAAGGTGTACTTACTATGACTGTGATAGAAGGTTGTCTCACCTTGCTAGCTACCTTAAGATGAATGCACTAACTGTAAGTCACTCTGGATAAGAGTATCTGCTAAATGACTAATATGTAATAATATGTAGTATATGTGCAGTACAATATATTGCATAATCTATTAATGACAGTATCTCTTATACAGACAGTGTGTGTGGGCAAAATAGACAAATAAACACAGAAAGCTTTTTTTTCACTCTATTTATACACTTGGTCCAATACTTCAACAAACGTAGAAAATAAACAGCAGTTGACAGATCTCAATAAAGGAAGAAAAGGATGACCACAACCAATAATTAACAATGATGGGTTATCTTATCTGACTGTTAAGGGCCCCTGCAGTACTGTACAATGATGGGTTATCTTATCTGACTGTTAAGGGCCCCTGCAGTACTGTACAATGATGGGTTATCTTATCTGACTGTTAAGGGCCCCTGCAGTACTTTTCTTTGACCATGTCTTAACCAATTATATGTATATATCTATAGTCTTAACAGACCCAGGTGCATGCATTGTGCTTATAGCACATCTCTCCAAATGTGTATTTTGTCATTCAACATGGAACTGAAGGGATGAATTGGCACAATGTTTATTTCTGTGATTGTGTCCAACTCACAGTAAACAAACATCCAATAAACATGACATCAGTGATAATACTTAGCAGTAATTCACCATCAACACCATTTCAGTTGTTGATTGTTTCCTGTCATCCTATCCAGGGAATGTTTAACATGCTAATGTACAGGCAGCAGGCCTATAGCCTAGAATCCAAACGTAATATTACTCTAATTCAGACGGTGCACCCCAATGCTCTCACCTTCCTCCTGAAGGGTGAACTCGTTCACTACTCCCCACAAGTTTAAAAGCATTGGATTGGTGTAGACATGGGTTAGAGGGATAGTAATTTCCTTTCAAATCCATGCAGGGGAAGTGAATAAGTGCACTCTTTGGGGAAAATGAGATTATTGGGACACAGTCACAGATTCAAGTGACACAATAGTGAATCAGAGCAATATTCAGTTTAGATGCCAAGCTACAGAAAGCCCTCAGTGTTGTCTTGAAATGAACTGGCATGGAACCCAAACTGAATATCACTTTGTTTAACTCATTTCACTGATTCACTGAAACAATAATGAAACAGACTGATATTCAGTTTTGAATCCAGGCTAGAATTGAGCAGGACACAGCATGCATGATGACACAACATAGGAGAACAGAGAGAAACAGGTTACAGAAAATTAAGGCTTTAGAAACATCATCATGCATCCTTTCTCCTCAGTCCCCCTCACACGTAAATAGTACACTCTTAGAAAAAAGGGTTCTAAAAGGGTTCTTCGGCAGTCCCCATAGGATAATCCATTTTGGTTCCAGGTAGAACCCTTTTTTAGTTCCAGGTAGAACTATTTTGGGTTCCATCTGTGGAAAGGGTTCTACATGGAACCCCAAAAGATTCTACCCGGAACCAAAAGGATTCTACCTGGAACCAAAAAGGGTTCTTCAAAGGGTTCTCCTATGTGGACAGCCGAATAACCCTTTTAGGTTCAATGAATAACATGAAAGACAAGTGAAAATACAGTGTCCGTTTTCATCAAGTTTGACGCATCTCTCTGAGGGAAGACATTATGAAGGCTTTGGGTTTTGTCAGATGTGTAAGAGCTGTGTAGTCAACTGTAAGAGGTGCTGAATGCTAGTCTGGCTAGATGACAGTTTGTAATAGTGATGATAGGTTGATGAAGACTGAAGAGAGTTCATGTCATAACTCTGAAGGAAATCCATCTGGTTATTTGTTGCCCCCTGAAATCCATCGTAGGTGATGTCACTCGCAGGGAAAATATAAATGTTCAACTTGGTCCATAATAATCATGTCTTTTGATCTGGCTCCAGACGAACATTTGAAGAAAACACATAACTGAATTGTCAGTTTGTCTGGGTAGATGCAAGTGCACTTTACACTTGGGATTATATGTAGTCTCCTGGTTTCTACATGTACAGTACAGGACTTGAAGAGCGTCAGTGTGTTCCTGAGGTGTTGTTGGCCCCATACCTCCTGCATTTAAGTAACAGATGGCCAGGAGAGCAGGGTAAGACATCCATGGACAGGGTTATCTGTAAACACAGCTTCCTCAGTACAGTGGTAGTCCCAGTCAGCCACCACAGTGTGTCCCAGACAGACCCTTCCTGAGGGGCACCAGTAGGTCATGGTTGGGGGCTACACCTGCTGGAAGTCTGTCCCGAAGTGTCTGATCTGTGTGTCAGTCATAGACAGGTAGGTGGTCCTCATTCTGGGAGAATACTGCAGGAGGAAGGAACAAAATACACGTTAGATCACATAACTGTGTGAAAGCAAAATCGTTTTTTCTATCAATCAAACTTTGAAAAATGTCATAAATGTTCAAACATTTGTTTTGATTAGGAGGTGCTCCGTGGTGGGTAGGTCAGGGGGTTGTGTGACTCAGTGTTCTGAACTACAGGGTGGCGGGGAGACGGTAGGACACAGGTCACAGGTGAAGGGCAGGCAGAGGTCAAAGGTGAGGGGCGTGTGGGTGAGATTTGGGTTAGGGGCGAGGGGGCACATCACATGAAAAGTTCCACTCACAGGTTAACACACTGTGGACACAACATCGCCGGAGGTCAGAGGTCATACAGCTGAGGTTAGAGGTCACAGAGCTTAGATAGATCACATTGGTGTCAGGACCAAACAAGCTGATTGGTTAATAATGGTCAGTCTCATTCCGGAGATGTAGGGCTACAAGAGCAATAATTAGAACTATGAACTACTTCTAAGAATTAGAAGTAAGACTTAGAACCACCTTTTATTAGACGGGGTGGAAGGAGAATGAGAGCGGTACAACAAAATAAAGTATCCTCCTTAATAAAGGAAGGGAAGTATAAAGGTACAGTAAGGTTGTGTGTAGTGTACAACAGAACACTTACTGTTTCTAAATGTCTGGCAGTAAAAGAAAATACAAAAATAAAGTTAGAAGCAAAATATGAGTTAGATGTCCGGTAAGGATTGGAAAAGAACAAAGAGTCTTCTTTAAGACAGCATAAAGAGATATGCTAGGTCCTGTCCTGTAGACTATATGGCACATGTAGCAAAAACAAAAGGCCAGTATGATTGGCACACAAAAAGGTTTTCGTCTCTGTCGTTAAATTAAATATTCGTACAATATAGGATGGACAACTGTGTTATTTGCAACGGCTTAAAAACATCCAGTGGAATATATAACGTTTCATGAATAAATAGGTCACAAAATAGGTTACATCTATCCAAATAAATAAACATCTGAATTGGATCTGTTTAAAAGACAGCTTCCTAGCATCTAGTCCCACTTGTTTCCTGATGGCAGAGATTTACCCTGTGTGTTAGCGGTATCATTTATTAAACTGCGGCTGACATTGTAGTTGTTCAGTAGTAATAATAACACCACTGACCTCCCTTCTCATGTCAAGCTACACAGCACACCATTTGTTCTGAGCAAATGTACAACAAGAAGTACTCTTGTCTTGACTTCTGTGCAGAGTCAAGTGCTCTGTAGTCTCACTTGCCTGTGTGTGTGTGTGTGTGTGTGTGTGTTGTGAGAACAGACTGTTCTAACTCTGAAGGGTTTGATTCTCTCCCTGCGCACAGCAGCACTAGAACAATGATTGTGCTTCACAACAACATACTGTAACATTACCAGTCAGGCCATACTGTAACATTACCAGTCAGGCCATACTGTAACATTACCAGTCAGGCCATACTGTAACATTACCAGTCAGGCCATACTGTAACATTACCAGTCAGGCCATACAGTAACATTACCAGTCAGGCCATACTGTAACATTACCAGTCAATCCATCCTTAACATTACCAGTCAATACATACTTTAACATTACCAGTCAAGACATACTTTAACATTACCAGTCAAGCCATACTGTAACATTACCAGTCAGGCCATACTGTAACATTACCAGTCAGGCCATACAGTAACATTACCAGTCAGGCCATACTGTAACATTACCAGTCATGCCATACTTTAACATTACCAGTCAAGACATACTTTAACATTACCAGTCAAGACATACTTTAACATTACCAGTCAAGCCATACTGTAACATTACCAGTCAGGCCATACTGTAACATTACCAGTCAAGCCATACTGTAACATTACCAGTCAAGACATACGTTAACATTACCAGTCAAGCCATACTGTAACATTACCAGTCAGGCCATACTGTAACATTACCAGTCAAGCCATACTGTAACATTACCAGTCAAGCCATACTGTAACATTACCAGTCAAGCCATACTGTAACATTACCAGTCAAGCCATCTTTAACATTACCAGTCAAGCCATACTGTAACATTACCAGTCAAGCCATACTGTAACATTACCAGTCAAGCCATCTTTAACATTACCAGTCAAGCCATACTGTAACATTACCAGTCAAGCCATACTGTAACATTACCAGTCAAGCCATCTTTAACATTACCAGTCAAACCATACTGTAACATTACCAGTCAAGCCATACTGTAGTAGGCATTAGCAGGCTAGTCTCTCTCTAGGGACATTAGCAGGCTAGCCTCTCTCTAGGGACATTAGCAGGCTAGCCTCTCTCTAGGGACATTAGCAGGTTAGCCTCTCTCTAGGGTCATTAGCAGGCTAGCCTCTCTCTAGGGACATTAGCAGGCTAGGCCTGCATCAGAGAGCATCAGGCCAAATAATGGCACAAGAGCGAAGAACATGTACTGTTTTGTCTGTATTTCAGTCCATGACCAGCAGAGAGCAGTCTTTCACCATAATGTGCAGTGGAAGGGCCAATCCCAAATCGACCCCATAAACCCTAATGGAAATCTGAGAGTATTTGATT
Source organism: Coregonus lavaretus (assembly GCF_964263955.1). Lineage (NCBI taxonomy): Eukaryota > Metazoa > Chordata > Actinopteri > Salmoniformes > Salmonidae > Coregonus > Coregonus lavaretus. The sequence continues at coordinate 62,438,084 of NC_139989.1, forward strand.
GGTATAAGCAATATGGTCAAACTTCCAGATGGCAAGGTGGATCACAAGTGCATAGGGTGCAGGATTTAGGGGACAATTTGGGAATGGACCAATTATTATCTGTTGAACGATAGTCCATTTACATTTGAGCCATTTAGCAGACGCTCTTATCCAGAGCGACTTACAGGAGCAATTAGGGTTAAGTGCCTTGCTCAAGGGCACACCAACAGATTGTTCACCTAGTTGGCTCAGGGATTCGAACCAGCAACCTTTCGGTTACTGGCCCAACACTCTTAACCGCTAGACTACCTGCCGCCCCAGGAGGTTCTGTCAGGCTGTGGATACTGTATGGTATACATAGTAAAGGCAGCAGAGACTGCGTCTTGGAGAATGTCTGTGGTCCTTCAGTACAATATGATGTATTAGTGTTGATGACATTCTCTAACAAGGGACCTGCCTGGCCTCTGGCTGTACACACAGCTCTATACATGAGTCTGTCTGTGGCCCTTCAGCTCAGTAGAACGTAGCAGCGTTAATGTTCATGTCAGTGACATCATCACACGAGGGACCTAGCCTCCAGAACGAGAGACCTGGCCTCTAACGTTAGTGGCCAACGCACCGAGGGTGGCGGGGATCCCCTCCCGATCAGAGGAACGTTCTCATAGCGAGGGTTCCCTCCAAACAGCATAGACTGATTCCTATAGGAGAGAGAGAGATGGGGGAGTGAGAGAGAGAGAGAGAGAGAGAGAGAGATAGAGAGAGAGATAGAGAGAGAGAGAGAGAGAGAGAGAGAGAGAGAGAGAGAGAGTCAAGTTATCTGATAAAACAAACACAGTGCTGCTTATTCCAGACACACAGATACGGACAGGGAGACAGACACACACAAACAGACAAATAGACACACACACAGGCCGACACAGACACCCTACCTCCTCTCTCTACTTACATGTACTCTGAGGTGGGGAGGATGGCAGCAGTCTGTGGTGGAGGGTGTAGACTGGCCTGGCTGTCCAGACTGCTGCTGTAGCTACAGAAGCTGTGTACATGGCTGGCTCTACTGGGGTTGTAGGCCATATGACGGGCCTGGGGGTTAAACGGATCCTCCTCATCGATGTCGTCATTGTCCCTGTCCCTGAGATCACCACAGGAGCGAGCACCATCAGTCAGCACCAGGCTTTCTGTTAGTTTCATTTCATGGCGCCCAAAGCAACATCCAGGTCCTCTAGCATCAACATCCAGACCCTCTAGCATCAACATCCAGACCATCTAGCATCAACATCCAGACCCTCTAGCATCAACATCCAGACCCTCTAGCATCAACATCCAGACCCTCTAGCATCAACATCCAGACCCTCTAGCATCAACATCCAGACCCTCTAGCATCAACATCCAGACCCTCTAGCATCAACATCCAGACCCTCTAGCATCAACATCCAGACCCTCTAGCATCAACATCCAGACCCTCTAGCATCAACATCCAGACCCTCTAGCATCAACATCCAGACCCTCTAGTATCAACATCCAGACCCTCTAGCATCAACATCCAGACCCTCTAGTATCAACATGCAGACCCTCTAGTATCAACATCCAGGCCCTCTATTATCAACATCCAGACCCTCTAGCATCAACATCCAGACCCTCTAGTATCAACATCCAGGCCCTCTAGTATCAACATCCAGACCCTCTAGCATCAACATCCAGACCCTCTAGTATCAACATCCAGGCCCACTAGCACACAGTTTGGTGGCACCTTAATTGGGGAGGACAGGCTCGTGGTAATGACTGGAGCGGAATCAGAGGAATGGTATCAAATACATCAAACACATGGTTTCCAGGTGTTTGATGCCATTCCATTTGCTCCATTCCAGACATTATTATGAGCCGTTCTCCTCTCAGCAGCCTCCATTGTTAATTGAAACCAATAGACACAATAGAACCACTATAGCAAACAAATGAAACATCTTTTAGGCCATGAATCTCCCAGTCCTTATTTGGTTAGGCTTAGGTGTAAGGGTCAAGGTTGGGGTTGTGGTTACAGGTAGGTTGAACACACATAGACCAAATACAGTGTTACCAGTCCCTACCTGCTGGCGATGAGGGTCCATGCCCGGGGGATGGCACACAGCATGGCACAGAAGGCACTGACCGACAGCAGAGAGAAGAGGCAGAGGTAGAGGAGACCCTCCACCCCGTCATAACACACCCCCATCAGACCATCCAGGTAGTTCTACAAGACAAAACACCCTCACTGTTACCCTAACTGACACCCTCACTGTTACCCTCACCATTACCCTTACCGTTACCATCACTGTTACCCTCACTGTTACTCTCACTGACACCCTCACTGTTACCCCTCAATGACACCCTCACTGTTACTCTCACTGACACCCTCACTGTTACCCCTCAATGACACCCTCACTGTTACCCTCACTGTTAAGATTATAACTTTATTGTCCATCAACCACAAGAAGATAATTTGAAGACATCTGAGTACTCAATTTCTATTTCTGGTATAGTCACAACGTGGAGTGTTGTGCGATAAGAGTTTTTAGGGGATTTCAAAGAACCTAAGAGCACCTTTTGTATTTTTATTCAAGTGTGTCTGGGTATGTTCTCATTCTACAGACGCATTCTCACTGTAACCATGACGTCCTCTTGTCTCAGGGTAACCATCTCACCTTATGGAGCCCCCTGCAGTCTAGCAGGGCTGTTAACTGGTGCATGTTGAACTCTGTAGAGTTCAGCAGGCGCTGGATCCCCAGAAGATCTCTCTGTAGACAAGGTATAAAAATAGTGTGAGGAACAACACACCTCCCGTAACACTGTGTCCTCCCGTAACACAGTGTCCTCCTGTAACACTATGTGTCCTACTGTAACACTATGTATCCTCCTGTAACTCTAGGTGTCCTCCTGTAACACTATGTATCCTCCTGTAACACTATTTATCCTCATGTAACACTGTGTCCTCCTGTAACACTATGTGTCCTCCTGTAACACTATTAATCCTCCTGTAACACTATGTATCCTCCTGTAACACTATGTGTCCTCCTGTAACTCTAGGTGTCCTCCTGTAAGACTATGTATCCTCCTGTAACACTGTGTCCTCCTGTAACACTATTTATCCTCCTGTAACACTATGTGTCCTCCTGTAACACTATGTGTCCTACTGTAACACTATGTATCCTCCTGTAACACTATATGTCCTCCTGTAACTCTAGGTGTCCTCCTGTAACACTATGTATCCTCCTGTAACACTATGTAAACTCCTGTAACACCATGTATCCTACTGTAACACTATGTGTCCCCCTGTAACACTATGTGTTCTCCTGTAACACTATGTATCCTCCTGTAACTCTAGGTGTCCTCCTGTAACACTATGTGTCCTCCTGTAACTCTAGGTGTCCTCCTGTAACACTATGTTTCCTCCTGTAACTCTAGGTGTCCTCCTGTAACACTATGTTTCCTCCTGTAACACTCCTGTAACACTCTTCTAAACACAGTGGCACAGAGCACTAAGTAACCCTAACATGTTAAACAGACATGCAGGATTTGACAATTACTCTCTATGAGGGCTTTAACAGCGTTTTAGCGCTCTGCCCTTATGTGTTTAGAAGAATACAGTGTCAGCATCAGCACTAGATGTTGAGCTCCATAGAGATATCGGTACTGAATATAATAAATATAATGCTATTTTTATGTTGATTGCTGCTCCATCCACTCACCTCAGCAGTGGGGAAGACAGGTACAGAGAACTGCAGTAGTCCCTGTATTTGGATCTGCATGGTGGTCAGAGACCTCTGGAAGATAGTCAGAGACTGACACACACACACACACACACACACACAAATTGTAGAGTCAAAGCTGTGTAGAAACATGAGTGAAAATATGTCATAAAGTGTGTCATTCTGGACCCTTAATGGAGGACACGTTCATTTCAGACGGAGAGCCCCAGATTATCCAGATTACCCCACCCACCCCAAAACACACACACACTCCGACCCCCCCTCTCCCCCAATCTGATCCCTAGCACAAACAACAGACAATATGTCCATTGGCTGAGCCATAAGAGGGCAGATTATCTCTGTCTACTTAACAAGGCATAACACAAAGCTTTAAATGGATACTGCTATGTGTGTGTGTTTACTGGCCATGAGGATGTATCTACCCTCTGTATATTACCTCAATACATGGACCATTAATACTGGCCTTTTAAATATGTAATATCCCCGGCATGGTAAATAAATAAAAGGGATTTGGGGGATGGGGGGGTTGGTCTCTGTGTGTGTGTGTGTAGTCCCTGAGGCAGACTATACACACTGTCTATGTCTACACCCCACTAATCATCTCCAAACCCCACATATAAAATGTTCTTGGATCAAAGTGTATTTTTGTTATGGCCTGAAAGTCATTAAATTAGTAGTGCTGCCTGTTTTTAACTCAGAGGCTCAACAACGTTTTGATTAACATCTGCTTCTGAGCTTGTCACGCCCTGGCTCTGGGGACACTGTTATGTTGAGCCAGGGTGTGTAGATTTCTGTGTTGTAGGTCTAGTTGTTTCTTTTCTATGTTGCCAGTGTGGTTCTCAATCAGAGGCAACGAGTGTCAGCTGTGGCTGGTTGTCTCTGATTGGGAACCACATTTAAACAGGCTGTTTTCCCACAATAGTTGTGGGATCTTGTTTCTAGTTGGTTTGTGTTAGACCGTGAACTGTCACGTTATCGTTTTGTTTATTTTGTCGTGTAATCGCTAAATAAAGAGTATGTTTGCCTGCAACGCTGCGCCTTGGTCCTCCTCTCTTACCGACGAACGTGACAGAGCTAATCAAACTAATGAGGGAAAACGACTTTTACAACTAAAAGATCATTCATGTAATCAGTGTGTGTGTGTGTTAGAAGGTGATTTCAGTACCTGTTGGAAAGGGTTGGGTAGACTGCAATACAGGTAGTAGTGTGTCACTTCTGAGAGAGAGAGAGAGAGAGATCATCCCAATGAAGATTAACCCAAACACACCCTGTATTAATTACATTCATTAATTTCAGAAAGTAAAGACAGCATAAACACATCTTAACATGTAGGATTTGTTCTGTAACAGTGGGTCTATCTGACCAGTGGTTCTGTAGGAGCCCAATAGGTCATATTGTATATTTGCATGTTTCCAATTCATAATACATTTCTGTTGTATGTGTGTTTGCCATTAATCCCCTGTCAAGCGTGTGTACCCCCTCTACAGGCCAATGGAGAATACAGTTAAAAGGCATACACCCTCCAAGGCCTACTGGGAGTGGCTGGAATGGCAGCACACAGTCTTTTGACCATACCAGACCATGTTTACCATGCTGTTTGTTTCTTTAGTTTAATGATCACAATTAGTTTAGGAAAAATTCTATACATTTTTGTATCCACAAGAACAACAAATAAATGTATTATTATTTTTCAACTTGAATCAAACTCTGGACATTGAATTTGTATGATTCAAGACTAACATTTCACCACTCTCCATTGTGGCTAAAGGATTAGAATGGAAATTGTATTGGGACAATTATATATTTTAGCCACTACATCTGTCAAGTGTGAGCCAGTGTGGACTGTGAAGATAACTTGCATAAATCACATTGTCTATGACTGCTATTAGAAAACTGGAACTGGAAGGTACCTCACCTGCACTGAGGAACTCCTTGGTCCTGTTCACTATGAACTTGTCTGGAGACACACAGAAGTCACTGGTGCCCTGGAGGGAAAACAGGATATTATACAGTCAGAAGTCACTGGTGCCCTGCAGGGAAAACAGGACACTATACAGTCTGAAGTCACTGGTGCCCTGCAGGGAAAACAGGACACTATACAGTCTGAAGTCACTGGTGCCCTGCAGGGAAAACAGGATACTATACCGAGCAGGATTGTGGTCAAATTTCAGTGTACTTCCTGAATTGACTGGAATTGAAATGGTATTGACCGCAAACCTGATACCGTGGCATTAAACAGGTGTTATCTGGTGTTCATTAGTGTTTAATTACACTCAATGATCCATGACTTGTTAAAGCACTATTATAGCTTGACATTAAAATGGACAATGATTTTACAGAACAAAGAAAAATTAAGACCCGTCATAAACACTTAAGACTCAAATCACTTCCCAGAATCTTAATGACTGTTTGGAATTATTAGCCTAACAGTCGATGGAGGGTGTGACAGAAAATAATATCCTGTCAAAGTAAATCAACTATAGATCACACAAGAGGGCTATTAGTAACAACAGTCTCCATGCCTCTTTAACCTGTGCTGAGCGTAGCAGAACCAACCCTAGCATATAGACTGTCTGCTCAGACTCTCTCATTCATCTGTGTGTGATTGTGTGTGTGCGTGGTTAGTGCTATCCGGGGTCCTTGGGACGTCCCTACCCTAAACCTTAACCTTAACCATAACTCTAACCCTAACCCTAACCTTAACCCTTACCTTAACCATTTTAAATGTAAACTTTAATGGGGTGACCTCGAGTCGGGCGTCCCAAGGAACCCAGATAGCAGGGACCGTGCATGCATGCGTGTGTGCGCGTGTTTGTGTGTGTAGGGAGAGAGCCTGTTGATGTGCATGCATAAGCAATTACTGTCAGGCCAAAGATCCCCAGTATTCAGACTGTCACCCTGCTAGAGAGGGCCATACACATATAACTCCAATGACATGTCTAGAAGTTTAGAGGTAATCTATATAGTCATGATCTATTGGCATTATATTTCTATGAGAAAATATTTATCTCCCTCTCTTATTGTTGGGAGGAGTTGAGGAGGAGGAGGAACAATGATCTGGGTTGAGGAGGAGGAGGAGGAGGAACAATGTTCTGGGTTGAGGAGGAGGAGTTGAGGAGTTGAGGAGGAGGAGGAACAATTATCTGGGTTGAGGAGGAGGAGGAGGAGGAGGAGGAGGAGGAGGAGGAGGAGGGAAAATGATCTGGGTTGAGGAGGAGGAGTTGAGGAGGAACAATGATCTGGGTTGAGGAGGAGGAGGAGGAGGAGGAGGAGGAGGAAAAATGATCTGGGTTGAGGAGGAGGAGGAGGAGGAGGAGGAGGAGGAGGAGGAGGAAAAATGATCTGGGTTGAGGAGGAACAATGATCTTGGTTGAGGAGGAAAAATCAACGGAAGAGGAGGATGAGGAACGCAGGAAAAAACAAGGGAGTCGATAATGTTCCAGTGAAAAGGTTTGATAATCCACTTTACTGCTAGGGATCGACCTCGACCCTAATCTCTATTGGCCGCACGACAATATATGTGGCTGCCTCCCAAATGGTACCCTATTATCTACAAGTGCACTATGTAGGGAATGGGATGCCAGTTGGGACGCAGCCTATATCCTGACCCCCAACATACACTGACTCTGCAATTACCAGCTGGAGAAGTGTGGCATGCTTACTGTGGCATCATGCTATTCTAGGTCAGATGTCATGTCATTATTCTAGGTCAGAGGTCGTGTCATAATAACACCGACACAATGGTTTCTGTAGCTGGCTGGGTGTGGATAAACTGGTCAGTGATGTCAACATGGCATGTGTTACTGTAATCCTGACTGTTGTTGAGATATTGTTGCAGTGTGTTTTCTGGTCAAATAAATGTAGACTCGTGATTTCCTCATGTCGCTCAATCCCTCCTACTCTCTCCCTCCCTCTCTCCCTCCTCCCTCTTTCCCTCCATCCCAGCCTGCGTCAGAAGCACAGTCACCCAGCCTCTGGATAATCCTAGTCCCCCACCATGCTGGCTCCTCTCTGGGATGGTATCCTGAGTGCCCTGTGTCCCTGTTATTAACAAAGTCTGCCCCATTAACCCCACTAAGCCTAGACGTACTGTAGACACACATACACTACATGCCCAAAAGTATGTGGACCCCTGCTCGTCGAAAATCTCATTCCAAAATCATGGGAATTAATATGGAGTTGGTCCCCCCTTTGCTGCTATAACAGCCTCCACTCTTCTGGGAAGGCTTTCCTCTAGATGTTGGAACATTGCTGCGAGGACTTGCTTCCATTCAGCCACAAAAGCATTAGTGAGGTCGGGCACTGATGTTGGGCGATTAGGCCTGGCTCGCAGTTGGCGTTCCAATTCATCCTAAAGGTGTTCGATGGGGTTAAGGTCAGGGCTCTGTGCAAGCCAGTCAAGTTCTTCCACACAGATCTCGACAAACCATTTCTGTATGGATATCACTTTGTGCACAGGGGCATTGTCATGCTGAAACAGGAAAGGGCCTTCCCCAAACTGTTGCCACAAAGTTAGAAGCACAGAATCATGTAGAATGTCATTGTATGCAGGTTGCGTTCTCCTGGCATCCACCAAACCCAGATTCGTCCGTCGGACTGCCAGATAGTGAAGCGTGATTCATCACTCCAGAGAACGCTTTTCCACTGCTCTAGAGTCCAATGGTGGCGAGCTTTACACCACTCCAGCCGACACTTGGCATTGCGCATGGTGATCTTAGGCTTGTGTACGGATGCTCGGCCATGGAAACCCATTTCATGAAGCTCCCAACGAACAGTTATTGTGCTGACGTTGCTTCCATAGGCAGTTTGGAACTCGGTAGTGAGTGTTGCAACCGAGGACAGACGATTTTAACTCGCTACGCGCTTCAGCACTCGGTGGTCCTGTTCTGTGAGCTTGTGTGGCATACCACTTAGCGGCTGAGCCGTTGTTGCTCCTAGACGTTTCCACTTCACAATAACAGCACTTACAGTTGACCGGGGCAGCTCTAGCAGGGCAGAAATTTGACGAACTGACTTGTTGGAAAGGTGGCATCCTATGACGGTGCCACATTGAAAGTTACTGAGCTCTTCATTAAGGCCATTCTACTGCCAATGTTTGTCTATGGAGATTGCATGGCTGAGTGCTCGATTTTATACACCTGTCAGCAACGGGTGTGGCTGAACTAGCCGAATCCACTAATTTGAAGGGATGTCCACATACTTTTGTATATATAGTGTATGTACAGGACAGGTCATAGTTTGGTTGCTATCTGGCCAGATAATGGGGCGGCAGGTAGTTTAGTGGTTAAGAGCGTTGTGCCAGTAACCGAAAGGTTGCTGGTTCTAATCCCCGAGCCGACTAGGTGAAAAATCTGTCGATGTGCCCTTGAGCAAGGCACTTAACCCTAATTGCTCCTGTAATTCGCTCTTGATAAGTGCGTCTGCTAAATGACTAATTATTATTAATTATTATAATCAAATTATAACCAGTGAAAGACGTTTAAAAAACCTATAATATAAATCAGTACACAACCTGACTATGACGTCATTAAAGACATAAAGATGAGATCACTTATAGCAGTGTCACGATCGTCTGAAGGAGCGGACCAATACGCAGCGCGTGGAGTGAACATGATGACTTTAATATTTAAAGCAACCACGAAGAAAACAACAAATGACGATACGTGACGTTCAAATACTGATACAGACTAACAGCAACACGGAAACAATAACCCACAAAACAAAGGAGAAAACACACAGAATATATATGGCTCCCAATCAGAGATAACGAGCCGACAGCTGACACTCGTTACCTCCGATTGGGAGTCATAGACCAATCACCATAGACACAAACAAAATGAAACTCACCCATCCCCAACACCACCAAATGAAATACACCCAAACACATGAAAATGAACAACCCTGGCTCAATTATAAAGTCCATAGAGCCAGAGTGTCACAAGCAGTTTTTTAATTAGAGCATGTTTGGTGATGACGGGACAGAACAGACACTCACCACGGCAGTAGCAGTGCCTGCTGCTAGTGATGCCCAGCTCAGGACCAGAGATATCACCCCAAACACCATGATCCTGAGAGAGAGAGAGATTCCTTTATTATTTTGAAACTTTTGTAAGTGTAATGTTTACTGTTCATTTTTTATTGTTTATTTCACTTTTGTTTATTATCTATTTCACTTGCTTTGGCAATGTAAACACGTTTCCCATGCCAACAAAGCCCCTTAAATTGAATTGAGAGGTTAGATCCATGGAAGGGTTCAGAGCCATGTATTTAGAATGCTGTATATGGTTCTGGGAGGGGTTAATATGAGACACAAAGAGTGGAAGAGAGAGATAATGAAATTCAATCTATTTTAGATTGTGATTGTGATGAAGAAAGCATTCTACCATCAGAGATAAATGAAGATGATGTAATAACTTTCCATCTGTTCTCTTCAGAAGGGATTAAAAGGCTGTGTTCTATCTTCATCTGAACATCTAACTCCTCCTCCTTCCTTTAAACTGTATTAAGGTATTTGTTCTATACCTTGAAGTTTCCCTTCCTCTGGAGAATAGCAGCTGCCATCTATTCCACTGTTGTAGAGACACTTAGGCTGCCATTTGGGATGCAGATTTCTCAATCAGGACCACAATCTAAATTTGAATAATTAAAAGGTGATGATTTAATCAAATATATATACACTGCTCAAAAAAATAAAGGGAACACTTAAACAACACAATGTAACTCCAAGTCAATCACACTTCTGTGAAATCAAACTGTCCACTTAGGAAGCAACACTGATTGACAATACATTTCACATGCTGTTGTGCAAATGGAATAGACAACAGGTGGAAATTATAGGCAATTAGCAAGACACCCCCAATAAAGGACTGGTTTTGCAGGTGGTGACCACAGACCACTTCTCAGTTCCTATGCTTCCTGGCTGATGTTTTGGTCACTTTTGAATGCTGGCGGTGCTTTCACTCTAGTGGTAGCATGAGACGGAGTCTACAACCCACACAAGTGGCTCAGGTAGTGCAGCTCATCCAGGATGGCACATCAATGCGAGCTGTGGCAAGAAGGTTTGCTGTGTCTGTCAGCATAGTGTCCAGAGCATGGAGGCACTACCAGGAGACAGGCCAGTACATCAGGAGACATGGAGGAGGCCGTAAGAGGGCAACAACCTTGCAGCAGGACTGCTACCTCCGCCTTTGTGCAAGGAGGAGCAGGAGGAGCACTGCCAGAGCCCTGCAAAATGACCTTCAGCAGGCCACAAATGCGCATGTGTCTGCTCAAACGGTCAGAAACAGACTCCATGAGGGTGGTATGAGGGCCCGACGTCCACAGGTGGGGGTTGTGCTTACAGCCCAACACCGTGCAGGACGTTTGGCATTTGCCAGAGAACACCAAGATTGGCAAATTCGCCACTGGTGCCCTGTGCTCTTCACAGATGAAAGCAGGTTCACACTGAGCACATGTGACAGACGTGACAGAGTCTGGAGACGCCGTGGAGAACGTTCTGCTGCCTGCAACATCCTCCAGCATGACCGGTTTGGAGGTGGGTCAGTCATGGTGTGGGGTGGCATTTCTTTGGGGGCCGCACAGCCCTCCATGTGCTCGCCAGAGGTAGCCTGACTGCCATTAGGTACCGAGATGAGATCCTCAGACCCCTTGTGAGACCATATGCTGGTGCGGTTGGCCCTGGGTTCCTCCTAATGCAAGACAATGCTAGACCTCATGTGGCTGGAGTGTGTCAGCAGTTCCTGCAAGAGGAAGGCATTGATGCTATGGACTGGCCTGCCCGTTCCCCAGACCTGAATCCAATTGAGCACATCTGGGACATCATGTCTCGCTCCATCCACCAACGCCACATTGCACCACAGACTGTCCAGGAGTTGGCGGATGCTTTAGTACAGGTCTGGGAGGAGATCCCTCAGGAGACCATCCGCCACCTCATCAGGAGCATGCCCAGGCGTTGTAGGGAGGTCATACAGGCACGTGGAGGCCACACATACTACTGAGCCTCATTTTGACTTGTTTTAAGGACATTACATCAAAGTTGGATCAGCCTGTAGTGTGGTTTTCCACTTTAATTTTGAGAGTGACTCCAAATCCAGACCTCCATGGGTTGATACATTTGATTTCCATTGATAATTTCTGTGTAATTTTGTTGTCAGCACATTCAACTATGTAAAGAAAAAAGTATGTAATAAGATTATTTCATTCATTCAGATCTAGGATGTGTTATTTTAGTGTTCCCTTAATTTTTTTGAGCAGTACAGTGGGGAAAAAAATTATTTAGTCAGCCACCAATTGTGCAAGTTCTCCCACTTAAAAAGATGAGAGAGGCCTGTAATTTTCATCATAGGTACACGTCAACTATGACAGACAAATTGAGAATAAAAAATCCAGAAAATCACATTGTAGGATTTTTTATGAATTTATTTGCAAATTATGGTGGAAAATAAGTATTTGGTCACCTACAAACAAGCAAGATTTCTGGCTCTCACAGACCTGTAACTTCTTCTTTAAGAGGCTCCTCTGTCCTCCACTCGTTACCTGTATTAATGGCACCTGTCCACAACCTCAAACAGTCACACTCCAAACTCCACTATGGCCAAGACCAAAGAGCTGTCAAAGGACACCAGAAACAAAATTGTAGACCTGCACCAGGCTGGGAAGACTGAATCTGCAATAGGTAAGCAGCTTGGTTTTAAGAAATCAACTGTGGGAGCAATTATTAGGAAATGGAAGACATACAAGACCACTGATAATCTCCCTCGATCTCACCCCGTGGGGTCAAAATGATCACGGTGGGCAAAAATCCCAGAACCACACGGGGGGACCTAGTGAATGACCTGCAGAGAGCTGGGACCAAAGTAACAAAGCCTACCATCAGTAACACACTACGCCGCCAGGGACTCAAATCCTGCAGTGCCAGACGTGTCCCCAAACACACCGCCAGGGCAACGAAGGAGTGGCTTCATAAGAAGCATTTCAAGGTCCTGGAGTGGCCTAGCCAGTCTCCAGATCTCAACCCCATAGAAAATCTTTGGAGGGAGTTGAAAGTCCGTGTTGCCCAGCGACAGCCCCAAAACATCACTGCTCTAAAGGAGATCTGCATGGAGGAATGGGCCAAAATACCAGCAACCGTGCGTGAAAACCTTGTGAAGACTTACAGAAAACGTTTGACCTGTGTCATTGCCAACAAAGGGTATATAACAAAGTATTGAGAAACTTTTGTTATTGACCAAATACTTATTTTCCACCATAATTTGCAAATAAATTCATTAAAAATCCTACAATGTGATTTTCTGGATTTTTTTCCATAGGTACACGTCATAGTTGACGTGTACCTATGATGAAAATTACAGGCCTCTCTCATCTTTTTAAGTGGGAGAACTTGCACAATTGGTGGCTGACTAAATACTTTTTTTCCCCACTGTATATTCTTCGTAGCTGTCTATTTACCACCAAAAACTGATGCTGGCACTAAGACCGCACTCAATGAGCTGTATACAGCCATAAGCAAACAGGAAAACGCTCATCCAGTGGCCGGGGACTTGAATGCAGGGAAACTTAAATCCGTTTTAACTAATTTCTACCAGCATGTTAAATGTGCAACCAGAGGGAAAACAACTCTAGACCAACTTTACTCCACACACAGAGACGCGTACAAAGCTCTCCCTCGCCCTCCATTTGGCAAATCTGACCATAATTTTATCCTCCTGATTCCTGCCTACAAACAAAAAAACTAAAGCAGGAAGTACCAGTGACTCGGTCAATATAAAAGTGGTCAGATGAAGCAGATGCTAAGCTACAGGACTGTTTTGCTAGCACAGACTGGAATATGTTCCGGGATTCTTCCGATGGCATTGAGGAGTACACCACATCAGTCACTGGCTTCATCAATAAGTGCATCGATGACATCGTCCCCACAGTGACTGTACGTACATACCCCAACCAGAAGCTATGGATTACAGGCAACATCCGCACTGAGCTAAAGGGTAGAGCTGCTGCTTTCAAGGAGCGGGACTCTAACCCGGAAGCTTATAAGAAATCCCCCTATGCCCTCCGACGAACCATCAAACAGGCAAAGCGTCAATACAGGACTAAGATCAAATCGTACTACACCGGATCTGACGCTCGTCAGATGTGGCAGGGCTTGCAAACTATTACAGACTACAAAGCGAAGCACAGCCGCGAGCTGCCCCAGTGACACGAGCCTACCAGACAAGCTAAATTACTTCTATGCTCGCTGTGTGGAGTCTGGAGTCGCTAGGGCAACGGGCCATGTGCTGACCAACTGGCAAGTGTCTTCACTGTCATTTTCAACCTCTCCATGTCTGAGTCTGTAGTACCAACATGTTTCAAGCAGACCACCATAGTCCCTGTGCCCAAGAACACTATGGTAACGTGCCTAAATGACCAACGACCCGTAGCACTCACGTCTGTAGCCATGAAGTGCTTTGAAACGCTGGTCATGGCTCACATCAACACCATTATACCAGAAACCCTAGACCCACTCCAATTTGCATACCGCCCCAACAGATCCACAGATAATGCAATCTCTATTGCGCTCCACACTGCCCTTTCACACCTGGACAAAAGGAACACCTATGTGAGAATGCTATTAATTGACTACAGCTCAGCGTTCAACACCATAGTGCCCTCAAAGCTCATCACTAAGCTAAGGATCCTGGGACTAAACACCTCCCTCTGCAACTGGATCCTGGACTTCCTGACGGGCCGCCCCCAGGTGGTAAGGGTAGGTAACAACACATCCGCCACGCAGATCCTCAACACGGGGGCCCCTCAGGGGTGCGTGCTCAGTCCCCTCCTGTACTCCCTGTTCACTCATGGCTGTATGGCCAGGCACGACTCCAACAAAATCATTACGTTTGCCGATGACACAACAGCGGTAGGCCTGAACACCGACAACAACGAGACAGCCTATAGGGAGGAGGTCAGAGACCTGGCCGTGTGGTGCCAGGACAACAACCTCTCCCTCAACGTGATCAAGACAAAGGGGATGATTGTGGACTACAGGAAAAAGAAGAGGACCGAACACGCCCCCATTCTCATCGACAGGGTTGTAGTGGAGCAGGTTGAGAGCTTCAAGTTCCTTGGTGTCCACATCACCAACAAACTAAAATGGTCCAAGCACACCAAGACAGTCATGAAGAGGGCACAACAAAACATATTCCCCCTAAGGAGACTGAAAAGATTTGGCATGGGTCCTCAGATCCTCAAAAGGTTCTACAGCTGCACCATCAAGAGCATCCTGACTGGTTACATCACTGCCTGGTATGGCAACTGCTCGGCCTCCGACCGCAAGCACTACAGAGGGTAGTGTGTACGGCCCGGTACATCACTGGGGCCAAGCTTCCTGCCATCCAGGACCTCTATACCAGGCGGTGTCAGAGGAAGGCCCTCAAAATTGTCAAAGACTCCAGCCACCCTAGTCATAGACTGTTCTCTTTGCTACCGCACGGCAAGCGGTACCGGAGCGCCAAGTCTAGGTCCAAGAGGCTTCTAAACAGCTTCTACCTCCAAGCCATAAGACTCCTGAACATCTAATAAAATGGCTACCCGGACTATTTGCAGTGCCCCCCCCAGTACCGGTACCCCCTGTATATAGCCTCGCTATTGTTATTTTTACTGCTGCTCTTTAATTATTTGTTACTTTTATTACTCTTTTTTTTTTAGGTATTCTTTCTTAAAACTGCATTGTTAGTTAAGGGCTTGTAAGTATGCATTTCACTGTAAGGTCTACACCTGTTGTATTCGGCACATGTGACAAATACAATTTGATTTGATTTGATCAGCTCTACACAGAGCAAAGTGGGTACCATTTACTTACACAGATCAGAGTGGGTACCAGTTACTTACACAGATCAGAGTGGGTACCAGTTACTTACACAGAGCAAAGTGGGTACCATTTACTTTCACAGATCAGAGTGGGTACCAGTTACTTACACAGATCAGAGTGTGGACCAGTTACTTACATGGTGAGTAGCCAACGGGACTGCTTGGCCACCCCCAGACAGGCCACCAGGCATATAACCAGATCTAGGATCAGCAGTAGCAGGTAGGTCAGCCACCTAGAGAACAGAGAGGGCACAGTGTTACAGATCTAGGATCAGCAGTAACAGGTAGGTCAGCCACCTAGAGAACAGAGAGGGCACAGTGCTACAGATCTGGGATCAGCAGTAACAGGTAGGTCAGCCACCTAGAGAACAGAGATGGCACAGTGTTACAGATCTAGGATCAGCAGTAACAGGTAGGTCAGCCACCTAGAGAACAGAGAGGGCACAGTGTTACAGATCTAGGATCAGCAGTAACAGGTAGGTCAGCCACCTAGAGAACAGAGAGGGCACAGTGCTACAGATCTGGGATCAACAGTAACAGGTAGGTCAGCCGCCTAGAGAACAGAGAGGGCACAGTGTTACAGATCTAGGATCAGCAGTAACAGGTAGGTCAGCCACCTAGAGAACAGAGAGGGCACAGTGCTACAGATCTGGAATCAGCAGAAACAGGTAGGTCAGCCACCTAGAGAACAGAGAGGGCACAGTGTTACAGATCTAGGATCAACAGTAACAGGTAGGTCAGCCACCTAGAGAACAGAGAGGGCACAGTGTTACATATCTAGGATCAGCAGTAACAGGTAGGTCAGCCACCTAGAGAACAGAGAGGGCACAGTGCTACAGATCTAGGATCAGCAGTAACAGGTAGGTGTTAGATTAATTTGGATTTTAAGAATAATGACTAAAGGATTTCACCCCAAACACAGTATAAATGTTAGAATTATCATGTAGTGTCAACCCACTAACAGAGGGGGCGGTACTAACCATTCAAGGGGGAAGGCGGAAACTGTTTAGAAAAGTCACCTAAAGGTGGGAGGAGTCAAGTCCAGGAGGTATAAAATCGTCTGTTTGTGTCATTGGCAGGAGAGCTCTCCATGAATAAATATACCGATAATTACTTGTGGATTGTGGACCTTGAATCATTGATGATTAAAACCAGAGCTTTACAACCTCTGGTAATGATTCAAGCTTAGGGTGAATTAGAGATAGAAATTCAAATGACAGATTGGTCCTTCTGAGCGGAGCTTAAAATACATCTTTATCGTTCTGAAGACACCGAATCCGTGCACGGCCGGGTGATTGCATCCGTGGAGAATAGTCCTGGCCTTCGACGTTAAGGTTATAAACAGGCCGGTGATTACTCTTTATGAACGATAAAGACGTTAACGAGTTTGAAAAATTATTTGAATCCAAACTACAAGGAAAAGGTCAGTAGTTTTATTCATGGATTTTGGTGAAATGATTTGAACTTGTATAAGAATAGGAATTCTTGTAAAGGGCAGACAGGTTACCAAAATCTCAAAGAAGGTAATAATTATTACGACAGGGAGGGTCCGCAATTGATCCTAGGTAAATAGCTATTACAAAAATAAACTAGTCCGAAATGACATGGAGTGAATTGCAATCACAAATGTAAACTAGTTAATATTGTCATTGTACGAATTGCAATGTTCAGTATAAACAGGGAGGGTCCGAAATTGATCCTAGGTGAATAGCTATTACAAAAATAAACTAGTCCGAAATGACACGGAGTGAATTGCAATCACAAATGTAAACTAGTTAATATTGTCATTGTACGAATTGCAATGTTCAGTATAAACAGGGAAATAATTATCATTGTGTGAGATGGATGTGTCGGGAGTAGCATGTGCAACTGGGCATTTGCTAGAACTTTGCAAACAAGTTTGGCAAATGATAAGGTCGTATATGTGTGAGACTTAATCCATCGGGAGACGTGATCATTATTTCAGGGGTGGAGAAAAAAATAAGTCGCGTGAGAAAAATTGGGTAACTTACTCTTTTCATGAAACCGGAGTTTTAAATAGAAACTCTGGGTTAGGGGTTAAATCATTTTAAATGGTTAATTACAAAAGCAAGAGGCGCACTAAGATATTAACTCCTACGAAAATAATTCGGGAGTGAATTATTTAAAAAACAAAAAGGGGGGGGGGATTTCTTATTGTTCCACCATGGGAAAGACATCTTCTAAACAAGTCCGAGAATTAACGGGAGATGAAAGATATATGTTAGAAAGAGAAAGAAGAAATATGTTTTATGGATCCATTTGGGAGAAGAGGTATGAATTTATTGGGCATCTCGAAGTAAAAAAGTTAGTAGGCAGATGCATATAAAATTAGATGAAAAAAAAACAGCGAAAGGAGGGGCTAGAGACAGCGAGTGTGTTTCTTTTTTAAGCGCGAAAGTGCTTTAACGGGGACAAAGGAATATTTAACCATCGTGACTGCAGGGGAAAAGGAATAGGACAGTCATTTTTTTTGGTTCAACGGGTAAAATGTTTGAAAAAATGATTCGTGTCAATTAAGAATTGGCTAAAAACACCACAAAGCGATTATTTGAGAAGTCCAACGATGCATATGTATGAACTTTCGCACTCAAACGTAGACGTACGTAATGAGTGAGAAAGTACAGAATAATTACATTTGCATTTTTGGTCATTTGGCAGACGCTCTGGTCCGGAGCGACTTGTAAGAACCAATAGAGAATTGCACGGAACTATTCTGTTGTGTTGGGCATTTGAATGGCATAAGGTGAAATATGTACAGTGGGGAGAACAAGTATTTGATACACTGCCGATTTTGCAGGTTTTCCTACTTACAAAGCATGTAGAGGTCTGTAATTTTTATCATAGGTACACTTCAACTGTGAGAGACGGAATCTAAAACAAAATTCCAGAAAATCACATTGTATGATTTTTAAGTAATTAATTTGCATTTTATTGCATGACATAAGTATTTGATCACCTACCAACCAGTAAGAATTCTGGCTCTCACAGACCTGTTAGTTTTTCTTTAAGAAGCCCTCCTGTTCTCCACTCATTACCTGTATTAACTGCACCTGTTTGAACTCGTTACCTGTATAAAAGACACCTCTCCACACACTCAATCAAACAGACTCCAACCTCTCCACAATGGCCAAGACCAGAGAGCTGTGTAAGGACATCAGGGATAAAATTGTAGACCTGCACAAGGCTGGGATAGGCTACAGGACAATAGGCAAGCAGCTTGGTGAGAAGGCAACAACTGTTGGCGCTATTATTAGAAAATGGAAGAAGTTCAAGATGACGGTCAATCACCCTCGGTCTGGGGCTCCATGCAAGATCTCACCTCATGGGGCATCAATGATCATGAGGAAGGTGAGGAATCAGCCCAGAACTACATGGCAGGACCTGGTCAATGACCTGAAGAGAGCTGGGACAACAGTCTCAAAGAAAACCATTAGTAACACACTACGCCGTCATGGATTAAAATCCTGCAGCGCACGCAAGGTCCCCCTGCTCAAGCCAGCGCATGTCCAGGCCCATCTGAAGTTTGCCAATGACCATCTGGATGATCCAGAGGAGGAATGGAAGAAGGTCATGTGGTCTGATGAGACAAAAATAGAGCTTTTTGGTCTAAACTCCACTCGCCGTGTTTGGAGGAAGAAGAAGGATGAGGACAACCCCAAGAACACCATCCCAACCGTGAAGCATGGAGGTGGAAACATCACTCTTTGGGGATGCTTTTCTGCAAAGGGGACAGGACGACTGCACCATATTGAGGGGAGGATGGATGGGGCCATGTATCGCGAGATCTTGGCCAACAACCTCCTTCCCTCAGTAAGAGCATTGAAGATGGGTCGTGGCTGGGTTTTCCAGCATGACAACGACCCGAAACACACAGCCAGGGCAACTAAGGAGTGGCTCCGTAAGAAGCATCTCAAGGTCCTGGAGTGGCCTAGCCAGTCTCCAGACCTGAACCCAATAGAAAATCTTTGGAGGGAGCTGAAAGTCCGTATTGCCCAGCGACAGCCCCGAAACCTGAAGGATCTGGAGAAGGTCTGTATGGAGGAGTGGGCCAAAATCCCTGCTGCAGTGTGTGCAAACCTGGTCAAGACCTACAGGAAACGTATGATCTCTGTAATTGCAAACAAAGGTTTCTGTACCAAATATTAAGTTCTGCTTTTCTGATGTATCAAATACTTATGTCATGCAATAAAATGCAAATTAATTACTTAAAAATCATACAATGGGATTTTCTGGATTTTTGTTTTAGATTTCGTCTCTCACAGTTGAAGTGTACCTATGATAAAAATTACAGACCTCTACATGCTTTGTAAGTAGGAAAACCTGCAAAATCGGCAGTGTATCAAATACTTGTTCTCCCCACTGTATGTATGAGGGAATTCAACGGCGGGTATAAATGATAACCGGATACTACTTAGTATTTGGTTGGTTAAATGCTGAATAAAAGATTTGAGGCGTGGTTATGGGGTAACTAGGAAGACGCACTTATTCAATAAGGAATGGGTGGAGAGAGAGAGTTTTTTTACGTGTATTAAAAGTTGCATTAGATAGGTCTATGAAAATATGTTATAAGTACGAATGACATTATTTCCTAAGAAGGAAGATTGTAGGGAAGTTTCCCGCGCCTCCCCCATAATGTAGGAAGGAGCAGGAGAGGGGGGGGAGTGAGAGACAGTAAATAAGTTCAGATGGTAGGAATGTCATTAAGTGTATGCTGATAAACGATATCAAGCATTTGTTTTATTGATTGGGGCCGAATCAGAGAGAACTGTTAAAGATATTGAATAGCGAACTGAAATGGGTTAGCGGGAAAATACAAATAGTTGGACAATTTTTAAACGATAATTTATTTTCGTTACAGGGAAGCAAGTGGCATTGGCTGTTGTGCTGGGGGAATAGCGCCAGCCTGTGGTGGGTTCTGGATTTGTTATAAATAACTTTATTTTAAACTAAAGTGATGGAATAGACTACAATTATAACATCAGAATAAGGACAATATAATTCGTAATAGTTATTATAATTATTATTGATAGTTATTGCAGTTATTATTATCCTGAGTGGCGCAGTGGTCTAAGGCACTGCATCGCAGGGCTAACTGTGCCACTAGAGATCCTGGTTCGGATCCAGGCTCTGTCGCAGCCGGCAGTGACCGGGAGACTCATGGGCGGCGCACAATTGGCCCAGCGTCGTCCAGGGTAGGGGGGAAAATGGCCGGCAGGGATGTAGCTCAGTTGATAGAGCATGGTGTTTGCAACGCCAGGGTTATGGGTTCGATTCCCACGGGGGGAGGCCAGTAGAAAAAAAAAGAATAATAAAAAGAATAATATGTATTCACTAACTGTAGGTCGCTCTGGATAGGAGCGTCTGCTGGGTGACTAGAATGTAAATGTATTATCATTGATTCAGTAATGATAGGAGGAAAGAGGAAGATGAGGCATGACTAGAGCAAGGGGAAGATAGTAAGACAGATAGTGAAGGAGAGGGGTCAGAGGATACCATTGATACGGGGTGTGAAGTGTTTGAATTGGAAACGATTGAATTGGCTCTGCAGCAAGAACAGAAACCATACCTCACTTTAACAATATTGGGGAAAAATATTAAATTCTTGTGTGACACAGGGGCATGTCGCACAGCGATCTGTGTAGCCGACATACCCAAAGAAATTAGAATTAATGGGGAAAAAATCATGGTACGCTCGGCCTCGGGCCATCAATTTATAGAGCGATTATCGGCCCCGGTGACTTTAAAACATGAAGATTCAGGGGGAGAGGTATGCATACCTGTACTTGTATCAAGCCTGTGTCCGGTCAATTTGCTAGGAAGGGATGCCATGACTCAGTTGAACGTAGCTGTAAAGCCAACGCTGAGGGGTATGAAGGCATATGTCGTAAGGGATAATATGGTATTGAGCGGGGAGGGAAAACCATGCTATTGGTATAGCCAGGATCTGCTAAGAGGGGGACTCACAGACATACCGAAATCACTAATGGACCTAAGTAATGAGTTAGTGATTGGATCAACCAAGATGACGGTAGATGACTTACACTGTACATTATGGTGTAATGAGCACCCAGGTCCTAACCCAGATTATGAGGAAGAATTGTTAAAAATCACAGAAAAAACAATTGGGTTAAAATGGGTTCACTATGATAAAAAACGGGCAGCTGTAGAGGTGGAGTTAGGACCACAAAGCCAGAGACTGTACAGAGAAAGGTGGAGCCCCCATGTTTCCCTAGTGAAAGAACCTTCAGAGGAATGGTTATCACTAGGTAAATGGATAAAACAGGGGGAAAACATCACTGACTGGCAAAATACACCAAATGGGGATCAGTATAGCCACTCCACGGGGAGATATAGAAGAAAATTGAATTGGAGAGCAAAAACCCAGCCCGGGGTCCACCTGGAGACAAATTTTAACGGATGACAGGAAGAGATTTTCTTAACTCAGGAACAGGAGGATGAGTTGGCAGCAATTCCGTTCAAATTATGGTCACAAGGACCAGCCGATGTGGGACTAATTAAGGGGGTAGCTCCAGTACAAGTGATTCCTCGATCCGATCATAGACCATACCAAAAGCAATACCCTATGAAACCAGAAGCAATAAAAGGGATAACACCTACATTTGAGCATTTACTTAAGGGAGGGGTGATAATTCCTGGAGATGAGGCACAATGCAACTCTCCAGTATTTCCTGTTAAAAAGGCGGCACCTAGCGCCGACTGGAGGATGGTAATGGACTTGCAGGGGGTTAATAGAAATATAATTCCCAGAGCTCCATGTGTACCAGATCCACATACATTGCTGAACCAATTGAAACCAGAAAACTCCTATTTTACAGTGATAGATTTAGCTAATGCTTTCTTTAGTATCCCAGTTCATCCGGATAGTCAGGGGTGGTTTGGCTTTACTTTTCAGGGAAGGAAATGGACATAGGATGCCTCAAAGCTACTCGGAAAGTCCTACAATCTTTGCCCAGGCTATAACTAGGCATTTGGGAAAGTTTGAACCTCAGGAGGGAAGCCAAATGTTAGTTTATGTAGATGATATTCTATTGGCTAATCCCACTCAGGAGGGATGTAAGAGGGATACAATCCAATTGTTAACCTTCCTAGCAGAACAGGGACACAAAGTGAGCAAAAAGAAACTTCAACTTTGGCAGAGCGAGGTGATTTACCTAGGACACGCTATAACTCAGGAAGGGCGAATGTTAAACTCATCCAGGAAAACTGCTATACTTGAAGCGCCAAAACCATTGAAAAAAAAACAAATGATGAGCTTTTTGGGGATGATAAACTACTGTAGAGCTTGGGTACCGCATTATGCACTACATACTGGGAAGTTAAGTGATCTTATCTATGGGAAGGCAATGGCAGCCCATGATAAAATCATTTGGAACTCTGAGGAGGAAGAACAGTTTATGTTGTTGCTCTCTTCCCAAACAGTCTTAGCTTTTCATACATATATCAGGGATGTTACCCAAATGGTAGATGGAGGGATATGACATTGGTCGTGATTTAAAGATGTTTTTTTTTTTTGGTGGGCTATTAGAGATAACTGGGTTAATCACGAACATAGAGGTTTTTATTCTTTGTTGCTAGGCAGAATACTTAGGGGACCTAGAAATGGACTTGTCATATCCAAAAATCAGTCTTCAGGTCAAGCCCGGGAGAGCCGGGGTAGAACAGAGGTTGAACTAAACATAAGTGTTTTTACAAGATAAGAGATAGTTTGTTGGATTACTAATTGATTCTGAACTGAATGAAAGTCGAATTTAGCCGCCATAAAGACAAAGGAAGTGGGAGGAGCAATAAAGAAGCAAAAGACAATCTCAAAAATGAAAGGCATGGCAATTGGTTGATAAATAACCTAAGGGAATGTTTAGGAAGGTGGAAAAAATTGACACATAAGCAGAACTATGTGTCAAGAGGGGGGAAGAGGCTAATTGTATTAAATAATATACGAAGGAGAGGACAAAATACTTTTAAAAAAAAACATTTTTTTACATACAGTCTAAAAAGAGAATGCAGTCAGAAATTGTTAGATTAATCTGAACATGTGTGAAGATAGTTTATTAACCACACCCGTATGTCAGAGGTTTTGTGCCCCACAGGTGAACTAAAGGAGAAGGTGACCCACTATCTAACCAGGTGACTGGTGAGCATCCAGTCACTAGAAGGAAAACTGGAAGCAGGCCTGTTGGGAAGGGCCCTATCAGGTTATGTTGGTAACCACCTTGGCCATTAGAATAGCAGAGAGAGGAATCCTGGGTCCATGTTACCCACTGCAAGAAGGTAAGACCACATACAAGCACCGCTTAGCACACGCAGAGTTGACGAGCGGAACTGGGCCACAGGGTCCGGGGGTCACCTCTGTCAACGAAGATCTCCTACCCAGACCTATCATCACTGTAGTGTGTTCCTAGGGTGTGAGTATGGGGTGGTACCGAGCAGAAGGACTCAAGACAGGAGAGCGTTGGCGGTTTTGGGGAATATGGGTGACCCTGAGCTGCATCATAGTCTCGGCAATAGTCGTGGTATGTCAAGATCCATCACCACCTCGCACCAATTACGCTATGGCCTTACCATTATTAAGAAATAAAAGGGAAGCGACCCGACATACTGACCGTCAAGGGCGAGTGATCTACAAAATAGGAGTCAGAGAGGGGTGGGGAGTAAGATTCAAAATTAGGATTAGGGATCTTATCAGAGCAGATAAGCAAGCAACATGGGATTATAAGATCCCGTTGTATTTATGTTCAGCTCCCTCGGCAGATTGTTCCTGGGCTCAGGTATTTAGACATACTGGGGGACGGAGATATGAGACGGACGGGGGGGGGGGGGGGGGGGCTGGACGTCCAGATGGAGGATAAGAAGGTATAACGACATCCCCACGGAAATGGTAGTAACGATAGTAAAAGTCACTAAAGAGGACATGAAAATAACTTACTGGGCTTGCGCGGACAAATACGGATGGGATACTTGTATAAGATTACATTTGATGGAGTCAAAAGATATGGAAAGCACAGGTACTGTCATTAATCCACTAACAGCAATAGACCGAGTAGATCAGTCAAGGGATGACGGAGTCAATTCAACTAACCCGTCCACTATGAAAGATTTTCTCCTCCAAGAATGGAACAATGGGGAAGTGGAGGGGGTCCCTGATGAGAATCTCTGGTTAAAGTGGATGAAATACACCGCTAGGGCCTTGGGGGAGACCAATTGTTATGCATGCTCCATTGGGCGACCGACAATGTTGACCGCCCCAATGCCAAAGGCAATGTTTCCCTGTGTATTAGACCTGGGGTCCAATCAAAAAGAGCCAAATTGCACAGGGATTGGGCTGGCAAAATTGACATACTGGGCCAGTCCACCTAGATTCACTTTAACTCCTGGCGAATACCAGTGTTACAGACATAGAAATGGCACCCGTAACTTGGGTGATTTTGATGGCTGTAAGGAGATAATTAATGTGACTGATTTAGATAAGGAAGGGAGGGAAAAAAATTAGGAGCCTAACCATCCCTCTGACTGATGTGTGGTGGGCATGCACTAACAAAGGGAGCATTCGACAGACATTACCAGAGGGATGGGTGGGTACTTGTGCACCAGTATTGTTGGTCCAGCCTGTAAGAATTAGTCATCAAAGACCAGGGACAGGAAGAATAATTAGGAGAAAAAGAAATAAGTCAGGAAAGAAATAGCCCAATTTGGATAGATGGTATAGGCATCCCCAGGGGTGTTCCAGACGAATACAAAGCTATGAATCAAATATGGGAGAGTTTTACTACAAAATTTTTCTGGTGGGTGACAATAAACAAAAATATGGATTGGATAAATTATATCTATTACAACCAACAACGATTTATTGACCAGACTAGAGATGCAGTAAAGGGGATCTCTGAGCGATTATCCGCCATCCCGCTCATAACTTAGTAGAGGTTGGTTCTAGATCAGGCAGAAAGGGCCGGTGTCTATAGAAAGATAAGCCATTATTGCATATTTATCCCTAACAACACCACACTGGATGGGACAGTCACCAGAGCTCTTACAGAATTAACTGCACTAAGTGAAGGATGAACTGAACTCAGAAGTTAGTACATTGTGGATAGATGGTTTGATGAAATATTTGGTAAATGGAAAACCCTAGCAGCCACCATCTTAGGAGCGATCAGTGTTTGTATGGCTATTCTTGTATTATGTGGTTGTTGTCTTGTTCCCTGTGTCCGAGGATTGGTGAGTCAGGCGTTGGTGAAATGCAGTATCTAAACAATGATGAGAGATGGACTGACTCCGGACTCTGACTAGGGGAATGTGAAAAACGATCCTCCAGGCTTGGTGGATGACGAGGATTTGGACCCTGAAAGACCGCAATTGGATGAAATGTTTATTAGTTCTGATGTGATCTCTGAGATTAATCATGCTTGTAAAATACATTTATCCTGAATGTGGGAATATTTAGTCAAAGGGGTGGATTGTTAGATTAATTTGGATTTTATGAATAATGACTAAAGGATTTCACCCCAAACACAGTATAAATGTTAGAATTATCATGTAGTGTCAACCCACTAACAGAGGGGGCGGTACTAACCATTCAAGGGGGAAGGCGGAAACTGTTTAGAAAAGTCACCTAAAGGTGGGAGGAGTCAAGTCCAGGAGGTATAAAATCGTCTGTTTGTGTCATTGGCAGGAGAGCTCTCCATGAATAAATATACCGATAATTACTTGTGGATTGTGGACCTTGAATCATTGATGATTAAAACCAGAGCTTTACAACCTCAGGTAATGATTCAAGCTTAGGGTGAATTAGAGATAGAAATTAACATGACAGTAGGTCAGCCACCTAGAGAACAGAGAGGGCACAGTGTTACAGATCTAGGATCAGCAGTAACAGGTAGGTCAGCCACCTAGAGAACAGAGAGGGCACAGTGTTAGAGATCTAGGATCAGCAGTAACAGGTAGGTCAGCCACCTAGAGAACAGAGAGGGCACAGTGTTACAGATCTAGGATCAGCAGTAACAGGTAGGTCAGCCACCTAGAGAACAGAGAGGGCACAGTGTTACAAATCTAGGATCAGCAGTAACAGGTAGGTCAGCCACCTAGAGAACAGAGAGGGCACAGTGTTACAGATCTAGGATCAACAGTAACAGGTAGGTAAGCCACCTAGAGAACAGAGAGGGCACAGTGCTACAGATCTGGGATCAGCAGTAGCAGGTAGGTCAGCCACCTAGAGAACAGAGAGGGCACAGTGTTACAGATCTAGGATCAGCAGTAACAGGTAGGTCAGCCAACCAGAGAACAGAGAGGGCACAGTGCTACAGATCTGGGATTAGCAGTAACAGGTAGGTCAGCCACCTAGAGAACAGAGAGGGCACAGTGTAACAGATCTAGGATCAGCAGAAACAGGTAGGTCAGCCACCTAGAGAACAGAGAGGGCACAGTGTGACCTATCTAGGATCAGCAGTAACATGTAGGTCAGCCACCTAGAGAACAGAGAGGGCACAGTGCTACAGATCTGGGATCAGCAGTAACAGGTAGGTCAGCCAGCTAGAGAACAGAAAGGGCAAAGTGTTACAGATCTAGGATCAGCAGTAACAGGTATGTCAGCCACCTAGAGAACAGAGAGGGCACAGTGTTACAGATCTAGGATCAGCAGTAACAGGTAGGTCAGCCACCTAGAGAACAGAGAGGGCACAGTGTTACAGATCTAGGATCAGCAGTAACAGGTAGGTCAGCCACCTAGAGAACAGAGAGGGCACAGTGCTACAGATCTGGGATCAGCAGTAACAGGTAGGTCAGCCACCTAGAGAACAGAGATGGCACAGTGTTACAGATCTAGGATCAGCAGTAACAGGTAGGTCAGCCACCTAGAGAACAGAGAGGGCACAGTGTTACAGATCTAGGATCAGCAGTAACAGGTAGGTCAGCCACCTGGAGAACAGAGAGGGCACAGTGTTACAGATCTAGGATCAGCAGTAACAGGTAGGTCAGCCACCTAGAGAACAGAGAGGGCACAGTGCTACAGATCTGGAATCAGCAGTAACAGGTAGGTCAGCCACCTAGAGAACAGAGAGGGCACAGTGCTACAGATCTGGGATCAGCAGTAGCAGGTAGGTCAGCCACCTAGAGAACAGAGAGGGCACAGTGTTACAGATCTAGGATCAGCAGTAACAGGTAGGTCAGCCAACCAGAGAACAGAGAGGGCACAGTGCTACAGATCTGGGATTAGCAGTAACAGGTAGGTCAGCCACCTAGAGAACAGAGAGGGCACAGTGTAACAGATCTAGGATCAGCAGAAACAGGTATGTCAGCCACCTAGAGAACAGAGAGGGCACAGTGTGACAGATCTAGGATCAGCAGTAACATGTAGGTCAGCCACCTAGAGAACAGAGAGGGCACAGTGCTACAGATCTGGGATCAGCAGTAACAGGTAGGTCAGCCAGCTAGAGAACAGAGAGGGCAAAGTGTTACAGATCTAGGATCAGCAGTAACAGGTATGTCAGCCACCTAGAGAACAGAGAGGGCACAGTGTTACAGATCTAGGATCAGCAGTAACAGGTAGGTCAGCCACCTAGAGAACAGAGAGGGCACAGTGTTACAGATCTAGGATCAGCAGTAACAGGTAGGTCAGCCACCTAGAGAACAGAGAGGGCACAGTGTTACAGATATAGGATCAGCAGTAACAGGTAGGTCAGCCACCTAGAGAACAGAGAGGGCACAGTGTTACAGATCTAGGATCAGCAGTAACAGGTAGGTCAGCCACCTAGAGAACAGAGAGGGCACAGTGTTACAGATCTAGGATCAGCAGTAACAGGTAGGTCAGCCACCTAGAGAACAGAGAGGGCACAGTGCTACAGATCTGGAATCAGCAGTAACAGGTAGGTCAGCCACCTAGAGAACAGAGAGGGCACAGTGTTACAGATCTAGGATCAGCAGTAACAGGTAGGTCAGCCACCCAGAGAACAGAGAGGGCACAGTGCTACAGATCTAGGATCAGCAGTAACAGGTAGGTCAGCCACCTAGAGAACAGAGAGGGCACAGTGCTACAGATCTGGGATCAGCAGTAACAGGTAGGTCAGCCACCTAGAGAACAGAGAGGGCACAGTGTTACAGATCTAGGATCAGCAGTAACAGGTAGGTCAGCCACCTAGAGAACAGAGAGGGCACAGTGCTACAGATCTGGAATCAGCAGTAACAGGTAGGTCAGCCACCTAGAGAACAGAGAGGGCACAGTGTTACAGATCTAGGATCAGCAGTAACAGGTAGGTCAGCCACCCAGAGAACAGAGAGGGCACAGTGCTACAGATCTGGGATCAGCAGAAACAGGTAGGTCAGCCACCTAGAGAACAGAGAGGGAACAGTGTTACAGATCTAGGATCAACAGTAACAGGTAGGTCAGCCACCTAGAGAACAGAGAGGGCACAGTGTTACAGATCTAGGATCAGCAGTAACAGGTAGGTCAGCCACCCAGAGAACAGAGAGGGCACAGTGCTACAGATCTGGAATCAGCAGTAACAGGTAGGTCAGCCACCTAGAGAACAGAGAGGGCACAGTGTTACAGATCTAGGATCAGCAGTAACAGGTAGGTCAGCCACCCAGAGAACAGAAAGGGCACAGTGCTACAGATCTAGGATCAGCAGTAACAGGTAGGTCAGCCACCCAGAGAACAGAGAGGGCACAGTGTTACAGATCTAGGATCAGCAGTAACAGGTAGGTCAGCTACCCAGAGAACAGAGAGGGCACAGTGCTACAGATCTGGGATCAGCAGAAACAGGTAGGTCAGCCACCTAGAGAACAGAGAGGGCACAGTGTTACAGATCTAGGATCAACAGTAACAGGTAGTTCAGCCACCTAGAGAACAGAGAGGGCACAGTGTTACATATCTAGGATCAGCAGTAACAGGTAGGTCAGCCACCTAGAGAACAGAGAGGGCACAGTGCTACAGATCTAGGATCAGCAGTAACAGGTAGGTCAGCCACCTAGAGAACAGAGAGGGCACAGTGCTACAGATCTAGGATCAGCAGTAACAGGTAGGTCAGCCACCCAGAGAACAGAGAGGGCACAGTGTTACAGATCTAGGATCAGCAGTAACAGGTAGGTCAGCCACCTAGAGAACAGAGAGGGCACAGTGTTACAGATCTAGGATCAGCAGTAACAGGTAGGTCAGCTACCCAGAGAACAGAGAGGGCACAGTGCTACAGATCTGGGATCAGCAGAAACAGGTAGGTCAGCCACCTAGAGAACAGAGAGGGCACAGTGTTACAGATCTAGGATCAACAGTAACAGGTAGTTCAGCCACCTAGAGAACAGAGAGGGCACAGTGTTACATATCTAGGATCAGCAGTAACAGGTAGGTCAGCCACCTAGAGAACAGAGAGGGCACAGTGCTACAGATCTAGGATCAGCAGTAACAGGTAGGTCAGCCACCTAGAGAACAGAGAGGGCACAGTGCTACAGATCTAGGATCAGCAGTAACAGGTAGGTCAGCCACCCAGAGAACAGAGAGGGCACAGTGTTACAGATCTAGGATCAGCAGTAACAGGTAGGTCAGCCACCTAGAGAACAGAGAGGGCACAGTGTTACAGATCTAGGATCAGCAGTAACAGGTAGGTCAGCCACCCAGAGAACAGAGAGGGCACCGTGTTACAGATCTAGGATCAGCAGTAACAGGTATGTCAGCCACCTAGAGAACAGAGAGGGCACAGTGTTACAGATCTAGGATCAGCAGTAACAGGTAGGTCAGCCACCTAGAGAACAGAGAGGGCACAGTGCTACAGATCTGGGATCAGCAGTAACAGGTAGGTCAGCCACCTAGAGAACAGAGATGGCACAGTGTTACAGATCTAGGATCAGCAGTAACAGGTAGGTCAGCCACCTAGAGAACAGAGAGGGCACAGTGTTACCGATCTAGGATCAGCAGTAACAGGTAGGTCAGCCACCTAGAGAACAGAGAGGGCACAGTGCTACAGATCTGGGATCAGCAGTAACAGGTAGGTCAGCCACCTAGAGAACAGAGAGGGCACAGTGTTACAGATCTAGGATCAGCAGTAACAGGTAGGTCAGCCACCCAGAGAACAGAGAGGGCACAGTGCTACAGATCTGGAATCAGCAGTAACAGGTAGGTCAGCCACCTAGAGAACAGAGAGGGCACAGTGTTACAGATCTAGGATCAGCAGTAACAGGTAGGTCAGCCACCTAGAGAACAGAGAGGGCACAGTGCTACAGATCTGGAATCAGCAGTAACAGGTAGGTCAGCCACCTAGAGAACAGAGAGGGCACAGTGTTACAGATCTAGGATCAGCAGTAACAGGTAGGTCAGCCACCCAGAGAACAGAAAGGGCACAGTGCTACAGATCTAGGATCAGCAGTAACAGGTAGGTCAGCCACCCAGAGAACAGAGAGGGCACAGTGTTACAGATCTAGGATCAGCAGTAACAGGTAGGTCAGCTACCCAGAGAACAGAGAGGGCACAGTGCTACAGATCTGGGATCAGCAGAAACAGGTAGGTCAGCCACCTAGAGAACAGAGAGGGAACAGTGTTACAGATCTAGGATCAACAGTAACAGGTAGGTCAGCCACCTAGAGAACAGAGAGGGCACAGTGTTACAGATCTAGGATCAGCAGTAACAGGTAGGTCAGCCACCCAGAGAACAGAGAGGGCACAGTGCTACAGATCTGGAATCAGCAGTAACAGGTAGGTCAGCCACCTAGAGAACAGAGAGGGCACAGTGTTACAGATCTAGGATCAGCAGTAACAGGTAGGTCAGCCACCCAGAGAACAGAAAGGGCACAGTGCTACAGATCTAGGATCAGCAGTAACAGGTAGGTCAGCCACCCAGAGAACAGAGAGGGCACAGTGTTACAGATCTAGGATCAGCAGTAACAGGTAGGTCAGCTACCCAGAGAACAGAGAGGGCACAGTGCTACAGATCTGGGATCAGCAGAAACAGGTAGGTCAGCCACCTAGAGAACAGAGAGGGCACAGTGTTACAGATCTAGGATCAACAGTAACAGGTAGTTCAGCCACCTAGAGAACAGAGAGGGCACAGTGTTACATATCTAGGATCAGCAGTAACAGGTAGGTCAGCCACCTAGAGAACAGAGAGGGCACAGTGCTACAGATCTAGGATCAGCAGTAACAGGTAGGTCA
Source organism: Coregonus lavaretus (assembly GCF_964263955.1). Lineage (NCBI taxonomy): Eukaryota > Metazoa > Chordata > Actinopteri > Salmoniformes > Salmonidae > Coregonus > Coregonus lavaretus. Next base: position 62,469,821 of record NC_139989.1, read on the forward strand.
GCCACCTAGAGAACAGAGAGGGCACAGTGCTACAGATCTAGGATCAGCAGTAACAGGTAGGTCAGCCACCCAGAGAACAGAGAGGGCACAGTGTTACAGATCTAGGATCAGCAGTAACAGGTAGGTCAGCCACCTAGAGAACAGAGAGGGCACAGTGTTACAGATCTAGGATCAGCAGTAACAGGTAGGTCAGCTACCCAGAGAACAGAGAGGGCACAGTGCTACAGATCTGGGATCAGCAGAAACAGGTAGGTCAGCCACCTAGAGAACAGAGAGGGCACAGTGTTACAGATCTAGGATCAACAGTAACAGGTAGTTCAGCCACCTAGAGAACAGAGAGGGCACAGTGTTACATATCTAGGATCAGCAGTAACAGGTAGGTCAGCCACCTAGAGAACAGAGAGGGCACAGTGCTACAGATCTAGGATCAGCAGTAACAGGTAGGTCAGCCACCTAGAGAACAGAGAGGGCACAGTGCTACAGATCTAGGATCAGCAGTAACAGGTAGGTCAGCCACCCAGAGAACAGAGAGGGCACAGTGTTACAGATCTAGGATCAGCAGTAACAGGTAGGTCAGCCACCTAGAGAACAGAGAGGGCACAGTGTTACAGATCTAGGATCAGCAGTAACAGGTAGGTCAGCCACCCAGAGAACAGAGAGGGCACCGTGTTACAGATCTAGGATCAGCAGTAACAGGTATGTCAGCCACCTAGAGAACAGAGAGGGCACAGTGTTACAGATCTAGGATCAGCAGTAACAGGTAGGTCAGCCACCTAGAGAACAGAGAGGGCACAGTGTTAGAGATCTAGGATCAGCAGTAACAGGTAGGTCAGCCACCTAGAGAACAGAGAGGGCACAGTGTTACAGATCTAGGATCAGCAGTAACAGGTAGGTCAGCCACCTAGAGAACAGAGAGGGCACAGTGTTACAAATCTAGGATCAGCAGTAACAGGTAGGTCAGCCACCTAGAGAACAGAGAGGGCACAGTGTTACAGATCTAGGATCAACAGTAACAGGTAGGTAAGCCACCTAGAGAACAGAGAGGGCACAGTGCTACAGATCTGGGATCAGCAGTAGCAGGTAGGTCAGCCACCTAGAGAACAGAGAGGGCACAGTGTTACAGATCTAGGATCAGCAGTAACAGGTAGGTCAGCCAACCAGAGAACAGAGAGGGCACAGTGTTACAGATCTAGGATCAGCAGTAACAGGTAGGTCAGCCACCTAGAGAACAGAGAGGGCACAGTGCTACAGATCTGGAATCAGCAGTAACAGGTAGGTCAGCCACCTAGAGAACAGAGAGGGCACAGTGTTACAGATCTAGGATCAGCAGTAACAGGTAGGTCAGCCACCCAGAGAACAGAAAGGGCACAGTGCTACAGATCTAGGATCAGCAGTAACAGGTAGGTCAGCCACCCAGAGAACAGAGAGGGCACAGTGTTACAGATCTAGGATCAGCAGTAACAGGTAGGTCAGCTACCCAGAGAACAGAGAGGGCACAGTGCTACAGATCTGGGATCAGCAGAAACAGGTAGGTCAGCCACCTAGAGAACAGAGGGCACAGTGTTACAGATCTAGGATCAACAGTAACAGGTAGTTCAGCCACCTAGAGAACAGAGAGGGCACAGTGTTACATATCTAGGATCAGCAGTAACAGGTAGGTCAGCCACCTAGAGAACAGAGAGGGCACAGTGCTACAGATCTAGGATCAGCAGTAACAGGTAGGTCAGCCACCTAGAGAACAGAGAGGGCACAGTGCTACAGATCTAGGATCAGCAGTAACAGGTAGGTCAGCCACCCAGAGAACAGAGAGGGCACAGTGTTACAGATCTAGGATCAGCAGTAACAGGTAGGTCAGCCACCTAGAGAACAGAGAGGGCACAGTGTTACAGATCTAGGATCAGCAGTAACAGGTAGGTCAGCCACCCAGAGAACAGAGAGGGCACCGTGTTACAGATCTAGGATCAGCAGTAACAGGTATGTCAGCCACCTAGAGAACAGAGAGGGCACAGTGTTACAGATCTAGGATCAGCAGTAACAGGTAGGTCAGCCACCTAGAGAACAGAGAGGGCACAGTGCTACAGATCTGGGATCAGCAGTAACAGGTAGGTCAGCCACCTAGAGAACAGAGATGGCACAGTGTTACAGATCTAGGATCAGCAGTAACAGGTAGGTCAGCCACCTAGAGAACAGAGAGGGCACAGTGTTACCGATCTAGGATCAGCAGTAACAGGTAGGTCAGCCACCTAGAGAACAGAGAGGGCACAGTGCTACAGATCTGGGATCAGCAGTAACAGGTAGGTCAGCCACCTAGAGAACAGAGAGGGCACAGTGTTACAGATCTAGGATCAGCAGTAACAGGTAGGTCAGCCACCTAGAGAACAGAGAGGGCACAGTGCTACAGATCTGGAATCAGCAGTAACAGGTAGGTCAGCCACCTAGAGAACAGAAAGGGCACAGTGTTACAGATCTAGGATCAGCAGTAACAGGTAGGTCAGCCACCCAGAGAACAGAGAGGGCACAGTGCTACAGATCTAGGATCAGCAGTAACAGGTAGGTCAGCCACCTAGAGAACAGAGAGGGCACAGTGCTACAGATCTGGGATCAGCAGTAACAGGTAGGTCAGCCACCTAGAGAACAGAGAGGGCACAGTGTTATAGATCTAGGATCAACAGTAACAGGTAGGTCAGCCACCTAGAGAACAGAGAGGGCACAGTGTTACATATCTAGGATCAGCAGTAACAGGTAGGTCAGCCACCTAGAGAACAGAGAGGACACAGTGCTACAGATCTAGGATCAGCAGTAACAGGTAGGTCAGCCACCTAGAGAACAGAGAGGGCACAGTGTTACAGATCTAGGATCAGCAGTAACAGATAGGTCAGCCACCCAGAGAACAGAAAGGGCACAGTGTTACAGATCTAGGATCAGCAGTAACAGGTAGGTCAGCCACCTAGAGAACAGAGAGGGCACAGTGTTACAGATCTAGGATCAGCAGTAACAGGTAGGTCAGCCACCTAGAGAACAGAGAGGGCACAGTGCTACAGATCTGGGATCAGCAGTAACAGGTATGTCAGCCACCTAGAGAACAGAGAGGGCACAGTGTTACAGATCTAGGATCAGCAGTAACATGTAGGTCAGCCACCTAGAGAACAGAGAGGGCACAGTGTTACAGATCTAGGATCAGCAGTAACATGTAGGTCAGCCACCTAGAGAACAGAGAGGGCACAGTATTACAGATCTAGGATCAGCAGTAACAGGTAGGTCAGCCACCTAGAGAACAGAGAGGGCACAGTGTATTCCTTTGGAACTTTTGTGAGTGTAATGTTTACTGTTTGATTCTTTATTTCACCTTTGTTTGAATTGAAATTGAAAGGTTGTTTGAGTGAGTGAATGAATGAATGAGTGAGCAGAGAGAGAGAAAGATGATGCATGTGTGTCTGTGTGTGTGTTGTCACATCTATGTGTGTTAGCCTCTTAGTTAGAGCCCATCTGCAGCAGGTCATTTCCAGTCCGTTAAGTTAATAATTGAACAGGACAAATCCATGGACATACATAATACATGTCCCACAGTGTCTTCTACAGGAACAACCCAATTCTCCTCTCTCTCTCTCTCTCTCTCTCTCTCTCTCTCTCTCTCTCTCTCTCTCTCTCTCTCTCTCTCTCTCTCTCTCTCTCTCTCTCAGGACACGTGTTGTTTCACACAGCAGGCGTAGGTATGTGTAAATGTGTGTGTGTGTGTGTGTGTGGTGTCTACATAAAGCCCCATCTCCACTGCACTGGCCCCTGTGGAAAAATTATGACGCTTCTAGCTTTGAATAACAGGCATATTGAGGTCAAAGTGCAAACCTACAGTCACCTCTAGTGAAATAGTGACATCATACTTGGCGAACTAGGAGAAACCATAGTGCGAGATAGTGTTGAAATGGCCATTTGGAATGGAATATATTGGATTGAAATGGCTTGGAATGGGCCCCAAACCACTTATCTGTTTGGTAACTCCACACCATGATAGCCTGCAGTACATTGACCACACATATCTTTATAGAGAAGAGACTGGGTGGGTGGGGAGAGGCACTAAGGGATCGCTATGCTATTATATTTGTCTGGATCAATGTCTGGATAAATGCAGACAAATGTGTTCTAATGAACGCAGAGCCAGGAAGCAAAGGAGAGAGCGAGAGAGAGAGAGAGAGTGAGAGAGAGAAAGAGGGGGGCGAGTGGGAGCGAGAGAACGAGAGGAAGAAAGAGTGCCTTCCATCCCCCTCTTCCCTCAGTGAAACAACACCTCTTCATCAATACATACTTTATCCTCCACTGACACAGTATCCCCTCTAGCAGTCACTTCATAACACACTGACTGACCAGCCATGGTCAGATTACACCAGTCAGTCAGGCTGGAGCAACAAGCCCAGTCTAGAGCCTTGACTACAGTGAGAGGAGACACACAGACTGGTAGTCACGATGAGGAGGTCAATTATACTAGAAATAGGTCAGTGACAGCAGCACTTCACTGTTCTGTCGGTCTATCTGTCTGCCTGTCTGTCTGTCTACCTGTCTGTATGACTGTCTGTCTGTCTGTCTTTCTGCCTGTCTACCTGTCTCCTCTTCTCACCTGTAGTACTCTACGTATGCTGTCTGGTCAGCGATGGCCGACAGGTCCACCTTGGCCTTGCTGAGGTCCGGCATGGCGGTCAGCTGTCTGATGATGTTGTCAGCCATCTGACCCATGAACCTCAGGGCCTGGACATAGTCTCCCTGCGTAGCGAAGATCTCATCCAGACGGTTCAGGTGCTGCTGCAGACCCACCTCCATATTGCCCAGAGAACTGGAGACCTGGGAGAGGGGGAGAGGGGGAGAGAGAGAGAGAGAGAGAGAGAGAGAGAGAGAGAGAGAGAGAGAGAGAGAGAGAGAGAGAGAGAGAGAGAGAGAGAGAGAGAGAGAGAGAGAGAGAGAGAGAGAGAGAGAGAGAGAGAGAGAGAGAGAGAGAGAGAGAGAGAGAGAGAGAGAGTAGATTTATTGACTGTTCAATAGGGTTAAAGGGAGTAAATGACTGTTTCTGTGCTAGAGAGATAGCTATTAACATGACAGGACAGATTTAGGAGTCATGTACAGCTCAGTATAATGTATGTACATCACGTGTGTGTGTGTGTGTGTGTGTGTGTGTGTGTGTGTGTGGACTGTTGTGAATGTATGGCATGTATATGCATCTTTTTGTCAACACTATCCGTATTCCACACACAACATTCCATGAATATAGAGTGGTTGAATGCTAACAGTGTAACATACACTATATATACAAAAGTATGTGGACACCCCTTCGAATTAGTGGATTCGGCTATTTCTGCCACACCCCCGTTGCTGACAGGTGTATAAAATCGAGCACACAGCCATGCAATCTTCATAGACAAACATTGGTAGTAGAATGGCCTTACTGAAGAGCTCAGTGACTTTCAACGTGGCACCGTCATAGGATGCCACCTTTCCAACAAGTCAGTTCGTCAAATATCTGCCCTGCTAGAGCTGCCCCGGTCAACTGGAATTAATATGTAAAATAATTGACTGCAGGATTTATTTTAAATCATTTCAACTTTCAAAAGGCACTCGCACATCTGAGCTATCTTTGTTGCAGGTGCATGGTAACAGTCGAATAACATGAGAAAAAATAAGAAACCCGCACACTGCTCTTGATAGTATCACTGCTCTTGATAGTATCACTGCTCTTGATAGTATCACTGCTCTTGATAGTATCACTGCTCTTGATAGTATCACTTGATAGTATCACCGCTCTTGCTAGTATCACTGCTCTTGCTAATATCACTGCTCTTGATAGTATCACTGCTCTTGATAGTATCACTGCTCTTTAATAAGCTTACGTATCGGCTCCACTGTCCCTGTGTCTGGGCTGCAGTCCTCCGGGTCTTCAGGGAAGCCTGGTCTCTTCTTCTCCTGGTCTTCAGGTTCACAGTGATCACAGCACAGACCATCCCCAGCAGAGCACAGCCCATCAGTGAAGAGTACACTCTGTATAATGTGGAGTCGATGCCAAAGGGGTCCCACACCAGCAAGAAGGTCTTAGTTACTGAGACACACACCCTTTCATAGAAGACAGCACACCAGTACTCCCCACTGTCCGCCAGTGAGAGGTTAGAGAGGGCCAGAAAAGAGGGAGGGTGAGATGCATTCATTCGGCCAACCAAGTCTTTGGGCAAGTTTGCTAGTTGTAATCTTGTGTCCAGAATGACATCGTCCACCTGAGCAGTCCGTCTGTACCACACCACCCGGTCAAATTTAGTGAGATTAGAGTTACAGTTGAGAACAACCTCCTTTCCCTCTGAGAAGAACTCCGTGAGCGGCTCGGACTTTGGGAACACCAGGAGAGAATAGCGTTTTATGTATCTGTACGTTCCTTGTAACTTCTCAGAGCATGCATACGCTCCTGAGTGGTTGAGCACCAGTGATCGGACGACCAGATGGTAGTTCCCTGATGTTCTTCCATCTGTCACGTACATCTGCTTCTCTCCACTAGTGAGATGATTGGAGTCCCATCTGATGTCTTCAAAGAGGCTACTTTCCCATCTTGTCTCTGTCCCATTGAGGTCATCATGGTTAAAGCAGGGCAGTACAACCTCCTCTCCTACTGAGAGAGCAAGATACTGTCTCTTAGGTGCCAGATTAAAGACCAGGGTGTAAACACAAAGCTGTCCCTCCAGTGCCATGCACCAGTAATACGGCTCCAGGTCCTTTATGGTGACATTGGTGAGGTGGAGAGAGGAGCTGTTCTCAGCTAACTGCACTCTGTTGTCCCCATTTTCATCCTCCCTGAACCATCTGACTGTCATGTTGGCATCTTCCCTTGCACCCTCACACTGAAGCTCTATCCTCTGTCCTAAATTAACCTGCATCCTCTGTCCTGGTGTGACACCCTGCCATCTGTCCAACACTCCATCCTGTACTGTCCAGAGTCTGACTGAGTGAGATCGTTGATCTGGAGATGTGAACCAGTCTGATCCTGCTTCCGTTCCAGTCGATGCCTAAACTCAGCAGCCAGGGTGGAATTCTCAAGTGGGTAGGATGTGTTCCACAGCAGCAGGCTCTCTCCAACGGAGGATCTGAACATCAAACAGTAGTCTTCTCCTTTATCATTAGGAATGTAAAACGTACATTTATCTCCTTTATCTCTGATGTCCTGGCCTGTAAGGATGGTTCTGATTAGAACAGCCAGTAGAAAGCTGATATTTATGAGCCATTCTACTCTGAGAAGTCTGTCAAGCCTGTGAATTTTATATGAGTCATTTATTTTATGTTTTCACTCTGATGACTCAGTTGATCATAATTTATTCATCTGAGTTGCTGGAGGCCGGAAGAGGCAGAGCAGAGCTAGCAGATGTGTTAAAATACCACACAAGACAACATGATGCTGATGACGATGATGGAAAGAGGGGGTTTTATTAGAATTTTGTGGTCTGAAGGTTCTGCATCTTTTAAATGTCCTTTCTGAAATCAAATGTTTAGCTTAATAGTCTCGCCCTGCCTGTACACACACACAGGACATGCACTACTGCTTGGTTTATCTCTGATTCAGTATTCATTTACTTTATTCAACTTTACAGTTTTTTAAATTATTATTTAACCTTTATATATTTATATAATTATTCTCATTAACCATGTTTCCATCTACAGTTTTTATGCGAGTAAAGTCATACCATATAAAATCAAATCTCAACAGCCGTGATGGAAACAGGAAGTTTCGTTACAATTGTATAAATGCTGACAAATAATTGGTTCGTTCGACATGGTGGGATCTTTTTGTGTCTGTAAAATTAATTATGCGAGAATTGTCAGTGGAAACGCCTTTATGAGCAAATACTGATTTAATAACCATCATATCGATGTAAACAAAGAGCCAGGCGATGACATGGTGTGTGGTCCTCCCACTACGACTCAGGAAACCATGCAGTTTATTAGGCTACAGTCCCTGTACCAAACAATTGGGGTCGGGGACCCCCAGATAGCAAACTCCCGAGTGGCGCAGTGGTCTAAGGCACTGCATCGCAGTGCTAGCTGTGCCACTAGAGATCCTGGTTCGAATCCAGGCTCTGTCGTAGCCGGCCGTGACCGGGAGACGCATGGGGCGGCGTGCAATTGGCCCAGGGTAGGGGAGGGAATGGCCGGCAGGGATGTAGCTCAGTTGATAGAGCATGGGCGTTTGCAATGCCAGGGTTGTGGGTTTGATTCCCAAAGGGGGTATGATTATTTATTTTTTTAAATAATAATAATGTATGCACTAACTGTAAGTCGCTCTGGATAAGAGCGTCTGCTAAATGACTAAAATGTAAATGTATATGAACACGTCATAAGCAATGGCAAAATGTGTAGAATTGCAGGACATTTGCTTTAACGGTTGACTTTGAGCACAGAAAAACGGTCCAACTCCTCCTCTTTCTCAATTTTCAAACAGAAATGGGGTGTGCCTTTGGTGGTTCATCGATGTGTCATTCTGGTCATGCGTGCCACGACCAATGTAGCTTCTTTGTTAGCTAAGCTTGTAGCTAGCCAGTAACTCCTCCTGTATGTGTTGATGTAATTTCACAGGATTTGTTTTTGGATGGAAGCTTTAGAAATCGGTTGCCAAATATATTATTCAAGCATTAACTGACCTGGCATGATGGTGCATTGATCAGTTCTACAGTCGAAATACATTATTTTTGCGTTTTTGCCCAAAGTCGACCTTTAAAGTAACTGTTGAGTGTTTACATATTTCTATGAAATATGATCTATAATTAATTACAATATGAGTGAAATAATTTTCCTTCCAAAAAATGGTAATTAAGCATGTTAAAAAGCAGCTTTTCTGTGTTGGAATGGTGTGGACGCACCCCAACAACAGAATGGTGTGGGCGTATATGGTCATAAAACATTTTCATGCGAGTAGACCACTGATTGGCCAGCTCATCCTCATGAGGATGACATAATCCTCTATGAAGAAATAGTAAGCATTTTTTAAAAGGTCTGTTTGAGATACAAGTTTGAGGTGGGTTTTTAAACGTTTTTGTCTCTCCAATTTATGCTTTGGCCACAAATACGAGTATAGGATGAGTCAACAACATTATTTGGGTATGACTTAACCTTTTACTGTGGTGGGCTAAATCAGGGTCACACAGCGTTTCTTGGTAGTCTTAAATAAATCTACTTTGAAACAAAAGTATACACCTCACAAACATGGTTATGGTCTTAAAAAAATTAAGACACCTGTACCATGTTAGATATAGATATTCAATTTTGAAATATAGCAAAACCGTTTGACATAGAAATACCGGATTTTCGGCAGAAAAAGAAACGTTTCTTAATTATGAAAGTAGGAAAAATATTAACAACATTGCAACCATGAGGCCACTAGAGGGCGATTTGGTCATTTGACAGCAGGAAAGGGCAACCAGAATATGAATTTTTGAAAGTGAGATTTTCACTGGATAGTTACTTTAAAACTAGACTCATGACAAAATGCATAGAATAGGATTATAAAACTGAAAATGTTTCTCTCTGTCCCTGTGTAAAAATGTGTTTAAATGTTTTTCTAACTTATCCTTCCACTTATACATCACAATTTCGCCATTGCCCTGTACAGACACAGATTTAGACTTAGAGCAAAATTGACCATAAACCTCATTAGAATCTTGCAGGATGATTTCTTTTTTTAAACGTTCTTCATCAATGTGCATTATAAGGAGGCGATTATTTAACTGTAGTTCAGTAAACTGAGGAGTACATAACTAACCCTAAACTTTTTTAACTTTAACTAAGAGCATAATATCCTTGCCACCCTCATAAGATGCAGAATCTTCAAACCACAAAGTTTAAAATACCCACTTGTTTTTCCATCATCAGCTTCATGTTTTTATCTGTGGTATTTTACCACCTCTGCTAGCTCTGCTCTAACACTTCAGTCCTCCAGCTACTCAGAGGAAACCAGATCTTATCAGAGTACTGCTAGGTGTTATCTAGTGATCTATGGGCTCTGGTCAAAAGTACTGCACTATACAGGGAATAGGGTGCCATTTGGCATGCAGCCTATAACATGCTAATGTAGACATGGTGAAGGGAGAGAGTAGTAATAAGAAGATGAGAGATGAATGATGTCTGTCTGCCTGTCTGCCTGCCTGTCTGCCTGTCTGTCTGTGTACAGGCTACGAGTTACCATAGCAGCCACCAGAACAAGTTTCACATTTTAATATCACATGCACAAGTACTAGGGTTGGGCGGTTTCCAGATTTTCTTTTGTCATACCATCCTTCTTTAATTCCGGGATTTATGGTATTACCGGTTTAGTACACAAGGGGGTGCCAAAAACGCAAAGAATACCATTGGGCATCTGTTACCTAAATGCTAACAAAAGTAACACAAGTAATGGCATATTTCCATAGAGGCTGCTAGCTAAATATGCTAACGAGTGCAAATGAAAATAAACTAATTGCAAAGACCGGCAATCTAGCTCATAAAGTTATACATATATAGTTAGGCACTACCAATTGTCATTTTTGGTGAGTTTGGTCATTTACTAGCGAATGTGAATGAGAGCCATTGTGACACGCTGTGTGTGTCGCTAGGGCAACAGGCCTGCTGTGTGTGTCGCTAGGGCAAAGGGCATGCTGTGTGTGTCGCTAGGGCAACGGGCCTGCTGTGTGTGTCGCTAGGGCAACGGGCCATTGTGCAAATGAACAAAGTTTTGATGCTTGTCTGCTCTGGAGCAACATGTGTACACGCTGTGTGTGTCGCTAGGGCAACGGGCCTGCCTGCTCTGCTGAAGAAGATGGGGCCGAGAATGGAGAGGAGAAAAAAACACAAGGAAATAAAAAAATAGCAGTGGCAGCTGTACAGACAACTCATCCACAGGGCTTTGACTTCTCAAACACGGCAGAAAGACAACACAATATGATCCTCCGTCATCTTATTAATTCAGCAACTTACTTAGATAACTAGCAAGTTAAACTTAGGGGTCGTGTTAACGCAGAATTCTTCATTTTTCTCTTGCTGCGTTTTGTAAAAGCAGATATAAATGCTTCTTATTGAAATTTCTGCTCGGCATCAGACTCATTTTGTGCTTCAGTTGCATCTCTCCACTCAGATGAGAATTGACTTACGGACATTCTATCAGCAGACAGAGCTACAGTGGTATTTTTCTCCAGTAAAATGTAAGATTAACTTTAAGAAAAACATTAGGAAATTTAGCTGGCTACATTCTTTCTATGATAAACATTAGAAATATGACGGCCATGCATCATTTTTTGCATGGCTCATTTAGTTGTGTGGCTGACAGCCAAATAACGTTGCACTTCTGTTGTCATCTGATTAATGTATTTTCTGTGAAGGAAAACTATAGTTGCACATCCCTGATCCCTCTATTGCAGGGGTTCCCAAACCTTTTCACTCAGGCCCCCCTTCCAGCATTGGGGAACATCCCACGCCCCCCTTCCAGCATTGGGGAACATCCCACGCCCCCCTTCCAGCATTGGGGAACATCCCACGCCCCCCTTCCAGCATTGGGGAACATCCCACGCCCCCCTTCCAGCATTGGGGAACATCCCACGCCCCCCTTCCAGCATTGGGGAACATCCCACGCCCCCCTTCCAGCATTGGGGAACATCCCGCGCCCCCCTTGCAGCATTGGGGAACATCCCACGCCCCCCTTCCAGCATTGGGGAACATCCCACGCCCCCCTTCCAGCATTGGGGAACATCCCGCGCCCCCCTTGCAGCATTGGGGAACATCCCACGCCCCCCTTCCAGCATTGGGGAACATCCCACGCCCCCCTTCCAGCATTGGGGAACATCCCACGCCCCCCCTGCACGCGCACACATGCCACGTCTATTTCTATGGGCACAAACACTGTTCATAACACAAACTGTTCACACCCTTCTTGTTGGCAGAGAGAACATTTTGCATTTTTTAAACAAATTTTCTTGCAATTCTATACGTTTTGCCATGTCTAATGTGTATTCATGTGATATTTGAGTGACTCAAACATTACAATAAAATTGCTATTTACAAACAAACACGTGATAGCTCAACTGTTTTGGGGAACTATGGTAAGTTTCATAATGTTAAATAATGTGACAGGTGAAATGAAGAACGTAGCCTATCTCCTGTTTCCATAGCGTGAGGCAGCTTAATGTACCAGCACACCCCCTGGACAGGACGCTAGTCTATAGCAGGGCCTTACCCCCAATCTCTCCTTAATGTTGACGCATCAGGTCCCATTTTTACAGTCTTTGGTGTGACTCAGCTGGGGACCAAACTCATAACCTTCCATTCTCAGGGCAGACACTCTAACCACAAGGCCACTGAGTCAGTCAAAAGAAGAGCGTGATCTGCTTTAACACTGGAGTGATAGAGGTAGATATGTATAGGGATAAATTGACAAGTCATCAGGATATATGATAAACAGAGTAGCAGTAGTGTATATGATGATTGTATGTGAGTGGTGTGCGTGTGCGTGTGTGTAGAGGCAGTATTGAGAGGAGGAGAGAGCGATAGAGGGGGAGAGATAGAGAGAGGGGTGTAAGAGAGGGGGAGAGAGAGAGGGGAGAGAGAGAGGGAGAAAAAGTACTAGAGAGATAGGGAGGTAGAGAGTTTCCATATGATTACAAATCTGTAATGAGATAGAAAACCATCAGAAAAAAGGTGGAGGGAGAGATAGAGGGGGGTGGGGAGTGGACTGCAGGGAGAGATAGAGGGGGGAGTGGACTGGAGGGAGAGATAGAGGGGGGAGTGGACAGGAGGGAGAGATAGAGGGTGGTGGGGAGTGGACTGGAGGGAGAGATAGAGGGGGGAGTGGACTGGAGGGAGAGATAGAGGGGGGAGTGGACAGGAGGGAGAGATAGAGGGTGGTGGGGAGTGGACTGGAGGGAGAGATAGAGGAGGGAGAGATAGAGGGGGTGGGGAGTAGACTGGAGGGAGAGATATAGGAGGGAGAGATAGAGGGGGTGGGGAGTGGACTGGAGGGAGAGATAGAGGGGGGGAGTGGACTGGAGGGAGAGATAGGGGGGAGGAGGGAGAGATAGAGGGGGGAGTGGACTGGAGGGAGAGATATAGGGGGAAGTGGACTGGAGGGAGAGATAGAGGGGGGGGAGTGGACTTGAGGGAGAGATAGAGGGGGGAGGAGGGAGAGATGGGGGGAGTGGACTGGAGGGAGAGATAGAGGGGGAGGAGGGAGAGATAGAGGGGGGTGGACTGAAGGGGGGGAGTGGACTGGAGGGAGAAATAGAGGGGGGGAGTGGATTGGAGGGAGAGAGGGGGGAGTGGACTGGAGGGAGAGATAGAAGGGGGAGTGGACTGGAGGGAGAGATGGGGGGAGGAGGGAGAGATATAGGGGGGAAGTGGACCGGAGGGAGAGATGGGGGGAGTGGACTGGAGGGAGAGATAGAGGGGGAGGAGGGAGAGATAGAGGGGGGTGGACTGAAGGGGAGATAGAGGGGGGGAGTGGACTGGAGGGAGAAATAGAGGGGGGGAGTGGATTGGAGGGAGAGAGGTGGGAGTGGACTGGAGGGAGAGATAGAGGGGGGAGGAGGGAGAGATAGAGGGGGGAGGAGGGAGAGATAGAGTGGGGGAGTGGACTGGAGGGAGAGATAGAGGGGGGAGTGGACTGGAGGGAGAGATAGAGGGGGGAGTGGACTGGAGGGAGAGATAGAGGGTGGAGTGGACTGGAGGGAGAGATAGAGGGGGGAGTGGACTGGAGGGAGAGATAGAGGGGGGAGTGGACAGGAGGGAGAGATAGAGGGTGGAGTGGACTGGATGAAGAGATGGGGGGAGGAGGGAGAGATATAGGGGGGGAGTGGACCGGAGGGAGAGATAGAGGGGGGGAGTGGACTGGATGGAGAGATAGAGGGGGGAGGAGGGAGAGATAGAGGGGGGAGGAGGGAGAGATAGAGGGGGGAGTGGACTGGAGGGAGAGATAGAGTGGGGGAGTGGACTGGAGGGAGAGATAGAGTGGGGGAGTGGACTGGAGGGAGAGATAGAGGGGGGAGTGGACTGGAGGGAGAGATAGAGTGGGGGAGTGGACTGGAGGGAGAGATAGAGGGGGGAGTGGACTGGAGGGAGAGATAGAGGGGGGAGTGGACTGGAGGGAGAGATAGAGGGTGGAGTGGACTGGAGGGAGAGATAGAGGGGGGAGTGGACTGGAGGGAGAGATAGAGGGGGGAGTGGACTGGAGGGAGAGATAGAGGGGGGACGGAGAGATAGAGGGGGGAGGAGGGAGAGATAGAGGGGGGGATAGAGGGGGGTGGAGGGAGAGAGTGGGGTGAAGGGAGAGGGCGAGATTGGGTGTGAAGGGGGGGTGGAGAGAGAGTGGGTGTGGAGGGGGTGGAGGGAGAGAGGAGAGGGAGAGTGTATACTGTATGTGTAACAATGTACACATGTACATGTGTGAGTGTGACTGTCTGATGTGGGGGGTGTGGTGGGGTACAGATGGTCGCGGGTTGACGATGTCACAATGTCATGACTAGAGTGTATCTGCCATAGATACATACAGTAGATTATAAATGACTGTCAAATAAGTGTCAGCTTTGATTCAACTGAAGATGGTATTATATGTTGCAGGGCCTCACTATCCAGCAGGACCTGCGTTGGAGCAGTTCCTCCTGAAGTGCATTAAGAGCTTTTCTGTCAGCTGGAGCGTGTCCAGAAGAGAGCCTGTCGAATCATTGTAGGCAAGTCGTTCACCAGCTACTGGAAAGCCCTGGAAACCCTGGGAATCATGTCCCTGGAGAGCAGATGGGAGCAGATCTGCCTGAAATTTGCTGCATCTCTGCAGAACGCCCAGTTTGCAGACTGGCTCCCCTCAACCAGACAGCAGGTTTCAGGACGAACCACCCGCAACAGCCACAAACTGAACACTCCTATGTCAAGTACTGGCCCCTAGCAGAACTCTCCAATTCCATACTTCACCCAACTGTTAAATGCACACACCATATAGCCCAGGGGCCTAAGAAATGCCTACCTAAGAACATTACTAGAGCCAATGCCTTACATCTGACACCCCAAATATTGTTGCTATAGTACTATTGTTTTGTGTGTATATATATATCTAGTATTATTGTTCCCGCCATATGGGCCCTGGTCAAAAGTTGTGAAATTCATAGGGAATAGGGTGCCATTTGGGACACATAGTAACCTGCCAGTATTGAGCCAGAGAGCGCAGCTATGTGGTAAGACAGTAAGGACACTATGTAACCCATCCTCCCCTGGTCCCCTGGTCCCCTGGTCCCCAGGGAAGGTTTCTGATTGCCAGGAAACTGCTCTGATGCCCTGCCCCCACCACACACCCCACCTGCCGCCTAATGTTCATCTTTCACCCCACCCCAGCCCAACCAACAGACGCCCAGGAATCTGATCTGACCACAACCTATAGGTCTGCCTGGCCTGGAAGGAGAGGTGGAAGCTTCATAGCCTATAGGTCTGCCTGGCCTGGGAGGAGAGGTGGAAGCCACATAGCCTATAGGTCTGCCTGGCCTGGGAGGAGAGGTGGAAACTTCATAGCCTATAGGTCTGCCTGGCCTGGGAGGAGAGGTGGAAGCCTCATAGACTATGGGTCTGCCTGGCCTGGAAGGAGAGATGGAAGCCCCAGCCTATAGGTCTGCCTGGCCTGGAAGGAGAGGTGGAAGCCTCATAGACTATGGGTCTGCCTGGCCTGGAAGGAGAGATGGAAGCCCCAGCCTATAGGTCTGCCTGGCCTGGAAGGAGAGGTGGAAGCCTCATAGACTATGGGTCTGCCTGGCCTGGAAGGAGAGATGGAAGCCCCAGCCTATAGGTCTGCCTGGCCTGGAAGGAGAGGTGGAAGCCTCATAGACTATGGGTCTGCCTGGCCTGGAAGGAGAGATGGAAGCCCCAGCCTATAGGTCTGCCTGGCCTGGAAGGAGAGGTGGAAGCCCCAGCCTATAGGTCTGCCCGACCTGGGAGGAGAGGTGGAAGCCTCAGCCTATAGGTCTGCCTGGCCTGGAAGGAGAGGTGGAAGCATATCTCTCGATCATACTGTAATTGTATAAACAATATCAAAGTTACAGAAGGTTTAGTGACATACAGAAGGTCACAGGGGTTCCAAAGGCTAGTCTATCATCTTCATGCCAATTTACATGGAATCACACTTCCTCTTTGGATGCTTCAAGGTATCACATACTCAGAGACACACTGTATTCAGACACACTGTATTCAGAGACACACTGTATTCAGAGACACGCACTGTATTCAGACACTGTATTCAGAGACACCCTGTATTCAGACACACTGTATTCAGAGACACACTGTATTCAGAGACACACACTGTATTCAGACACTATATTCAGAGACACACTGTATTCAGACACACTGTATTCAGAGACACACTGTATTCAGACACTGTATTCAGACACACTGTATTCTGAGACACACTGTATTCTGAGACACACTGTATTCAGACACACACTGTATTCAGACACACACTGTATTCAGACACACACTGTATTCAGAGACACACTGTAAGAAAGAGAGAGATATTGTATAGTGTATGAGTCTCAAGCTAACTGGGGTCTTTCTCCGTTGTAAATTATAACCAGAATTCATGACATTTCATAACAGTCACAAGGTATTGTTCTCTTTCAATTTCAAGCAAGGAGGGACTTTTCATTTGCCATGTAAATTGACGTCATGCAACCTCAAAAAATCTTTATTAGTCCTACTTCCTCATTCATTTCTAGGCAGCACACAGTGGTAACAAATCGTCTTCAGAGAACGTATGAGAGGAATGAAGAAGTCCAAAAAGAACCACATAGTGGTGTGTGTCAGAGAAGGAGGTGTGGCTAACTGTCAATGTAACGTATGAATCTCTGTCTGCAGTTCGGCCCTGCATCTGACAGACTAGAACTGACAGTCTTGGGCCCTGTCCAGTAAGGGGCATGACGCTCCAAAATGTTTTGTAACAGAACATGAATATCTGTCTTCTTAGAGAGACAGGTAATACCTTCCCCTTTCAAAACGTTTCCACCTTCTGAACAGAAACCTGGATAATGCCTAGTCTAGCAGGCTGACATAGTAGAGTGGTTATTTACATGGGGCCGAGGCCTGCTGCCAAACCATCAGTGGCCCTGTTTCACTATTTTTCAGACCCTTTTCCACCTACTGAAACCACGGTTAATGACTAGGTAGCAGGTTGCCAGAGCAGAGTGGCAGTGAGGCCTACAGCCAAACCATCCATGACCCTGGTTGTGGCCCCTGGCTGTGACCCCTGGCTGTGTTGCCCTGGCTGTGACCCCTGGCTGTGTTGCCCTGGCTGTGACCCCTGGCTGTGTTGCCCTGGCTGTGACCACTGGCTGTGTTGCCCTGGCTGTGACCCCTGGCTGTGACCCCTGGCTGTGTTGCCCTGGCTGTGTTGCCCTGGCTGTGACTCCTGGCTATGTGGCCCTGGCTGTGACCCCTGGCTGTGTTGCCCTGGCTGTGACCCCTGGATGTGTTGCCCTGGCAATGTGGCCCTGGCTGTGACCCCTGGATGTGTTGCTCTGGCTGTGATCCCTGGATGTGTTGCCCTGGTTGTGACCCCTGGGCTGCTCTCAGCACAATCTCTCACCACAGAGAGAATATGTTGCCAGCACAGTCACACAGAGACAGACATAGGTTGTGTCCCAAGTGCATCCGGAAAGTATTCAGACCCCTTGACTTTTTCCACATTTTACATGTTACAGCCTTATTCTAAAATTGATTAAATAAAGCATTTTCCTCATCAATCTACACACAATCCCCATAATGAAAAAGCGAAAACAGGTTTTTAGAAAAACAGAAATACCTTATTTACATAAGTATTTGCTATGAGACTCGAAATTGAGCTCAGGTGCATCCTGTTTCCATTGATCATCCTTGAGATGGTTCTACAACTTGATTGGAGTCCACCTGTGGTATATTCAATTGATTGGAAAGGCACACACCTGTCTATATAAGGTCTCACTGTCGGCAGTGCAGGTCAAAGCAAAAACCAAGCCATGAGGTCGAAGGAATTTTCCGTAAAGCTCCGATTGTGAATTGTGTCGAGCCACATGATTGTGTCGAGGCACAGATCTGGGGAAGGGTACCAAAAAATGTCTGCAGCATTAAAGGTCCCCAAGAACACAGTGGCCTCCATCATTCTTAAATGGAAGAAGTTTGGAACCACCAAGACTGTTCCCTGAGCTGGCCGCCCAGCCAAACTGAGCAATCGGGGGAGAAGGGCCTTGGTCATGGAGGTGACCAAGAACACGATGGTCACTCTGACAGAGCTCCAGAGTTCTTCTGTGGAGATGGGAGAACCTTCCAGAAGGACAACCATCTCTGCAGCACTCCACCAATCAGGCCTTTATGGTAGAGTGGCCAGACAGAAGCCACTCCTCAGTAAAAGGCATATGACAGGCCGCTTGGAGTTTACCAAAAGGCACCTAAAGACTTTCAGACCATGAGAAACAAGATTCTCTGGTCTGATGAAACCAAGATTGAACTCTTTGTCCTGAATGCCAAGCATCACGTCTGGAGGAAATCTGGCACCATCCCTACGGTGAAGCATGATTGTGGCAGCATCATGCTGTGGGGATGTTTTTCAGCGGCAGAGACTGGGAGACTAGTCAGGATCGAGGGAAAGCTGAACTGAGCAAAGTACAGAGAGATCCTTGATGAAAACCTGCTCCAGAGCGCTCAGGACCTCAGACTGGGGCGAAGGTTCACCTTCCAACAGGACAACAACCCTAAGCACACAGCCAAGACAACACAGGAGTGGCTTCAGGACAAGTCTCTGAATGTCCTTGAGTGGCCCAGCCAGAGCCCGGACTTGAACCCGATTGAACATCTCTGGAGAGACCTGAAAATAGCTGTGCAGCGACGCTCCCCATCCAACATGACAGAGCTTGAGAAACTCCCCCAATACAAGTGTGCCAAGCTTGTATTGTCATACCCAAAAGACTTGAGGCTGTAATCGCTGCCAAAGGTGCTTCAACACAGTACTGAGTATAGGGTCTGAATACTTTGTTTTTTATATATATTTGCAAAAATGTCTACAGACCTCTTTTTGCTTTGTCATTATGGGGTATTGTGTGAAAAAAAGGATTTTATCCATTTTAAAATAAGGCTATAACATAACAAAATGTGGAAAAGTAAAGGGGTCTGAATACTTTCTGAATGCACTGTAGTGCACTTGCGATTGACCAGGCTGGTCAAAAGTAGAGCATTATATAGGGAATAGAGTGCCATTTGGGACACAAGACAGAGAGCTGGCAGAACCACTGTTCATTTAAGAGGGGGGATTTTACCAAACAATACGCCCCAGCGTCATGAAGGTAACTGGCAACACTGTTTAGTAGTTCTGTCTACCTTCTAGAAGAGAAAGTAGACAGGGAACCAGAAAAGCTGGTTGGGCTGGAAACATTTGAGGATACATCTTAGGAACTGTGGGGAGTTTCCAACACTCTCCCTCAGTGCATTTACACTGCCACAAATGGTATTTATAAAAATGTTCGTTATTATTTTCTGTTCTGGTTTAAATAAGGAAGTCTCTGTTTGTGTCCCTGGAGAACTGTTCCCTACAGGCTATACCAGCATACAGTACATTGCAGGCCGCAGGAATCACACTGGAATACCATGGGAGACTCCCGGTACACAAAACATCCTGGAGGTAGTTTTATCACAACGTGTGTATTGTATTGTGGCAGTAATCGTGTTCCAAACCCATCCCTGTTGTTTCCCCTTGGCCCTTTCAGTGTTTCTGGACACATTACTGTCATGACTCCCTCTAAACATCAATGTTATACACATGCACGCACACCCAACGAACACACACACACACACACACACACACACACACACACACACACCACACACACACCACACACTCACACACACAACACACACACACATCACGCACACACACACACACACACACACACACCACACACACACACACACCACACACACACACACACCACGCACACACACACACACCACACACACACACACCACGCACACACACAAACACACAAACACCATACACACACACACAACACGCACACACACACCACGCACACACACACCACGCACATAAACGCATGCGTGGTGTGTGTGTGTGGTGTGTGTGTGTGTGTGTTCGTTGGGTGTGCGTGCATGTGTATAACATTGATGTTTAGAGGGAGTCATGACAGTAATGTGTCCAGAAACACTGAAAGGAGTTTAACAACCATTAGTACAGACAGAAGGAGACTTAATCCTTGTTCTACTTTCTGTCTAACAGACCCTCTACTGCCCCAGTCGTTCCCCACTCATCCTCCATCACTACCCCCACCCTACCCTTCCCCAGTCCCATTATGTATGCTGGATTCCTTCTCTGCCTTCTCCTTCCCAGACCCTCCCCTCCGCTCCCCCTTCTGCTCCCCTTACTCTATATCCCTCCTTCCTATCCTCACCCCCTGTTACTGCACCTCACCCCTCTACCACTCCTCTATTCCATCACCCCTGTTACTGCACCTCACCCCTCTACCACTCCTCTATTCCATCACCCCCTGTTACTGCACCTGACCCCTCTACCACTCCTCTATTCCATCACCCTGTCACTGCACCTCACCCCTCTACTAATCCTCTATTCCATCACCCCTGTTAATGCACCTCACCCCTCCACTACTCCTCTATTCCATCACCCCCTGTTACTGCACCTCACCCCTCTACTACTCCTCTATTCCATCACCCTGTTACTTCACCTCACCCCTCTACCACTCCTCTATTCCATCACCCTGTCACTGCACCTCACCCCTCTACTACTCCTCTATTCCATCACCCCCTGTTACTGCACCTCACCCCTCTACTACTCCTCTATTCCATCACCCTGTTACTTCACCTAACCCCTCTACCACCCCTCTATTCCATCACCCTGTTACTTCACCTCACCCCTCTCCTACTCCTCTATTCCATCACCCCCTGTTACTGCACCTCACCCCTCTACTACTCCTCTATTCCATCACCCTGTTACTTCACCTCACCCCTCTACCACTCCTCTATTCCATCACCCCCTGTTACTGCACCTCACCCCACTACTACTCCTCTATTCCATCACCCTGTCACTGCACCTCACCCCTCTACTAATCCTCTATTCCATCACCCCTGTTAATGCACCTCACCCCTCTACTAATCCTCTATTCCATCACCCCTGTTAATGCACCTCACCCCTCTACTACTCCTCTATTCCATCACCCCTGTTACTGCACCTCACCCCTCTACCACTCCTCTATTCCATCACCCTGTAACTGCACCTCACCCCTCTACTACTCCTCTATTCCATCACCCCCTGTTACTGCACCTCACCCCTCTACTACTCCTCTATTCCATCACCCTGTTACTGCACCTCACCCCTCTACTACTCCTCTATTCCATCACCCTGTCACTGCACCTCACCCCTCTACTAATCCTCTATTCCATCACCCCTGTTAATGCACCTCACCCCTCTACTAATCCTCTATTCCATCACCCCTGTTAATGCACCTCACCCCTCTACTACTCCTCTATTCCATCACCCCTGTTACTGCACCTCACCCCTCTACCACCCCTCTATTCCATCACCCTGTTACTTCACCTCACCCCTCTACTACTCCTCTATTCCATCAACCTGTTACTTCACCTCACCCCTCTACCACTCCTCTATTCCATCACCCCCTGTTACTGCACCTCACCCCTCTACTACTCCTCTATTCCATCACCCTGTCACTGCACCTCACCCCTCTACTAATCCTCTATTCCATCACCCCTGTTAATGCACCTCACCCCTCTACTAATCCTCTATTCCATCACCCGTTAATGCACCTCACCCCTCTACTACTCCTCTATTCCATCACCCCTGTTACTGCACCTCACCCCTCTACCACTCCTCTATTCCATCACCCTGTCACTGCACCTCACCCCTCTACTACTCCTCTATTCCATCACCCCCTGTTACTGCACCTCACCCCTCTACTACTCCTCTATTCCATCACCCTGTTACTTCACCTCACCCCTCTACCACCCCTCTATTCCATCACCCTGTCACTTCACCTCACCCCTCTACCACTCCTCTATTCCATCACCCTGTCACTGCACCTCACCCCTCTACTACTCCTCTATTCCATCACCCTGTTACTTCACCTCACCCCTCTACCACCCCTCTATTCCATCACCCTGTTACTTCACCTCACCCCTCTACTACTCCTCTATTCCATCACCCCCTGTTACTGCACCTCACCCCTCTACTACTCCTCTATTCCATCACCCTGTTACTTCACCTCACCCCTCTACCACTCCTCTATTCCATCACCCCCTGTTACTGCACCTCACCCCTCTACTACTCCTCTATTCCATCACCCTGTCACTGCACCTCACCCCTCTACTAATCCTCTATTCCATCACCCCTGTTAATGCACCTCACCCCTCTACTAATCCTCTATTCCATCACCCCTGTTAATGCACCTCACCCCTCTACTACTCCTCTATTCCATCACCCCTGTTACTGCACCTCACCCCTCTACCACCCTCTATTCCATCACCCCTGTTACTGCACATGACTCCTCTTCCACCCCTCTATTCCATCACCCCCTGTTACTGCACCTCAGCCCTCTACTACTCCTCTATTCCATCACGCTGTTACTGCACCTCACCCCTCTACTACTCCTCTATTCCATCACCCTGTTACTCCACTTCACCCCTCTAACACTCCTCTATTCCATCACCCTGTTACTGCACCTCACCCCTCTACTACTCCTCTATTCCATCACCCTGTTACTCCACCTCACCCCTCTACCACTCCTCTATTCCATCACCCCCTGTTACTGCACCTCACCCCTCTACTACTCCTCTATTCCATCACCCTGTTACTGCACCTCACCCCTCTACTACTCCTCTATTCCATCACCCTGTCACTGCACCTCACCCCTCTACTAATCCTCTATTCCATCACCCCTGTTAATGCACCTCACCCCTCTACTAATCCTGTATTCCATCACCCCTGTTAATGCACCTCACCCCTCTACTACTCCTCTATTCCATCACCCCTGTTACTGCACCTCACCCCTCTACCGCCCCTCTATTCCATCACCCTGTTACTTCACCTCACCCCTCTACTACTCCTCTATTCCATCACCCTGTTACTTCACCTCACCCCTCTACCACTCCTCTATTCCATCACCCCCTGTTACTGCACCTCACCCCTCTACTACTCCTCTATTCCATCACCCTGTCACTGCACCTCACCCCTCTACTAATCCTCTATTCCATCACGCCTGTTAATGCACCTCACCCCTCTACTAATCCTCTATTCCATCACCCCTGTTACTGCACCTCACCCCTCTACCACTCCTCTATTCCATCACCCTGTAACTGCACCTCACCCCTCTACTACTCCTCTATTCCATCACCCCCTGTTACTGCACCTCACCCCTCTACTACTCCTCTATTCCATCACCCTGTTACTGCACCTCACCCCTCTACTACTCCTCTATTCCATCACCCTGCCACTGCACCTCACCCCTCTACTAATCCTCTATTCCATCACCCCTGTTAATGCACCTCACCCCTCTACTAATCCTCTATTCCATCACCCCTGTTAATGCACCTCACCCCTCTAATACTCCTCTATTCCATCACCCCTGTTACTGCACCTCACCCCTCTACCACCCCTCTATTCCATCACCCTGTTACTTCACCTCACCCCTCTACTACTCCTCTATTCCATCAACCTGTTACTTCACCTCACCCCTCTACCACTCCTCTATTCCATCACCCCCTGTTACTGCACCTCACCCCTCTACTACTCCTCTATTCCATCACCCTGTCACTGCACCTCACCCCTCTACTAATCCTCTATTCCATCACCCCTGTTAATGCACCTCACCCCTCTACTAATCCTCTATTCCATCACCCGTTAATGCACCTCACCCCTCTACTACTCCTCTATTCCATCACCCCTGTTACTGCACCTCACCCCTCTACCACTCCTCTATTCCATCACCCTGTCACTGCACCTCACCCCTCTACTACTCCTCTATTCCATCACCCCCTGTTACTGCACCTCACCCCTCTACTACTCCTCTATTCCATCACCCTGTTACTTCACCTCACCCCTCTACCACCCCTCTATTCCATCACCCTGTCACTTCACCTCACCCCTCTACCACTCCTCTATTCCATCACCCTGTCACTGCACCTCACCCCTCTACTACTCCTCTATTCCATCACCCTGTTACTTCACCTCACCCCTCTACCACCCCTCTATTCCATCACCCTGTTACTTCACCTCACCCCTCTACTACTCCTCTATTCCATCACCCCCTGTTACTGCACCTCACCCCTCTACTAATCCTGTATTCCATCACCCCTGTTAATGCACCTCACCCCTCTACTACTCCTCTATTCCATCACCCCTGTTACTGCACCTCACCCCTCTACCACCCCTCTATTCCATCACCCTGTTACTTCACCTCACCCCTCTACTACTCCTCTATTCCATCACCCTGTTACTTCACCTCACCCCTCTACCACTCCTCTATTCCATCACCCCCTGTTACTGCACCTCACCCCTCTACTACTCCTCTATTCCATCACCCTGTCACTGCACCTCACCCCTCTACTAATCCTCTATTCCATCACGCCTGTTAATGCACCTCACCCCTCTACTAATCCTCTATTCCATCACCCCTGTTACTGCACCTCACCCCTCTACCACTCCTCTATTCCATCACCCTGTAACTGCACCTCACCCCTCTACTACTCCTCTATTCCATCACCCCCTGTTACTGCACCTCACCCCTCTACTACTCCTCTATTCCATCACCCTGTTACTGCACCTCACCCCTCTACTACTCCTCTATTCCATCACCCCTGTTACTGCACCTCACCCCTCTACCGCCCCTCTATTCCATCACCCTGTTACTTCACCTCACCCCTCTACTACTCCTCTATTCCATCACCCTGTTACTTCACCTCACCCCTCTACCACTCCTCTATTCCATCACCCCCTGTTACTGCACCTCACCCCTCTACTACTCCTCTATTCCATCACCCTGTCACTGCACCTCACCCCTCTACTAATCCTCTATTCCATCACGCCTGTTAATGCACCTCACCCCTCTACTAATCCTCTATTCCATCACCCCTGTTACTGCACCTCACCCCTCTACCACTCCTCTATTCCATCACCCTGTAACTGCACCTCACCCCTCTACTACTCCTCTATTCCATCACCCCCTGTTACTGCACCTCACCCCTCTACTACTCCTCTATTCCATCACCCTGTTACTGCACCTCACCCCTCTACTACTCCTCTATTCCATCACCCTGCCACTGCACCTCACCCCTCTACTAATCCTCTATTCCATCACCCCTGTTAATGCACCTCACCCCTCTACTAATCCTCTATTCCATCACCCCTGTTAATGCACCTCACCCCTCTAATACTCCTCTATTCCATCACCCCTGTTACTGCACCTCACCCCTCTACCACCCCTCTATTCCATCACCCTGTTACTTCACCTCACCCCTCTACTACTCCTCTATTCCATCAACCTGTTACTTCACCTCACCCCTCTACCACTCCTCTATTCCATCACCCCCTGTTACTGCACCTCACCCCTCTACTACTCCTCTATTCCATCACCCTGTCACTGCACCTCACCCCTCTACTAATCCTCTATTCCATCACCCCTGTTAATGCACCTCACCCCTCTACTAATCCTCTATTCCATCACCCGTTAATGCACCTCACCCCTCTACTACTCCTCTATTCCATCACCCCTGTTACTGCACCTCACCCCTCTACCACTCCTCTATTCCATCACCCTGTCACTGCACCTCACCCCTCTACTACTCCTCTATTCCATCACCCCCTGTTACTGCACCTCACCCCTCTACTACTCCTCTATTCCATCACCCTGTTACTTCACCTCACCCCTCTACCACCCCTCTATTCCATCACCCTGTCACTTCACCTCACCCCTCTACCACTCCTCTATTCCATCACCCTGTCACTGCACCTCACCCCTCTACTACTCCTCTATTCCATCACCCTGTTACTTCACCTCACCCCTCTACCACCCCTCTATTCCATCACCCTGTTACTTCACCTCACCCCTCTACTACTCCTCTATTCCATCACCCCCTGTTACTGCACCTCACCCCTCTACTAATCCTGTATTCCATCACCCCTGTTAATGCACCTCACCCCTCTACTACTCCTCTATTCCATCACCCCTGTTACTGCACCTCACCCCTCTACCACCCCTCTATTCCATCACCCTGTTACTTCACCTCACCCCTCTACTACTCCTCTATTCCATCACCCTGTTACTTCACCTCACCCCTCTACCACTCCTCTATTCCATCACCCCCTGTTACTGCACCTCACCCCTCTACTACTCCTCTATTCCATCACCCTGTCACTGCACCTCACCCCTCTACTAATCCTCTATTCCATCACGCCTGTTAATGCACCTCACCCCTCTACTAATCCTCTATTCCATCACCCCTGTTACTGCACCTCACCCCTCTACCACTCCTCTATTCCATCACCCTGTAACTGCACCTCACCCCTCTACTACTCCTCTATTCCATCACCCCCTGTTACTGCACCTCACCCCTCTACTACTCCTCTATTCCATCACCCTGTTACTGCACCTCACCCCTCTACTACTCCTCTATTCCATCACCCTGTCACTGCACCTCACCCCTCTACTACTCCTCTATTCCATCACCCCTGTTACTGCACCTCACCCCTCTACCACCCCTCTATTCCATCACCCTGTTACTTCACCTCACCCCTCTACTACTCCTCTATTCCATCAACCTGTTACTTCACCTCACCCCTCTACCACTTCTCTATTCCATCACCACCTGTTACTGCACCTCACCCCTCTACTACTCCTCTATTCCATCACCCTGTCACTGCACCTCACCCCTCTACTAATCCTCTATTCCATCACCCCTGTTAATGCACCTCACCCCTCTACTAATCCTCTATTCCATCACCCGTTAATGCACCTCACCCCTCTACTACTCCTCTATTCCATCACCCCTGTTACTGCACCTCACCCCTCTACCACTCCTCTATTCCATCACCCTGTCACTGCACCTCACCCCTCTACTACTCCTCTATTCCATCACCCCCTGTTACTGCACCTCACCCCTCTACTACTCCTCTATTCCATCACCCTGTTACTTCACCTCACCCCTCTACCACCCCTCTATTCCATCACCCTGTCACTTCACCTCACCCCTCTACCACTCCTCTATTCCATCACCCTGTCACTGCACCTCACCCCTCTACTACTCCTCTATTCCATCACCCTGTTACTTCACCTCACCCCTCTACTACTCCTCTATTCCATCAACCTGTTACTTCACCTCACCCCTCTACCACTCCTCTATTCCATCACCCCCTGTTACTGCACCTCACCCCTCTACTACTCCTCTATTCCATCACCCTGTCACTGCACCTCACCCCTCTACTAATCCTCTATTCCATCACCCCTGTTAATGCACCTCACCCCTCTACTAATCCTCTATTCCATCACCCGTTAATGCACCTCACCCCTCTACTACTCCTCTATTCCATCACCCCTGTTACTGCACCTCACCCCTCTACCACTCCTCTATTCCATCACCCTGTCACTGCACCTCACCCCTCTACTACTCCTCTATTCCATCACCCCCTGTTACTGCACCTCACCCCTCTACTACTCCCCTATTCCATCACCCTGTTACTTCACCTCACCCCTCTACCACCCCTCTATTCCATCACCCTGTCACTTCACCTCACCCCTCTA
This sequence comes from Coregonus lavaretus, assembly GCF_964263955.1. Classification (NCBI taxonomy): domain Eukaryota; kingdom Metazoa; phylum Chordata; class Actinopteri; order Salmoniformes; family Salmonidae; genus Coregonus; species Coregonus lavaretus. The sequence continues at coordinate 62,497,627 of NC_139989.1, forward strand.
CCACTCCTCTATTCCATCACCCTGTCACTGCACCTCACCCCTCTACTACTCCTCTATTCCATCACCCTGTTACTTCACCTCACCCCTCTACCACCCCTCTATTCCATCACCCTGTTACTTCACCTCACCCCTCTACTACTCCTCTATTCCATCACCCCCTGTTACTGCACCTCACCCCTCTACTAATCCTGTATTCCATCACCCCTGTTAATGCACCTCACCCCTCTACTACTCCTCTATTCCATCACCCCTGTTACTGCACCTCACCCCTCTACCACCCCTCTATTCCATCACCCTGTTACTTCACCTCACCCCTCTACTACTCCTCTATTCCATCACCCTGTTACTTCACCTCACCCCTCTACCACTCCTCTATTCCATCACCCCCTGTTACTGCACCTCACCCCTCTACTACTCCTCTATTCCATCACCCTGTCACTGCACCTCACCCCTCTACTAATCCTCTATTCCATCACGCCTGTTAATGCACCTCACCCCTCTACTAATCCTCTATTCCATCACCCCTGTTACTGCACCTCACCCCTCTACCACTCCTCTATTCCATCACCCTGTAACTGCACCTCACCCCTCTACTACTCCTCTATTCCATCACCCCCTGTTACTGCACCTCACCCCTCTACTACTCCTCTATTCCATCACCCTGTTACTGCACCTCACCCCTCTACTACTCCTCTATTCCATCACCCTGTCACTGCACCTCACCCCTCTACTACTCCTCTATTCCATCACCCCTGTTACTGCACCTCACCCCTCTACCACCCCTCTATTCCATCACCCTGTTACTTCACCTCACCCCTCTACTACTCCTCTATTCCATCAACCTGTTACTTCACCTCACCCCTCTACCACTTCTCTATTCCATCACCACCTGTTACTGCACCTCACCCCTCTACTACTCCTCTATTCCATCACCCTGTCACTGCACCTCACCCCTCTACTAATCCTCTATTCCATCACCCCTGTTAATGCACCTCACCCCTCTACTAATCCTCTATTCCATCACCCGTTAATGCACCTCACCCCTCTACTACTCCTCTATTCCATCACCCCTGTTACTGCACCTCACCCCTCTACCACTCCTCTATTCCATCACCCTGTCACTGCACCTCACCCCTCTACTACTCCTCTATTCCATCACCCCCTGTTACTGCACCTCACCCCTCTACTACTCCTCTATTCCATCACCCTGTTACTTCACCTCACCCCTCTACCACCCCTCTATTCCATCACCCTGTCACTTCACCTCACCCCTCTACCACTCCTCTATTCCATCACCCTGTCACTGCACCTCACCCCTCTACTACTCCTCTATTCCATCACCCTGTTACTTCACCTCACCCCTCTACCACCCCTCTATTCCATCACCCTGTTACTTCACCTCACCCTTCTACTACTCCTCTATTCCATCACCCCCTGTTACTGCACCTCACCCCTCTACTACTCCTCTATTCCATCACCCTGTTACTTCACCTCACCCCTCTACCACTCCTCTATTCCATCACCCCCTGTTACTGCACCTCACCCCTCTACTACTCCTCTATTCCATCACCCTGTCACTGCACCTCACCCCTCTACTAATCCTCTATTCCATCACCCCTGTTAATGCACCTCACCCCTCTACTAATCCTCTATTCCATCACCCCTGTTAATGCACCTCACCCCTCTACTACTCCTCTATTCCATCACCCCTGTTACTGCACCTCACCCCTCTACCACCCTCTATTCCATCACCCCTGTTACTGCACATGACTCCTCTTCCACCCCTCTATTCCATCACCCCCTGTTACTGCACCTCAGCCCTCTACTACTCCTCTATTCCATCACGCTGTTACTGCACCTCACCCCTCTACTACTCCTCTATTCCATCACCCTGTTACTCCACTTCACCCCTCTAACACTCCTCTATTCCATCACCCTGTTACTGCACCTCACCCCTCTACTACTCCTCTATTCCATCACCCTGTTACTCCACCTCACCCCTCTACCACTCCTCTATTCCATCACCCTGTTACTGCACCTCACCCCTCTACCACTCCTCTATTCCATCACCCCCTGTTACTGCACCTCACCCCTCTACTACTCCTCTATTCCATCACCCTGTTACTGCACCTCACCCCTCTACTACTCCTCTATTCCATCACCCTGTCACTGCACCTCACCCCTCTACTAATCCTCTATTCCATCACCCCTGTTAATGCACCTCACCCCTCTACTAATCCTGTATTCCATCACCCCTGTTAATGCACCTCACCCCTCTACTACTCCTCTATTCCATCACCCCTGTTACTGCACCTCACCCCTCTACCACCCCTCTATTCCATCACCCTGTTACTTCACCTCACCCCTCTACTACTCCTCTATTCCATCACCCTGTTACTTCACCTCACCCCTCTACCACTCCTCTATTCCATCACCCCCTGTTACTGCACCTCACCCCTCTACTACTCCTCTATTCCATCACCCTGTTACTTCACCTCACCCCTCTACCACTCCTCTATTCCATCACCCTGTCACTGCACCTCACCCCTCTACTACTCCTCTATTCCATCACCCCCTGTTACTGCACCTCACCCCTCTACTACTCCTCTATTCCATCACCCTGTTACTTCACCTAACCCCTCTACCACCCCTCTATTCCATCACCCTGTTACTTCACCTCACCCCTCTCCTACTCCTCTATTCCATCACCCCCTGTTACTGCACCTCACCCCTCTACTACTCCTCTATTCCATCACCCTGTTACTTCACCTCACCCCTCTACCACTCCTCTATTCCATCACCCCCTGTTACTGCACCTCACCCCACTACTACTCCTCTATTCCATCACCCTGTCACTGCACCTCACCCCTCTACTAATCCTCTATTCCATCACCCCTGTTAATGCACCTCACCCCTCTACTAATCCTCTATTCCATCACCCCTGTTAATGCACCTCACCCCTCTACTACTCCTCTATTCCATCACCCCTGTTACTGCACCTCACCCCTCTACCACTCCTCTATTCCATCACCCTGTAACTGCACCTCACCCCTCTACTACTCCTCTATTCCATCACCCCCTGTTACTGCACCTCACCCCTCTACTACTCCTCTATTCCATCACCCTGTTACTGCACCTCACCCCTCTACTACTCCTCTATTCCATCACCCTGTCACTGCACCTCACCCCTCTACTAATCCTCTATTCCATCACCCCTGTTAATGCACCTCACCCCTCTACTAATCCTCTATTCCATCACCCCTGTTAATGCACCTCACCCCTCTACTACTCCTCTATTCCATCACCCCTGTTACTGCACCTCACCCCTCTACCACCCCTCTATTCCATCACCCTGTTACTTCACCTCACCCCTCTACTACTCCTCTATTCCATCAACCTGTTACTTCACCTCACCCCTCTACCACTCCTCTATTCCATCACCCCCTGTTACTGCACCTCACCCCTCTACTACTCCTCTATTCCATCACCCTGTCACGGCACCTCACCCCTCTACTAATCCTCTATTCCATCACCCCTGTTAATGCACCTCACCCCTCTACTAATCCTCTATTCCATCACCCGTTAATGCACCTCACCCCTCTACTACTCCTCTATTCCATCACCCCTGTTACTGCACCTCACCCCTCTACCACTCCTCTATTCCATCACCCTGTCACTGCACCTCACCCCTCTACTAATCCTCTATTCCATCACGCCTGTTAATGCACCTCACCCCTCTACTAATCCTCTATTCCATCACCCCTGTTACTGCACCTCACCCCTCTACCACTCCTCTATTCCATCACCCTGTAACTGCACCTCACCCCTCTACTACTCCTCTATTCCATCACCCCCTGTTACTGCACCTCACCCCTCTACTACTCCTCTATTCCATCACCCTGTTACTGCACCTCACCCCTCTACTACTCCTCTATTCCATCACCCTGCCACTGCACCTCACCCCTCTACTAATCCTCTATTCCATCACCCCTGTTAATGCACCTCACCCCTCTACTAATCCTCTATTCCATCACCCCTGTTAATGCACCTCACCCCTCTAATACTCCTCTATTCCATCACCCCTGTTACTGCACCTCACCCCTCTACCACCCCTCTATTCCATCACCCTGTTACTTCACCTCACCCCTCTACTACTCCTCTATTCCATCAACCTGTTACTTCACCTCACCCCTCTACCACTCCTCTATTCCATCACCCCCTGTTACTGCACCTCACCCCTCTACTACTCCTCTATTCCATCACCCTGTCACTGCACCTCACCCCTCTACTAATCCTCTATTCCATCACCCCTGTTAATGCACCTCACCCCTCTACTAATCCTCTATTCCATCACCCGTTAATGCACCTCACCCCTCTACTACTCCTCTATTCCATCACCCCTGTTACTGCACCTCACCCCTCTACCACTCCTCTATTCCATCACCCTGTCACTGCACCTCACCCCTCTACTACTCCTCTATTCCATCACCCCCTGTTACTGCACCTCACCCCTCTACTACTCCTCTATTCCATCACCCTGTTACTTCACCTCACCCCTCTACCACCCCTCTATTCCATCACCCTGTCACTTCACCTCACCCCTCTACCACTCCTCTATTCCATCACCCTGTCACTGCACCTCACCCCTCTACTACTCCTCTATTCCATCACCCTGTTACTTCACCTCACCCCTCTACCACCCCTCTATTCCATCACCCTGTTACTTCACCTCACCCCTCTACTACTCCTCTATTCCATCACCCCCTGTTACTGCACCTCACCCCTCTACTAATCCTGTATTCCATCACCCCTGTTAATGCACCTCACCCCTCTACTACTCCTCTATTCCATCACCCCTGTTACTGCACCTCACCCCTCTACCACCCCTCTATTCCATCACCCTGTTACTTCACCTCACCCCTCTACTACTCCTCTATTCCATCACCCTGTTACTTCACCTCACCCCTCTACCACTCCTCTATTCCATCACCCCCTGTTACTGCACCTCACCCCTCTACTACTCCTCTATTCCATCACCCTGTCACTGCACCTCACCCCTCTACTAATCCTCTATTCCATCACGCCTGTTAATGCACCTCACCCCTCTACTAATCCTCTATTCCATCACCCCTGTTACTGCACCTCACCCCTCTACCACTCCTCTATTCCATCACCCTGTAACTGCACCTCACCCCTCTACTACTCCTCTATTCCATCACCCCCTGTTACTGCACCTCACCCCTCTACTACTCCTCTATTCCATCACCCTGTTACTGCACCTCACCCCTCTACTACTCCTCTATTCCATCACCCCTGTTACTGCACCTCACCCCTCTACCGCCCCTCTATTCCATCACCCTGTTACTTCACCTCACCCCTCTACTACTCCTCTATTCCATCACCCTGTTACTTCACCTCACCCCTCTACCACTCCTCTATTCCATCACCCCCTGTTACTGCACCTCACCCCTCTACTACTCCTCTATTCCATCACCCTGTCACTGCACCTCACCCCTCTACTAATCCTCTATTCCATCACGCCTGTTAATGCACCTCACCCCTCTACTAATCCTCTATTCCATCACCCCTGTTACTGCACCTCACCCCTCTACCACTCCTCTATTCCATCACCCTGTAACTGCACCTCACCCCTCTACTACTCCTCTATTCCATCACCCCCTGTTACTGCACCTCACCCCTCTACTACTCCTCTATTCCATCACCCTGTTACTGCACCTCACCCCTCTACTACTCCTCTATTCCATCACCCTGCCACTGCACCTCACCCCTCTACTAATCCTCTATTCCATCACCCCTGTTAATGCACCTCACCCCTCTACTAATCCTCTATTCCATCACCCCTGTTAATGCACCTCACCCCTCTAATACTCCTCTATTCCATCACCCCTGTTACTGCACCTCACCCCTCTACCACCCCTCTATTCCATCACCCTGTTACTTCACCTCACCCCTCTACTACTCCTCTATTCCATCAACCTGTTACTTCACCTCACCCCTCTACCACTCCTCTATTCCATCACCCCCTGTTACTGCACCTCACCCCTCTACTACTCCTCTATTCCATCACCCTGTCACTGCACCTCACCCCTCTACTAATCCTCTATTCCATCACCCCTGTTAATGCACCTCACCCCTCTACTAATCCTCTATTCCATCACCCGTTAATGCACCTCACCCCTCTACTACTCCTCTATTCCATCACCCCTGTTACTGCACCTCACCCCTCTACCACTCCTCTATTCCATCACCCTGTCACTGCACCTCACCCCTCTACTACTCCTCTATTCCATCACCCCCTGTTACTGCACCTCACCCCTCTACTACTCCTCTATTCCATCACCCTGTTACTTCACCTCACCCCTCTACCACCCCTCTATTCCATCACCCTGTCACTTCACCTCACCCCTCTACCACTCCTCTATTCCATCACCCTGTCACTGCACCTCACCCCTCTACTACTCCTCTATTCCATCACCCTGTTACTTCACCTCACCCCTCTACCACCCCTCTATTCCATCACCCTGTTACTTCACCTCACCCCTCTACTACTCCTCTATTCCATCACCCCCTGTTACTGCACCTCACCCCTCTACTAATCCTGTATTCCATCACCCCTGTTAATGCACCTCACCCCTCTACTACTCCTCTATTCCATCACCCCTGTTACTGCACCTCACCCCTCTACCACCCCTCTATTCCATCACCCTGTTACTTCACCTCACCCCTCTACTACTCCTCTATTCCATCACCCTGTTACTTCACCTCACCCCTCTACCACTCCTCTATTCCATCACCCCCTGTTACTGCACCTCACCCCTCTACTACTCCTCTATTCCATCACCCTGTCACTGCACCTCACCCCTCTACTAATCCTCTATTCCATCACGCCTGTTAATGCACCTCACCCCTCTACTAATCCTCTATTCCATCACCCCTGTTACTGCACCTCACCCCTCTACCACTCCTCTATTCCATCACCCTGTAACTGCACCTCACCCCTCTACTACTCCTCTATTCCATCACCCCCTGTTACTGCACCTCACCCCTCTACTACTCCTCTATTCCATCACCCTGTTACTGCACCTCACCCCTCTACTACTCCTCTATTCCATCACCCTGTCACTGCACCTCACCCCTCTACTAATCCTCTATTCCATCACCCCTGTTAATGCACCTCACCCCTCTACTAATCCTCTATTCCATCACCCCTGTTAATGCACCTCACCCCTCTACTACTCCTCTATTCCATCACCCCTGTTACTGCACCTCACCCCTCTACCACCCCTCTATTCCATCACCCTGTTACTTCACCTCACCCCTCTACTACTCCTCTATTCCATCAACCTGTTACTTCACCTCACCCCTCTACCACTTCTCTATTCCATCACCACCTGTTACTGCACCTCACCCCTCTACTACTCCTCTATTCCATCACCCTGTCACTGCACCTCACCCCTCTACTAATCCTCTATTCCATCACCCCTGTTAATGCACCTCACCCCTCTACTAATCCTCTATTCCATCACCCGTTAATGCACCTCACCCCTCTACTACTCCTCTATTCCATCACCCCTGTTACTGCACCTCACCCCTCTACCACTCCTCTATTCCATCACCCTGTCACTGCACCTCACCCCTCTACTACTCCTCTATTCCATCACCCCCTGTTACTGCACCTCACCCCTCTACTACTCCTCTATTCCATCACCCTGTTACTTCACCTCACCCCTCTACCACCCCTCTATTCCATCACCCTGTCACTTCACCTCACCCCTCTACCACTCCTCTATTCCATCACCCTGTCACTGCACCTCACCCCTCTACTACTCCTCTATTCCATCACCCTGTTACTTCACCTCACCCCTCTACCACCCCTCTATTCCATCACCCTGTTACTTCACCTCACCCCTCTACTACTCCTCTATTCCATCACCCCCTGTTACTGCACCTCACCCCTCTACTACTCCTCTATTCCATCACCCTGTTACTTCACCTCACCCCTCTACCACTCCTCTATTCCATCACCCCCTGTTACTGCACCTCACCCCTCTACTACTCCTCTATTCCATCACCCTGTCACTGCACCTCACCCCTCTACTAATCCTCTATTCCATCACCCCTGTTAATGCACCTCACCCCTCTACTAATCCTCTATTCCATCACCCCTGTTAATGCACCTCACCCCTCTACTACTCCTCTATTCCATCACCCCTGTTACTGCACCTCACCCCTCTACCACCCTCTATTCCATCACCCCTGTTACTGCACATGACTCCTCTTCCACCCCTCTATTCCATCACCCCCTGTTACTGCACCTCAGCCCTCTACTACTCCTCTATTCCATCACGCTGTTACTGCACCTCACCCCTCTACTACTCCTCTATTCCATCACCCTGTTACTCCACTTCACCCCTCTAACACTCCTCTATTCCATCACCCTGTTACTGCACCTCACCCCTCTACTACTCCTCTATTCCATCACCCTGTTACTCCACCTCACCCCTCTACCACTCCTCTATTCCATCACCCTGTTACTGCACCTCACCCCTCTACCACTCCTCTATTCCATCACCCCCTGTTACTGCACCTCACCCCTCTACTACTCCTCTATTCCATCACCCTGTTACTGCACCTCACCCCTCTACTACTCCTCTATTCCATCACCCTGTCACTGCACCTCACCCCTCTACTAATCCTCTATTCCATCACCCCTGTTAATGCACCTCACCCCTCTACTAATCCTGTATTCCATCACCCCTGTTAATGCACCTCACCCCTCTACTACTCCTCTATTCCATCACCCCTGTTACTGCACCTCACCCCTCTACCACCCCTCTATTCCATCACCCTGTTACTTCACCTCACCCCTCTACTACTCCTCTATTCCATCACCCTGTTACTTCACCTCACCCCTCTACCACTCCTCTATTCCATCACCCCCTGTTACTGCACCTCACCCCTCTACTACTCCTCTATTCCATCACCCTGTTACTTCACCTCACCCCTCTACCACTCCTCTATCCCATCACCCTGTCACTGCACCTCACCCCTCTACTACTCCTCTATTCCATCACCCCCTGTTACTGCACCTCACCCCTCTACTACTCCTCTATTCCATCACCCTGTTACTTCACCTAACCCCTCTACCACCCCTCTATTCCATCACCCTGTTACTTCACCTCACCCCTCTCCTACTCCTCTATTCCATCACCCCCTGTTACTGCACCTCACCCCTCTACTACTCCTCTATTCCATCACCCTGTTACTTCACCTCACCCCTCTACCACTCCTCTATTCCATCACCCCCTGTTACTGCACCTCACCCCACTACTACTCCTCTATTCCATCACCCTGTCACTGCACCTCACCCCTCTACTAATCCTCTATTCCATCACCCCTGTTAATGCACCTCACCCCTCTACTAATCCTCTATTCCATCACCCCTGTTAATGCACCTCACCCCTCTACTACTCCTCTATTCCATCACCCCTGTTACTGCACCTCACCCCTCTACCACTCCTCTATTCCATCACCCTGTAACTGCACCTCACCCCTCTACTACTCCTCTATTCCATCACCCCCTGTTACTGCACCTCACCCCTCTACTACTCCTCTATTCCATCACCCTGTTACTGCACCTCACCCCTCTACTACTCCTCTATTCCATCACCCTGTCACTGCACCTCACCCCTCTACTAATCCTCTATTCCATCACCCCTGTTAATGCACCTCACCCCTCTACTAATCCTCTATTCCATCACCCGTTAATGCACCTCACCCGTCTACTACTCCTCTATTCCATCACCCCTGTTACTGCACCTCACCCCTCTACCACTCCTCTATTCCATCACCCTGTCACTGCACCTCACCCCTCTACTACTCCTCTATTCCATCACCCCCTGTTACTGCACCTCACCCCTCTACTACTCCTCTATTCCATCACCCTGTTACTTCACCTCACCCCTCTACCACCCCTCTATTCCATCACCCTGTCACTTCACCTCACCCCTCTACCACTCCTCTATTCCATCACCCTGTCACTGCACCTCACCCCTCTACTACTCCTCTATTCCATCACCCTGTTACTTCACCTCACCCCTCTACCACCCCTCTATTCCATCACCCTGTTACTTCACCTCACCCCTCTACTACTCCTCTATTCCATCACCCCCTGTTACTGCACCTCACCCCTCTACTACTCCTCTATTCCATCACCCTGTTACTTCACCTCACCCCTCTACCACTCCTCTATTCCATCACCCCCTGTTACTGCACCTCACCCCTCTACTACTCCTCTATTCCATCACCCTGTCACTGCACCTCACCCCTCTACTAATCCTCTATTCCATCACGCCTGTTAATGCACCTCACCCCTCTACTAATCCTCTATTCCATCACCCCTGTTAATGCACCTCACCCCTCTACTACTCCTCTATTCCATCACCCCTGTTACTGCACCTCACCCCTCTACCACCCTCTATTCCATCACCCCTGTTACTGCACATGACTCCTCTTCCACCCCTCTATTCCATCACCCCCTGTTACTGCACCTCAGCCCTCTACTACTCCTCTATTCCATCACGCTGTTACTGCACCTCACCCCTCTACTACTCCTCTATTCCATCACCCTGTTACTCCACTTCACCCCTCTAACACTCCTCTATTCCATCACCCTGTTACTGCACCTCACCCCTCTACTACTCCTCTATTCTATCACCCTGTTACTCCACCTCACCCCTCTACCACTCCTCTATTCCATCACCCTGTTACTGCACCTCACCCCTCTACCACTCCTCTATTCCATCACCCCCTGTTACTGCACCTCACCCCTCTACTACTCCTCTATTCCATCACCCTGTTACTGCACCTCACCCCTCTACTACTCCTCTATTCCATCACCCTGTCACTGCACCTCACCCCTCTACTAATCCTCTATTCCATCACCCCTGTTAATGCACCTCACCCCTCTACTAATCCTGTATTCCATCACCCCTGTTAATGCACCTCACCCCTCTACTACTCCTCTATTCCATCACCCCTGTTACTGCACCTCACCCCTCTACCACCCCTCTATTCCATCACCCTGTTACTTCACCTCACCCCTCTACTACTCCTCTATTCCATCACCCTGTTACTTCACCTCACCCCTCTACCACTCCTCTATTCCATCATCCCCTGTTACTGCACCTCACCCCTCTACTACTCCTCTATTCCATCACCCTGTCACTGCACCTCACCCCTCTACTACTCCTCTATTCCATCACCCTGCCACTGCACCTCACCCCTCTACTAATCCTCTATTCCATCACCCCTGTTAATGCACCTCACCCCTCTACTAATCCTCTATTCCATCACCCCTGTTAATGCACCTCACCCCTCTACTACTCCTCTATTCCATCACCCCTGTTACTGCACCTCACCCCTCTACCACCCCTCTATTCCATCACCCTGTTACTTCACCTCACCCCTCTACTACTCCTCTATTCCATCACCCTGTTACTTCACCTCACCCCTCTACCACTCCTCTATTCCATCATCCCCTGTTACTGCACCTCACCCCTCTACTACTCCTCTATTCCATCACCCTGTCACTGCACCTCACCCCTCTACTAATCCTCTATTCCATCACGCCTGTTAATGCACCTCACCCCTCTACTAATCCTCTATTCCATCACCCCTGTTACTGCACCTCACCCCTCTACCACTCCTCTATTCCATCACCCTGTAACTGCACCTCACCCCTCTACTACTCCTCTATTCCATCACCCCCTGTTACTGCACCTCACCCCTCTACTACTCCTCTATTCCATCACCCTGTTACTGCACCTCACCCCTCTACTACTCCTCTATTCCATCACCCTGTCACTGCACCTCACCCCTCTACTAATCCTCTATTCCATCACCCCTGTTAATGCACCTCACCCCTCTACTAATCCTCTATTCCATCACCCCTGTTAATGCACCTCACCCCTCTACTACTCCTCTATTCCATCACCCCTGTTACTGCACCTCACCCCTCTACCACCCTCTATTCCATCACCCCTGTTACTGCACATGACTCCTCTTCCACCCCTCTATTCCATCACCCCCTGTTACTGCACCTCAGCCCTCTACTACTCCTCTATTCCATCACGCTGTTACTGCACCTCACCCCTCTACTACTCCTCTATTCCATCACCCTGTTACTCCACTTCACCCCTCTAACACTCCTCTATTCCATCACCCTGTTACTGCACCTCACCCCTCTACTACTCCTCTATTCCATCACCCTGTTACTCCACCTCACCCCTCTACCACTCCTCTATTCCATCACCCTGTTACTGCACCTCACCCCTCTACCACTCCTCTATTCCATCACCCCCTGTTACTGCACCTCACCCCTCTACTACTCCTCTATTCCATCACCCTGTTACTGCACCTCACCCCTCTACTACTCCTCTATTCCATCACCCTGTCACTGCACCTCACCCCTCTACTAATCCTCTATTCCATCACCCCTGTTAATGCACCTCACCCCTCTACTAATCCTGTATTCCATCACCCCTGTTAATGCACCTCACCCCTCTACTACTCCTCTATTCCATCACCCCTGTTACTGCACCTCACCCCTCTACCACCCCTCTATTCCATCACCCTGTTACTTCACCTCACCCCTCTACTACTCCTCTATTCCATCACCCTGTTACTTCACCTCACCCCTCTACCACTCCTCTATTCCATCACCCCCTGTTACTGCACCTCACCCCTCTACTACTCCTCTATTCCATCACCCTGTTACTTCACCTCACCCCTCTACCACTCCTCTATCCCATCACCCTGTCACTGCACCTCACCCCTCTACTACTCCTCTATTCCATCACCCCCTGTTACTGCACCTCACCCCTCTACTACTCCTCTATTCCATCACCCTGTTACTTCACCTAACCCCTCTACCACCCCTCTATTCCATCACCCTGTTACTTCACCTCACCCCTCTCCTACTCCTCTATTCCATCACCCCCTGTTACTGCACCTCACCCCTCTACTACTCCTCTATTCCATCACCCTGTTACTTCACCTCACCCCTCTACCACTCCTCTATTCCATCACCCCCTGTTACTGCACCTCACCCCACTACTACTCCTCTATTCCATCACCCTGTCACTGCACCTCACCCCTCTACTAATCCTCTATTCCATCACCCCTGTTAATGCACCTCACCCCTCTACTAATCCTCTATTCCATCACCCCTGTTAATGCACCTCACCCCTCTACTACTCCTCTATTCCATCACCCCTGTTACTGCACCTCACCCCTCTACCACTCCTCTATTCCATCACCCTGTAACTGCACCTCACCCCTCTACTACTCCTCTATTCCATCACCCCCTGTTACTGCACCTCACCCCTCTACTACTCCTCTATTCCATCACCCTGTTACTGCACCTCACCCCTCTACTACTCCTCTATTCCATCACCCTGTCACTGCACCTCACCCCTCTACTAATCCTCTATTCCATCACCCCTGTTAATGCACCTCACCCCTCTACTAATCCTCTATTCCATCACCCGTTAATGCACCTCACCCCTCTACTACTCCTCTATTCCATCACCCCTGTTACTGCACCTCACCCCTCTACCACTCCTCTATTCCATCACCCTGTCACTGCACCTCACCCCTCTACTACTCCTCTATTCCATCACCCCCTGTTACTGCACCTCACCCCTCTACTACTCCTCTATTCCATCACCCTGTTACTTCACCTCACCCCTCTACCACCCCTCTATTCCATCACCCTGTCACTTCACCTCACCCCTCTACCACTCCTCTATTCCATCACCCTGTCACTGCACCTCACCCCTCTACTACTCCTCTATTCCATCACCCTGTTACTTCACCTCACCCCTCTACCACCCCTCTATTCCATCACCCTGTTACTTCACCTCACCCCTCTACTACTCCTCTATTCCATCACCCCCTGTTACTGCACCTCACCCCTCTACTACTCCTCTATTCCATCACCCTGTTACTTCACCTCACCCCTCTACCACTCCTCTATTCCATCACCCCCTGTTACTGCACCTCACCCCTCTACTACTCCTCTATTCCATCACCCTGTCACTGCACCTCACCCCTCTACTAATCCTCTATTCCATCACGCCTGTTAATGCACCTCACCCCTCTACTAATCCTCTATTCCATCACCCCTGTTAATGCACCTCACCCCTCTACTACTCCTCTATTCCATCACCCCTGTTACTGCACCTCACCCCTCTACCACCCTCTATTCCATCACCCCTGTTACTGCACATGACTCCTCTTCCACCCCTCTATTCCATCACCCCCTGTTACTGCACCTCAGCCCTCTACTACTCCTCTATTCCATCACGCTGTTACTGCACCTCACCCCTCTACTACTCCTCTATTCCATCACCCTGTTACTCCACTTCACCCCTCTAACACTCCTCTATTCCATCACCCTGTTACTGCACCTCACCCCTCTACTACTCCTCTATTCTATCACCCTGTTACTCCACCTCACCCCTCTACCACTCCTCTATTCCATCACCCTGTTACTGCACCTCACCCCTCTACCACTCCTCTATTCCATCACCCCCTGTTACTGCACCTCACCCCTCTACTACTCCTCTATTCCATCACCCTGTTACTGCACCTCACCCCTCTACTACTCCTCTATTCCATCACCCTGTCACTGCACCTCACCCCTCTACTAATCCTCTATTCCATCACCCCTGTTAATGCACCTCACCCCTCTACTAATCCTGTATTCCATCACCCCTGTTAATGCACCTCACCCCTCTACTACTCCTCTATTCCATCACCCCTGTTACTGCACCTCACCCCTCTACCACCCCTCTATTCCATCACCCTGTTACTTCACCTCACCCCTCTACTACTCCTCTATTCCATCACCCTGTTACTTCACCTCACCCCTCTACCACTCCTCTATTCCATCATCCCCTGTTACTGCACCTCACCCCTCTACTACTCCTCTATTCCATCACCCTGTCACTGCACCTCACCCCTCTACTAATCCTCTATTCCATCACGCCTGTTAATGCACCTCACCCCTCTACTAATCCTCTATTCCATCACCCCTGTTACTGCACCTCACCCCTCTACCACTCCTCTATTCCATCACCCTGTAACTGCACCTCACCCCTCTACTACTCCTCTATTCCATCACCCCCTGTTACTGCACCTCACCCCTCTACTACTCCTCTATTCCATCACCCTGTTACTGCACCTCACCCCTCTACTACTCCTCTATTCCATCACCCTGCCACTGCACCTCACCCCTCTACTAATCCTCTATTCCATCACCCCTGTTAATGCACCTCACCCCTCTACTAATCCTCTATTCCATCACCCCTGTTAATGCACCTCACCCCTCTACTACTCCTCTATTCCATCACCCCTGTTACTGCACCTCACCCCTCTACCACCCCTCTATTCCATCACCCTGTTACTTCACCTCACCCCTCTACTACTCCTCTATTCCATCAACCTGTTACTTCACCACACCCCTCTACCACTCCTCTATTCCATCACCCCCTGTTACTGCACCTCACCCCTCTACTACTCCTCTATTCCATCACCCTGTCACTGCACCTCACCCCTCTACTAATCCTCTATTCCATCACCCCTGTTAATGCACCTCACCCCTCTACTAATCCTCTATTCCATCACCCGTTAATGCACCTCACCCCTCTACTACTCCTCTATTCCATCACCCCTGTTACTGCACCTCACCCCTCTACCACTCCTCTATTCCATCACCCTGTCACTGCACCTCACCCCTCTACTACTCCTCTATTCCATCACCCCCTGTTACTGCACCTCACCCCTCTACTACTCCTCTATTCCATCACCCTGTTACTTCACCTCACCCCTCTACCACCCCTCTATTCCATCACCCTGTCACTTCACCTCACCCCTCTACCACTCCTCTATTCCATCACCCTGTCACTGCACCTCACCCCTCTACTACTCCTCTATTCCATCACCCTGTTACTTCACCTCACCCCTCTACCACCCCTCTATTCCATCACCCTGTTACTTCACCTCACCCCTCTACTACTCCTCTATTCCATCACCCCCTGTTACTGCACCTCACCCCTCTACTAATCATGTATTCCATCACCCCTGTTAATGCACCTCACCCCTCTACTACTCCTCTATTCCATCACCCCTGTTACTGCACCTCACCCCTCTACCACCCCTCTATTCCATCACCCTGTTACTTCACCTCACCCCTCTACTACTCCTCTATTCCATCACCCTGTTACTTCACCTCACCCCTCTACCACTCCTCTATTCCATCACCCCCTGTTACTGCACCTCACCCCTCTACTACTCCTCTATTCCATCACCCTGTCACTGCACCTCACCCCTCTACTAATCCTCTATTCCATCACGCCTGTTAATGCACCTCACCCCTCTACTAATCCTCTATTCCATCACCCCTGTTACTGCACCTCACCCCTCTACCACTCCTCTATTCCATCACCCTGTAACTGCACCTCACCCCTCTACTACTCCTCTATTCCATCACCCCCTGTTACTGCACCTCACCCCTCTACTACTCCTCTATTCCATCACCCTGTTACTGCACCTCACCCCTCTACTACTCCTCTATTCCATCACCCTGTCACTGCACCTCACCCCTCTACTAATCCTCTATTCCATCACCCCTGTTAATGCACCTCACCCCTCTACTAATCCTCTATTCCATCACCCCTGTTAATGCACCTCACCCCTCTACTACTCCTCTATTCCATCACCCCTGTTACTGCACCTCACCCCTCTACCACCCCTCTATTCCATCACCCTGTTACTTCACCTCACCCCTCTACTACTCCTCTATTCCATCAACCTGTTACTTCACCTCACCCCTCTACCACTTCTCTATTCCATCACCCCCTGTTACTGCACCTCACCCCTCTACTACTCCTCTATTCCATCACCCTGTCACTGCACCTCACCCCTCTACTAATCCTCTATTCCATCACCCCTGTTAATGCACCTCACCCCTCTACTAATCCTCTATTCCATCACCCGTTAATGCACCTCACCCCTCTACTACTCCTCTATTCCATCACCCCTGTTACTGCACCTCACCCCTCTACCACTCCTCTATTCCATCACCCTGTCACTGCACCTCACCCCTCTACTACTCCTCTATTCCATCACCCCCTGTTACTGCACCTCACCCCTCTACTACTCCTCTATTCCATCACCCTGTTACTTCACCTCACCCCTCTACCACCCCTCTATTCCATCACCCTGTCACTTCACCTCACCCCTCTACCACTCCTCTATTCCATCACCCTGTCACTGCACCTCACCCCTCTACTACTCCTCTATTCCATCACCCTGTTACTTCACCTCACCCCTCTACCACCCCTCTATTCCATCACCCTGTTACTTCACCTCACCCCTCTACTACTCCTCTATTCCATCACCCCCTGTTACTGCACCTCACCCCTCTACTACTCCTCTATTCCATCACCCTGTTACTTCACCTCACCCCTCTACCACTCCTCTATTCCATCACCCCCTGTTACTGCACCTCACCCCTCTACTACTCCTCTATTCCATCACCCTGTCACTGCACCTCACCCCTCTACTAATCCTCTATTCCATCACCCCTGTTAATGCACCTCACCCCTCTACTAATCCTCTATTCCATCACCCCTGTTAATGCACCTCACCCCTCTACTACTCCTCTATTCCATCACCCCTGTTACTGCACCTCACCCCTCTACCACCCTCTATTCCATCACCCCTGTTACTGCACATGACTCCTCTTCCACCCCTCTATTCCATCACCCCCTGTTACTGCACCTCAGCCCTCTACTACTCCTCTATTCCATCACGCTGTTACTGCACCTCACCCCTCTACTACTCCTCTATTCCATCACCCTGTTACTCCACTTCACCCCTCTAACACTCCTCTATTCCATCACCCTGTTACTGCACCTCACCCCTCTACTACTCCTCTATTCCATCACCCTGTTACTCCACCTCACCCCTCTACCACTCCTCTATTCCATCACCCTGTTACTGCACCTCACCCCTCTACCACTCCTCTATTCCATCACCCCCTGTTACTGCACCTCACCCCTCTACTACTCCTCTATTCCATCACCCTGTTACTGCACCTCACCCCTCTACTACTCCTCTATTCCATCACCCTGTCACTGCACCTCACCCCTCTACTAATCCTCTATTCCATCACCCCTGTTAATGCACCTCACCCCTCTACTAATCCTGTATTCCATCACCCCTGTTAATGCACCTCACCCCTCTACTACTCCTCTATTCCATCACCCCTGTTACTGCACCTCACCCCTCTACCACCCCTCTATTCCATCACCCTGTTACTTCACCTCACCCCTCTACTACTCCTCTATTCCATCACCCTGTTACTTCACCTCACCCCTCTACCACTCCTCTATTCCATCACCCCCTGTTACTGCACCTCACCCCTCTACTACTCCTCTATTCCATCACCCTGTCACTGCACCTCACCCCTCTACTAATCCTCTATTCCATCACGCCTGTTAATGCACCTCACCCCTCTACTAATCCTCTATTCCATCACCCCTGTTAATGCACCTCACCCCTCTACTACTCCTCTATTCCATCACCCCTGTTACTGCACCTCACCCCTCTACCACTCCTCTATTCCATCACCCTGTCACTGCACCTCACCCCTCTACTACTCCTCTATTCCATCACCCCCTGTTACTGCACCTCACCCCTCTACTACTCCTCTATTCCATCACCCTGTTACTTCACCTCACCCCTCTACCACTCCTCTATTCCATCACCCCCTGTTACTGCACCTCACCCCTCTACTACTCCTCTATTCCATCACCCTGTCACTGCACCTCACCCCTCTACTAATCCTCTATTCCATCACGCCTGTTAATGCACCTCACCCCTCTACTAATCCTCTATTCCATCACCCCTGTTACTGCACCTCACCCCTCTACCACTCCTCTATTCCATCACCCTGTAACTGCACCTCACCCCTCTACTATTCCTCTATTCCATCACCCCCTGTTACTGCACCTCACCCCTCTACTACTCCTCTATTCCATCACCCTGTTACTGCACCTCACCCCTCTACTACTCCTCTATTCCATCACCCTGTCACTGCACCTCACCCCTCTACTAATCCTCTATTCCATCACCCCTGTTAATGCACCTCACCCCTCTACTAATCCTCTATTCCATCACCCCTGTTAATGCACCTCACCCCTCTACTACTCCTCTATTCCATCACCCCTGTTACTGCACCTCACCCCTCTACCACCCCTCTATTCCATCACCCTGTTACTTCACCTCACCCCTCTACTACTCCTCTATTCCATCAACCTGTTACTTCACCTCACCCCTCTACCACTTCTCTATTCCATCACCCCCTGTTACTGCACCTCACCCCTCTACTACTCCTCTATTCCATCACCCTGTCACTGCACCTCACCCCTCTACTAATCCTCTATTCCATCACCCCTGTTAATGCACCTCACCCCTCTACTAATCCTCTATTCCATCACCCGTTAATGCACCTCACCCCTCTACTACTCCTCTATTCCATCACCCCTGTTACTGCACCTCACCCCTCTACCACTCCTCTATTCCATCACCCTGTCACTGCACCTCACCCCTCTACTACTCCTCTATTCCATCACCCCCTGTTACTGCACCTCACCCCTCTACTACTCCTCTATTCCATCACCCTGTTACTTCACCTCACCCCTCTACCACCCCTCTATTCCATCACCCTGTCACTTCACCTCACCCCTCTACCACTCCTCTATTCCATCACCCTGTCACTGCACCTCACCCCTCTACTACTCCTCTATTCCATCACCCTGTTACTTCACCTCACCCCTCTACCATCCCTCTATTCCATCACCCTGTTACTTCACCTCACCCCTCTACTACTCCTCTATTCCATCACCCCCTGTTACTGCACCTCACCCCTCTACTACTCCTCTATTCCATCACCCTGTTACTTCACCTCACCCCTCTACCACTCCTCTATTCCATCACCCCCTGTTACTGCACCTCACCCCTCTACTACTCCTCTATTCCATCACCCTGTCACTGCACCTCACCCCTCTACTAATCCTCTATTCCATCACCCCTGTTAATGCACCTCACCCCTCTACTAATCCTCTATTCCATCACCCCTGTTAATGCACCTCACCCCTCTACTACTCCTCTATTCCATCACCCCTGTTACTGCACCTCACCCCTCTACCACCCTCTATTCCATCACCCCTGTTACTGCACATGACTCCTCTTCCACCCCTCTATTCCATCACCCCCTGTTACTGCACCTCACCCCTCTACTACTCCTCTATTCCATCACCCTGTTACTTCACCTCACCCCTCTACCACTCCTCTATTTCATCACCCCCTGTTACTGCACCTCACCCCTCTACTACTCCTCTATTCCATCACCCTGTCACTGCACCTCACCCCTCTACTAATCCTCTATTCCATCACCCCTGTTAATGCACCTCACCCCTCTACTAATCCTCTATTCCATCACCCCTGTTAATGCACCTCACCCCTCTACTACTCCTCTATTCCATCACCCCTGTTACTGCACCTCACCCCTCTACCACCCTCTATTCCATCACCCCTGTTACTGCACATGACTCCTCTTCCACCCCTCTATTCCATCACCCCCTGTTACTGCACCTCAGCCCTCTACTACTCCTCTATTCCATCACGCTGT
The DNA here is from genome assembly GCF_964263955.1 of Coregonus lavaretus. Taxonomy (NCBI): domain Eukaryota; kingdom Metazoa; phylum Chordata; class Actinopteri; order Salmoniformes; family Salmonidae; genus Coregonus; species Coregonus lavaretus. The sequence goes on from NC_139989.1 coordinate 62,518,409, forward strand.
TACTGCACCTCACCCCTCTACTACTCCTCTATTCCATCACCCTGTTACTCCACTTCACCCCTCTAACACTCCTCTATTCCATCACCCTGTTACTGCACCTCACCCCTCTACTACTCCTCTATTCCATCACCCTGTTACTCCACCTCACCCCTCTACCACTCCTCTATTCCATCACCCTGTTACTGCACCTCACCCCTCTACCACTCCTCTATTCCATCACCCCCTGTTACTGCACCTCACCCCTCTACTACTCCTCTATTCCATCACCCTGTTACTGCACCTCACCCCTCTACTACTCCTCTATTCCATCACCCTGTCACTGCACCTCACCCCTCTACTAATCCTCTATTCCATCACCCCTGTTAATGCACCTCACCCCTCTACTAATCCTGTATTCCATCACCCCTGTTAATGCACCTCACCCCTCTACTACTCCTCTATTCCATCACCCCTGTTACTGCACCTCACCCCTCTACCACCCCTCTATTCCATCACCCTGTTACTTCACCTCACCCCTCTACTACTCCTCTATTCCATCACCCTGTTACTTCACCTCACCCCTCTACCACTCCTCTATTCCATCACCCCCTGTTACTGCACCTCACCCCTCTACTACTCCTCTATTCCATCACCCTGTCACTGCACCTCACCCCTCTACTAATCCTCTATTCCATCACGCCTGTTAATGCACCTCACCCCTCTACTAATCCTCTATTCCATCACCCCTGTTAATGCACCTCACCCCTCTACTACTCCTCTATTCCATCACCCCTGTTACTGCACCTCACCCCTCTACCACTCCTCTATTCCATCACCCTGTCACTGCACCTCACCCCTCTACTACTCCTCTATTCCATCACCCCCTGTTACTGCACCTCACCCCTCTACTACTCCTCTATTCCATCACCCTGTTACTTCACCTCACCCCTCTACCACCCCTCTATTCCATCACCCTGTCACTTCACCTCACCCCTCTACCACGCCTCTATTCCATCACCCTGTCACTGCACCTCACCCCTCTACTACTCCTCTATTCCATCACCCTGTTACTTCACCTCACCCCTCTACCACCCCTCTATTCCATCACCCTGTTACTTCACCTCACCCCTCTACTACTCCTCTATTCCATCACCCCCTGTTACTGCACCTCACCCCTCTACTACTCCTCTATTCCATCACCCTGTTACTTCACCTCACCCCTCTACCACTCCTCTATTCCATAACCCCCTGTTACTGCACCTCACCCCTCTACTACTCCTCTATTCCATCACCCTGTCACTGCACCTCACCCCTCTACTAATCCTCTATTCCATCACCCCTGTTAATGCACCTCACCCCTCTACTAATCCTCTATTCCATCACCCCCTGTTACTGCACCTCAGCCCTCTACTACTCCTCTATTCCATCACCCTGTTACTGCACCTCACCCCTCTACTACTCCTCTATTCCATCACCCCTGTTACTGCACATGACTCCTCTTCCACCCCTCTATTCCATCACCCCCTGTTACTGCACCTGACCCCTCTACTACTCCTCTATTCCATCACCCTGTTACTGCACCTCACCCCTCTACTACTCCTCTATTCCATCACCCCTGTTACTGCACCTCACCCCTCAACCACCCCTCTATTCCATCACCCCTGTTACTGCACATGACTCCTCTTCCACCCCTCTATTCCATCACCCCTGTTAATGCACCTCACCCCTCTACTACTCCTCTATTCCATCACCCCTGTTACTGCACCTCACCCCTCTACCACTCCTCTATTCCATCACCCTGTCACTGCACCTCACCCCACTACTACTCCTCTATTCCATCACCCCCTGTTACTGCACCTCACCCCTCTACTACTCCTCTATTCCATCACCCTGTTACTTCACCTCACCCCTCTACCACCCCTCTATTCCATCACCCTGTCACTTCACCTCACCCCTCTACCACTCCTCTATTCCATCACCCTGTCACTGCACCTCACCCCTCTACTACTCCTCTATTCCATCACCCTGTTACTTCACCTCACCCCTCTACCACCCCTCTATTCCATCACCCTGTTACTTCACCTCACCCCTCTACTACTCCTCTATTCCATCACCCCCTGTTACTGCACCTCACCCCTCTACTACTCCTCTATTCCATCACCCCCTGTTACTGCACCTCACCCCTCTACTACTCCTCTATTCCATCACGCTGTCACTGCACCTCACCCCTCTACTAATCCTCTATTCCATCACCCCTGTTAATGCACCTCACCCCTCTACTAATCCTCTATTCCATCACCCCTGTTAATGCACCTCACCCCTCTACTACTCCTCTATTCCATCACCCCTGTTACTGCACCTCACCCCTCTACCACCCTCTATTCCATCACCCCTGTTACTGCACATGACTCCTCTTCCACCCCTCTATTCCATCACCCCCTGTTACTGCACCTCAGCCCTCTACTACTCCTCTATTCCATCACCCTGTTACTGCACCTCACCCCTCTACTACTCCTCTATTCCATCACCCCTGTTACTGCACATGACTCCTCTTCCACCCCTCTATTCCATCACCCCCTGTTACTGCACCTGACCCCTCTACTACTCCTCTATTCCATCACCCTGTTACTGCACCTCACCCCTCTACTACTCCTCTATTCCATCACCCCTGTTACTGCACCTCACCCCTCTACCACCCCTCTATTCCATCACCCCTGTTACTGCACATGACTCCTCTTCCACCCCTCTATTCCATCACCCCTGTTAATGCACCTCACCCATCTACTACTCCTCTATTCCATCACCCCTGTTACTGCACCTCACCCCTCTACCACTCCTCTATTCCATCACCCTGTCACTGCACCTCACCCCACTACTACTCCTCTATTCCATCACCCCCTGTTACTGCACCTCACCCCTCTACTACTCCTCTATTCCATCACCCTGTTACTTCACCTCACCCCTCTACCACCCCTCTATTCCATCACCCTGTCACTTCACCTCACCCCTCTACCACTCCTATATTCCATCACCCTGTCACTGCACCTCACCCCTCTACTACTCCTCTATTCCATCACCCTGTTACTTCACCTCACCCCTCTACCACCCCTCTATTCCATCACCCTGTTACTTCACCTCACCCCTCTACTACTCCTCTATTCCATCACCCCCTGTTACTGCACCTCACCCCTCTACTACTCCTCTATTCCATCACCCTGTTACTTCACCTCACCCCTCTACCACTCCTCTATTCCATCACCCCCTGTTACTGCACCTCACCCCTCTACTACTCCTCTATTCCATCACGCTGTCACTGCACCTCACCCCTCTACTAATCCTCTATTCCATCACCCCTGTTAATGCACCTCACCCCTCTACTAATCCTCTATTCCATCACCCCTGTTACTGCACCTCACCCCTCTACTACTCCTCTATTCCATCACCCTGTTACTCCACCTCACCCCTCTACCACTCCTCTATTCCATCACCCTGTTACTGCACCTCACCCCTCTACCACTCCTCTATTCCATCACCCCCTGTTACTGCACCTCACCCCTCTACTACTCCTCTATTCCATCACCCTGTTACTGCACCTCACCCCTCTACTACTTCTCTATTCCATCACCCTGTCACTGCACCTCACCCCTCTACTAATCCTCTATTCCATCACCCCTGTTAATGCACCTCACCCCTCTACTAATCCTCTATTCCATCACCCCTGTTAATGCACCTCACCCCTCTACTACTCCTCTATTCCATCACCCCTGTTACTGCACCTCACCCCTCTACCACCCCTCTATTCCATCACCCTGTTACTTCACCTCACCCCTCTACTACTCCTCTATTCCATCACCCTGTTACTTCACCTCACCCCTCTACCACTCCTCTATTCCATCACCCCCTGTTACTGCACCTCACCCCTCTACTACTCCTCTATTCCATCACCCTGTCACTGCACCTCACCCCTCTACTAATCCTCTATTCCATCACCCCTGTTAATGCACCTCACCCCTCTACTAATCCTCTATTCCATCACCCCTGTTAATGCACCTCACCCCTCTACTACTCCTCTATTCCATCACCCCTGTTACTGCACCTCACCCCTCTACCACTCCTCTATTCCATCACCCTGTCACTGCACCTCACCCCTCTACTACTCCTCTATTCTATCACCCCCTGTTACTGCACCTCACCCCTCTACTACTCCTCTATTCCATCACCCTGTTACTTCACCTCACCCCTCTACCACCCCTCTATTCCATCACCCTGTCACTTCACCTCACCCCTCTACCACTCCTCTATTCCATCACCCTGTCACTGCACCTCACCCCTCTACTACTCCTCTATTCCATCACCCTGTTACTTCACCTCACCCCTCTACCACCCCTCTATCCATCACCCTGTTACTTCACCTCACCCCTCTACTACTCCTCTATTCCATCACCCCCTGTTACTGCACCTCACCCCTCTACTACTCCTCTATTCCATCACCCTGTTACTTCACCTCACCCCTCTACCACTCCTCTATTCCATCACCCCCTGTTACTGCACCTCACCCCTCTACTACTCCTCTATTCCATCACCCTGTCACTGCACCTCACCCCTCTACTAATCCTCTATTCCATCACCCCTGTTAATGCACCTCACCCCTCTACTAATCCTCTATTCCATCACCCCTGTTAATGCACCTCACCCCTCTACTACTCCTCTATTCCATCACCCCTGTTACTGCACCTCACCCCTCTACCACCCTCTATTCCATCACCCCTGTTACTGCACATGACTCCTCTTCCACCCCTCTATTCCATCACCCCCTGTTACTGCACCTCAGCCCTCTACTACTCCTCTATTCCATCACGCTGTTACTGCACCTCACCCCTCTACTACTCCTCTATTCCATCACCCTGTTACTCCACTTCACCCCTCTAACACTCCTCTATTCCATCACCCTGTTACTGCACCTCACCCCTCTACTACTCCTCTATTCCATCACCCTGTTACTCCACCTCACCCCTCTACCACTCCTCTATTCCATCACCCTGTTACTGCACCTCACCCCTCTACCACTCCTCTATTCCATCACCCCCTGTTACTGCACCTCACCCCTCTACTACTCCTCTATTCCATCACCCTGTTACTGCACCTCACCCCTCTACTACTCCTCTATTCCATCACCCTGTCACTGCACCTCACCCCTCTACTAATCCTCTATTCCATCACCCCTGTTAATGCACCTCACCCCTCTACTAATCCTGTATTCCATCACCCCTGTTAATGCACCTCACCCCTCTACTACTCCTCTATTCCATCACCCCTGTTACTGCACCTCACCCCTCTACCACCCCTCTATTCCATCACCCTGTTACTTCACCTCACCCCTCTACTACTCCTCTATTCCATCACCCTGTTACTTCACCTCACCCCTCTACCACTCCTCTATTCCATCACCCCCTGTTACTGCACCTCACCCCTCTACTACTCCTCTATTCCATCACCCTGTCACTGCACCTCACCCCTCTACTAATCCTCTATTCCATCACGCCTGTTAATGCACCTCACCCCTCTACTAATCCTCTATTCCATCACCCCTGTTAATGCACCTCACCCCTCTACTACTCCTCTATTCCATCACCCCTGTTACTGCACCTCACCCCTCTACCACTCCTCTATTCCATCACCCTGTCACTGCACCTCACCCCTCTACTACTCCTCTATTCCATCACCCCCTGTTACTGCACCTCACCCCTCTACTACTCCTCTATTCCATCACCCTGTTACTTCACCTCACCCCTCTACCACTCCTCTATTCCATCACCCCCTGTTACTGCACCTCACCCCTCTACTACTCCTCTATTCCATCACCCTGTCACTGCACCTCACCCCTCTACTAATCCTCTATTCCATCACGCCTGTTAATGCACCTCACCCCTCTACTAATCCTCTATTCCATCACCCCTGTTACTGCACCTCACCCCTCTACCACTCCTCTATTCCATCACCCTGTAACTGCACCTCACCCCTCTACTACTCCTCTATTCCATCACCCCCTGTTACTGCACCTCACCCCTCTACTACTCCTCTATTCCATCACCCTGTTACTGCACCTCACCCCTCTACTACTCCTCTATTCCATCACCCTGTCACTGCACCTCACCCCTCTACTAATCCTCTATTCCATCACCCCTGTTAATGCACCTCACCCCTCTACTAATCCTCTATTCCATCACCCCTGTTAATGCACCTCACCCCTCTACTACTCCTCTATTCCATCACCCCTGTTACTGCACCTCACCCCTCTACCACCCCTCTATTCCATCACCCTGTTACTTCACCTCACCCCTCTACTACTCCTCTATTCCATCAACCTGTTACTTCACCTCACCCCTCTACCACTTCTCTATTCCATCACCCCCTGTTACTGCACCTCACCCCTCTACTACTCCTCTATTCCATCACCCTGTCACTGCACCTCACCCCTCTACTAATCCTCTATTCCATCACCCCTGTTAATGCACCTCACCCCTCTACTAATCCTCTATTCCATCACCCGTTAATGCACCTCACCCCTCTACTACTCCTCTATTCCATCACCCCTGTTACTGCACCTCACCCCTCTACCACTCCTCTATTCCATCACCCTGTCACTGCACCTCACCCCTCTACTACTCCTCTATTCCATCACCCCCTGTTACTGCACCTCACCCCTCTACTACTCCTCTATTCCATCACCCTGTTACTTCACCTCACCCCTCTACCACCCCTCTATTCCATCACCCTGTCACTTCACCTCACCCCTCTACCACTCCTCTATTCCATCACCCTGTCACTGCACCTCACCCCTCTACTACTCCTCTATTCCATCACCCTGTTACTTCACCTCACCCCTCTACCACCCCTCTATTCCATCACCCTGTTACTTCACCTCACCCCTCTACTACTCCTCTATTCCATCACCCCCTGTTACTGCACCTCACCCCTCTACTACTCCTCTATTCCATCACCCTGTTACTTCACCTCACCCCTCTACCACTCCTCTATTCCATCACCCCCTGTTACTGCACCTCACCCCTCTACTACTCCTCTATTCCATCACCCTGTCACTGCACCTCACCCCTCTACTAATCCTCTATTCCATCACCCCTGTTAATGCACCTCACCCCTCTACTAATCCTCTATTCCATCACCCCTGTTAATGCACCTCACCCCTCTACTACTCCTCTATTCCATCACCCCTGTTACTGCACCTCACCCCTCTACCACCCTCTATTCCATCACCCCTGTTACTGCACATGACTCCTCTTCCACCCCTCTATTCCATCACCCCCTGTTACTGCACCTCACCCCTCTACTACTCCTCTATTCCATCACCCTGTTACTTCACCTCACCCCTCTACCACTCCTCTATTTCATCACCCCCTGTTACTGCACCTCACCCCTCTACTACTCCTCTATTCCATCACCCTGTCACTGCACCTCACCCCTCTACTAATCCTCTATTCCATCACCCCTGTTAATGCACCTCACCCCTCTACTAATCCTCTATTCCATCACCCCTGTTAATGCACCTCACCCCTCTACTACTCCTCTATTCCATCACCCCTGTTACTGCACCTCACCCCTCTACCACCCTCTATTCCATCACCCCTGTTACTGCACATGACTCCTCTTCCACCCCTCTATTCCATCACCCCCTGTTACTGCACCTCAGCCCTCTACTACTCCTCTATTCCATCACGCTGTTACTGCACCTCACCCCTCTACTACTCCTCTATTCCATCACCCTGTTACTCCACTTCACCCCTCTAACACTCCTCTATTCCATCACCCTGTTACTGCACCTCACCCCTCTACTACTCCTCTATTCCATCACCCTGTTACTCCACCTCACCCCTCTACCACTCCTCTATTCCATCACCCTGTTACTGCACCTCACCCCTCTACCACTCCTCTATTCCATCACCCCCTGTTACTGCACCTCACCCCTCTACTACTCCTCTATTCCATCACCCTGTTACTGCACCTCACCCCTCTACTACTCCTCTATTCCATCACCCTGTCACTGCACCTCACCCCTCTACTAATCCTCTATTCCATCACCCCTGTTAATGCACCTCACCCCTCTACTAATCCTGTATTCCATCACCCCTGTTAATGCACCTCACCCCTCTACTACTCCTCTATTCCATCACCCCTGTTACTGCACCTCACCCCTCTACCACCCCTCTATTCCATCACCCTGTTACTTCACCTCACCCCTCTACTACTCCTCTATTCCATCACCCTGTTACTTCACCTCACCCCTCTACCACTCCTCTATTCCATCACCCCCTGTTACTGCACCTCACCCCTCTACTACTCCTCTATTCCATCACCCTGTCACTGCACCTCACCCCTCTACTAATCCTCTATTCCATCACGCCTGTTAATGCACCTCACCCCTCTACTAATCCTCTATTCCATCACCCCTGTTAATGCACCTCACCCCTCTACTACTCCTCTATTCCATCACCCCTGTTACTGCACCTCACCCCTCTACCACTCCTCTATTCCATCACCCTGTCACTGCACCTCACCCCTCTACTACTCCTCTATTCCATCACCCCCTGTTACTGCACCTCACCCCTCTACTACTCCTCTATTCCATCACCCTGTTACTTCACCTCACCCCTCTACCACCCCTCTATTCCATCACCCTGTCACTTCACCTCACCCCTCTACCACGCCTCTATTCCATCACCCTGTCACTGCACCTCACCCCTCTACTACTCCTCTATTCCATCACCCTGTTACTTCACCTCACCCCTCTACCACCCCTCTATTCCATCACCCTGTTACTTCACCTCACCCCTCTACTACTCCTCTATTCCATCACCCCCTGTTACTGCACCTCACCCCTCTACTACTCCTCTATTCCATCACCCTGTTACTTCACCTCACCCCTCTACCACTCCTCTATTCCATAACCCCCTGTTACTGCACCTCACCCCTCTACTACTCCTCTATTCCATCACCCTGTCACTGCACCTCACCCCTCTACTAATCCTCTATTCCATCACCCCTGTTAATGCACCTCACCCCTCTACTAATCCTCTATTCCATCACCCCCTGTTACTGCACCTCAGCCCTCTACTACTCCTCTATTCCATCACCCTGTTACTGCACCTCACCCCTCTACTACTCCTCTATTCCATCACCCCTGTTACTGCACATGACTCCTCTTCCACCCCTCTATTCCATCACCCCCTGTTACTGCACCTGACCCCTCTACTACTCCTCTATTCCATCACCCTGTTACTGCACCTCACCCCTCTACTACTCCTCTATTCCATCACCCCTGTTACTGCACCTCACCCCTCAACCACCCCTCTATTCCATCACCCCTGTTACTGCACATGACTCCTCTTCCACCCCTCTATTCCATCACCCCTGTTAATGCACCTCACCCCTCTACTACTCCTCTATTCCATCACCCCTGTTACTGCACCTCACCCCTCTACCACTCCTCTATTCCATCACCCTGTCACTGCACCTCACCCCACTACTACTCCTCTATTCCATCACCCCCTGTTACTGCACCTCACCCCTCTACTACTCCTCTATTCCATCACCCTGTTACTTCACCTCACCCCTCTACCACCCCTCTATTCCATCACCCTGTCACTTCACCTCACCCCTCTACCACTCCTCTATTCCATCACCCTGTCACTGCACCTCACCCCTCTACTACTCCTCTATTCCATCACCCTGTTACTTCACCTCACCCCTCTACCACCCCTCTATTCCATCACCCTGTTACTTCACCTCACCCCTCTACTACTCCTCTATTCCATCACCCCCTGTTACTGCACCTCACCCCTCTACTACTCCTCTATTCCATCACCCCCTGTTACTGCACCTCACCCCTCTACTACTCCTCTATTCCATCACGCTGTCACTGCACCTCACCCCTCTACTAATCCTCTATTCCATCACCCCTGTTAATGCACCTCACCCCTCTACTAATCCTCTATTCCATCACCCCTGTTAATGCACCTCACCCCTCTACTACTCCTCTATTCCATCACCCCTGTTACTGCACCTCACCCCTCTACCACCCTCTATTCCATCACCCCTGTTACTGCACATGACTCCTCTTCCACCCCTCTATTCCATCACCCCCTGTTACTGCACCTCAGCCCTCTACTACTCCTCTATTCCATCACCCTGTTACTGCACCTCACCCCTCTACTACTCCTCTATTCCATCACCCCTGTTACTGCACATGACTCCTCTTCCACCCCTCTATTCCATCACCCCCTGTTACTGCACCTGACCCCTCTACTACTCCTCTATTCCATCACCCTGTTACTGCACCTCACCCCTCTACTACTCCTCTATTCCATCACCCCTGTTACTGCACCTCACCCCTCTACCACCCCTCTATTCCATCACCCCTGTTACTGCACATGACTCCTCTTCCACCCCTCTATTCCATCACCCCTGTTAATGCACCTCACCCATCTACTACTCCTCTATTCCATCACCCCTGTTACTGCACCTCACCCCTCTACCACTCCTCTATTCCATCACCCTGTCACTGCACCTCACCCCACTACTACTCCTCTATTCCATCACCCCCTGTTACTGCACCTCACCCCTCTACTACTCCTCTATTCCATCACCCTGTTACTTCACCTCACCCCTCTACCACCCCTCTATTCCATCACCCTGTCACTTCACCTCACCCCTCTACCACTCCTATATTCCATCACCCTGTCACTGCACCTCACCCCTCTACTACTCCTCTATTCCATCACCCTGTTACTTCACCTCACCCCTCTACCACCCCTCTATTCCATCACCCTGTTACTTCACCTCACCCCTCTACTACTCCTCTATTCCATCACCCCCTGTTACTGCACCTCACCCCTCTACTACTCCTCTATTCCATCACCCTGTTACTTCACCTCACCCCTCTACCACTCCTCTATTCCATCACCCCCTGTTACTGCACCTCACCCCTCTACTACTCCTCTATTCCATCACGCTGTCACTGCACCTCACCCCTCTACTAATCCTCTATTCCATCACCCCTGTTAATGCACCTCACCCCTCTACTAATCCTCTATTCCATCACCCCTGTTACTGCACCTCACCCCTCTACTACTCCTCTATTCCATCACCCTGTTACTCCACCTCACCCCTCTACCACTCCTCTATTCCATCACCCTGTTACTGCACCTCACCCCTCTACCACTCCTCTATTCCATCACCCCCTGTTACTGCACCTCACCCCTCTACTACTCCTCTATTCCATCACCCTGTTACTGCACCTCACCCCTCTACTACTTCTCTATTCCATCACCCTGTCACTGCACCTCACCCCTCTACTAATCCTCTATTCCATCACCCCTGTTAATATACCTCACCCCTCTACTAATCCTCTATTCCATCACCCCTGTTAATGCACCTCACCCCTCTACTACTCCTCTATTCCATCACCCCTGTTACTGCACCTCACCCCTCTACCACCCCTCTATTCCATCACCCTGTTACTTCACCTCACCCCTCTACTACTCCTCTATTCCATCACCCTGTTACTTCACCTCACCCCTCTACCACTCCTCTATTCCATCACCCCCTGTTACTGCACCTCACCCCTCTACTACTCCTCTATTCCATCACCCTGTCACTGCACCTCACCCCTCTACTAATCCTCTATTCCATCACCCCTGTTAATGCACCTCACCCCTCTACTAATCCTCTATTCCATCACCCCTGTTAATGCACCTCACCCCTCTACTACTCCTCTATTCCATCACCCCTGTTACTGCACCTCACCCCTCTACCACTCCTCTATTCCATCACCCTGTCACTGCACCTCACCCCTCTACTACTCCTCTATTCTATCACCCCCTGTTACTGCACCTCACCCCTCTACTACTCCTCTATTCCATCACCCTGTTACTTCACCTCACCCCTCTACCACCCCTCTATTCCATCACCCTGTCACTTCACCTCACCCCTCTACCACTCCTCTATTCCATCACCCTGTCACTGCACCTCACCCCTCTACTACTCCTCTATTCCATCACCCTGTTACTTCACCTCACCCCTCTACCACCCCTCTATCCATCACCCTGTTACTTCACCTCACCCCTCTACTACTCCTCTATTCCATCACCCCCTGTTACTGCACCTCACCCCTCTACTACTCCTCTATTCCATCACCCTGTTACTTCACCTCACCCCTCTACCACTCCTCTATTCCATCATCCCCTGTTACTGCACCTCACCCCTCTACTACTCCTCTATTCCATCACCCTGTCACTGCACCTCACCCCTCTACTAATCCTCTATTCCATCACCCCTGTTAATGCACCTCACCCCTCTACTAATCCTCTATTCCATCACCCCCTGTTACTGCACCTCAGCCCTCTACTACTCCTCTATTCCATCACCCTGTTACTGCACCTCACCCCTCTACTACTCCTCTATTCCATCACCCCTGTTACTGCACATGACTCCTCTTCCACCCCTCTATTCCATCACCCCCTGTTACTGCACCTGACCCCTCTACTACTCCTCTATTCCATCACCCTGTTACTGCACCTCACCCCTCTACTACTCCTCTATTCCATCACCCCTGTTACTGCACCTCACCCCTCTACCACCCCTCTATTCCATCACCCCTGTTACTGCACATGACTCCTCTTCCACCCCTCTATTCCATCACCCCCTGTTACTGCACCTGACCCCTCTACTACTCCTCTATTCCATCACGCTGTTACTGCACCTCACCCCTCTACTACTCCTCTATTCCATCAGCCCTGTTACTGCACCTCACCCCTCTACTACTCCTCTATTCCATCACCCTGTTACTCCACCTCACCCCTCTACCACTCCTCTATTCCATCACCCTGTTACTGCACCTCACCCCTCTACCACTCCTCTATTCCATCACCCCCTGTTCCTGCACCTCACCCCTCTACTACTCCTCTATTCCATCACCCTGTCACTGCACCTCACCCCTCTACTACTCCTCTATTCCATCACCCCTGTTACTGCACCTGAACCCTCTACCATTCCATCCACCCCACTACACCCCCACTTCCATTCCATCCACCCCCACTACCATTTCATCCACCCCACTACACCCCCACTTCCATTCCATCCACCCCCACTACCATTCCATCACCCCCACTACACTCCCACTTCCATTCCATCACCCCACTTCCATTCCATCCACCCCCACTTCCATTCCATCACCCCAACTCCACCCTGTTACTGCACCTCACCCCTCTACTACTCGTCTATTCCATTACCCCCTGTTACTGCACCTGACCCCTCTGCCACCCTTCTATTCCATCACCCCTGTTACTGCACCTCACCCCTCTACTACTCCTCTATTCCATCACCCCTGTTACTGCACCTCACCCCTCTACTACTCCTCTATTCCATCACCCCTGTTACTGCACCTGAACCCTCTACCATTCCATCCACCCCCACTACACCCCCACTTCCATTCCACCCACCCCCACTACCATTCCGTCACCCCCACTACACTCCCACTTCCATTCCATCACCCCACTTCCATTCCATCCACCCCCACTTCCATTCCATCACCCCAACTCCAACCCCCCCCCGCCCCACGGGCTGGAAGCAGGTCACCACCAGAAGGGACAAGGCTCCACCACCAGTCCCCAACCCAGTCACCCCCTACCAGGACTGGGGGATCATAAGGGGATAGAGGCCCCCCGGGGGAACCCTTTGTTGTGTGTAAACTAAGCTTGCACGTGTTATTTACCGAACTGAATAACAACATAATGCTGCAGTGATATTTACAAAGTCCATAACAACATACTACTACAGTGATATTTACAGAGTCCATAACAACATAACACTACAGTGTAGCTAGGTAGAAGGACTGGGGTTACACAAGACAACTAGCTACTAGCTGTATCAGTGGGATCTCATAAGAACTGAACACTATTGAATAACAACATTTCAATGGGAGACTTGCATGAAAATGGATGCTACGCACACTGACCTCAAGTTACAATTCTGCCCATAGTGAACAGTACTAGTGTACAGGGCTCTATTTAGCTGCATAGTTGTATCTTACCAAGCTATTGATGCCACCCAGAGTGTGGTTGGCATTGTGGAGGGAGTAGGTCAGCTGGTACACCCCGTCATTGGTCTCACTGTTACCATAGAAACCTACTCCAACAGCAGAGCTGCAACAGAAGAAATAAACAAACATTAAAAACAGAGAAACTTTTCATTTCTTCGTGTTCACATTGGACTTAATCTTGGTCCATATCAAGAATCAAACAAAATGGCTTTTACAAAATAGTTGTGGAAAGATGTGAGGGGAGGGGCACTTTCTTTCATCTTCATCTGTAACTCAATCAAGCGATACTGCTTTACTCATGTCATATGTATATACTGTATTATATTCTACTGTATTTTAGTCAATGCAACTCCGACATTGCTCAATCTAATATTTATATATTTCTTAATTCCATTCTTTTACTTTTAGATTTATGTGTATTGTTGTGAAATTGTTAGATACTACTGCACTGTTGGAGCTAGGAACACAAGCATTTCGCTACACCCGCAATAACATCTGCTAAATATGTGCATGTGACCAATACAATTTGATTTGAACCAATAAAACGGCTGAATCGAAGGCACAGAGAGAGTGTTATTGAACCGAGATCTATCCCCACAATACTGCCTGTCTGCACAATACTGCCTGTCTGCCATATGCAATGGCATGCTGCCTATTACACTGCAGCGATCTATAGGAAGAAGAGAGGTCTCTGCAGTGTGATTATAGCTCTGCCTTTCCTTCTCTCTTTCCTCCAATATCTCCTCCTTTCTTCTTTCCTTCCTTCCGCTCATCTCTCTCCTCACTCCGTCTCTAGACTTCACACTTAGCATCATGTGTCATTGTGTCGTTGTGACGCTATGGTTAAAAATATCCTCTTTCTCTGTGGAGGATACATGTCTCTCTCTCAAGTACAGGACACTCTGATACCCTGTTTCACATTACTGAGCCGAGCCAAGCCAAGCTGAGCTGCACTGACATGGTTACCGAGCCACCTTGCTGAAACTGACTGTCCTGTAATAGGACACCTTCAGCCATTATGCCCAGAGGACCTGTACCCCTAGAATAGACAGGCTGCTCTGATATGAATAATGATTCCAGTACATCACTGGGGCCATGCTCCCTGCCTACCAGGACCTCTATACCAGGCGGTGTCAGAGGAAGGCCCTAAAAATAGTTAAAGACTCCAGCCACCCAAGTCATAGACTGTTGTCTCTGCTACTGCACGGCAAGCGGTACCGATGCAACAAGTGAGGAACCAACAGGACCCTGAACAGCTTCTACCCCCAAGCCATAAGACTGCTAATTAGTTAACCAAATAACTACCCGGACTATCTGCATTTACCCTTTCTGCACAAACTCTTTTGACTCATCACATCCGCTGCTGCTACTGTCTACTATCTATCCTGTTGCCTAGTCACTTTACCCCTACCTATATGTACATATCTACCTAAATTATATACCTTGTATACAGTATAGCAGTGGTGTAAAGTACTTAAGTAGAAATATTTTAAAGTACTACTTAAGTCGTTTTTTTGGGTATCTGTAATTTACTTTACTATTTATATTTTTGACAACTTTTACTTTTACTTCACTACATTCCTTAAAGAAAATAATGTACTTTTTACTCCATACATTTTCCCTGACACCCAAAAGTAGTTGTTGCATTTTGAATGCTTAACCGGACAGGAAAATGGTCCAATTCACACAGTTATCAAGAGAACATCCCTGGTTATCCCTACTGCCTCATCTTGCAGACTCACTAAACACAAATGCTTCGTTTGTAAATTATATGCCTCGTTTGTAAAAAAATATACACTACCAATCAGAAGTTTGGACACACCTACTCATTCAAGGGTTTTTCTTAATTTTTACTATTTTTTACATTGTAGAATAATAGTGAAGACATCAAAACTATGAAATAACACATATGGAATAACCCAAAAAAGTGTTAAACAAATCAAAATATATTTTATATTTGAGATTCTTCAAATAGCCACCCTTTGCCTTGATGACAGCTTTGCACACCATCATTCACTTCCATCATTCTCTTCCGGAAGTTTACTCGAAAGACGAGTGAACCATCCCTTCACCTCATTTTGTTATAACATCTTTGGTCTGACAGACGTTTACGTGACAACCAGAATGTATTGTATGATGTCAACAAACATGACGCCACACATAGCTGGCAATTAGTTTAGCATTAGCTCATCATAATCAGTACAACCTTCAAAAAACACACTTTTCTAACAAGTTTTATTTTCCAACAACAGTTTGAATTTAGGTGTTTTTTCCGCCTCCTCATGAATTCACATATAAGTAGCCCATTTCACTGTTGTGGACAATTTATGTTTGAGGCATTACTGAGCAGGACAAACTTCCCTCTTCGACAAGACAAGCCCAAACACACATTTTTTCCTCCCTCCTGGCACATTTTCCGTCTGGAGCCTGCATTGCCTTCACTACTAATAATAACTTTGGACCTGTGCGTTCCTATCAAAGTAAGTGCCTTACGCTATCATTATAGTTTCTGTATGTCGTGTTGTCATTTCCACTGTAGCACACTGTATGTATGTATGGAGTATAATGTATTTACTGTTTTATTCACGTTATCAAGTACTGGTGACAAATCATCCATTCCGATTCTTGCATAGATTGTAATGGACACATATGATGTGTGTAAAATACTTTTTTGAAGGTTGTACTGATTATGATGAGCTAATGCTAAACTAATTGCCAGCTATGTGTGGCGTCATGTTTGTTGACATCATACAATGCATTCTGGTTGTCACGTAAACGTCTGTCAGACCAAAGATGTTATAACAAAATGAGGTGAAGGGATGGTTCACTCGTCTTTCGAGTAAACTTCCGGAAGAGAATGATGGAAGTGAATGATGGTAGACGACACACCCCCTTCAACATGCATACTGCAAAGAGACCCAACTCATCTTGTAACCTACTATCTTTGGTTGACGCGCAAAAAACAAACATGGTGTTGCGCACAAATTACCCATCGTCTGATTACTTTCTATTTTGAGGTCACCAGTGATGTGATGAATTGCAAATAGTAATTGCTATTAGCTAATTCACATGATGGTTTCTGTCACCCGAGAGTTAGCTAAATATCACCACTTATGTTATGTCACTCTTTCCTCAGTTAGCGCTACGACTAATGTAGCCTACATTTTCTGGTTCGGATGAGAATTGTGTTATGCTGTTGCTACTTCTGTGAATGTCTGAACATTGCATCCAAAAATAAACTGCTCACATTGAGGACATATCGTTGTAAAGACTGTGTTTGTGAAAAATGTTTCTGTGAAAAAACAATTGCATCAATCGGACGTTCTAAATAAGGGTTCTAATCACACCGGTTTGAGCGTACGCTGCAGGGACTACTGTAGAATGATCACACTGTGTGTTCGTATGTGTCAAAAGGTTATATCAACCCAAATCCCAAACACCACAGCCCCATGAGAGAAGACACAGACAGGAACCTTCCCTCCCCACTTGTCTGGCACCATGCATTCTCAACGTCCCCTTAGGTTGTGCTGTAACAGGACACATTTGCCTAGACATTACCATGCTGCTACCTCCCAGTAGGCCTGTACTCATTAATAATGATGCTATTCCTTCACATCTGATACCAGTGAGGTCATTCTGTTAGAGGTCACAGGTTAGACACACTGGGACAGGTTTTAGGGAGGTTCTGTGCCGTGCCCCGGAGGAGGTGAGTGATCAATCACTGGATTGGACAGAGCAGAGCAGGGTTTCTATCATGGTGCACCAACCCCCATCCCACTCTGTATATGCACCAACCTTCATATCCTTCAGTCATTCACTAGCTGCCATGTTCTAGAGTCTGGCCACTCACTAACTGCCATGTTCTAGAGTCTGGCCACTCACTAACTCCAAATGTTCTAGAGTCTGGCCACTCACTAACTGCCATGTTCTAGAGTCTGGTCACTCACTAGCTGCCATGTTCTAGAGTCTGGTCACTCACTAGCTGTCAATGTTCTAGAGTCTGGCCACTCACTAACTGC
>NC_139989.1:62541519-62709019 GCF_964263955.1 Coregonus lavaretus
TGAATGATCCAACAGTCACTACCTCCACCCATACCATCTAACATGTTAGGGCTGGTTGAATGATCCAACAGTCACTACCTCCACCCATACCATCTAACATGTTAGGCCTGGTTGAATGATCCAACAGTCACTACCTCCACCCATACCATCTAACATGTTAGGCCTGGTTGAATGATACAACAGTCACTACCTCCACCCATACCATCTAACATGTTAGGCCTGGTTGAATGATCCAACAGTCACTACCTCCACCCATACCATCTAACATGTTAGGGCTTGTTGAATGATCCAACAGTCACTACCTCCACCCATACCATCTAACATGTTAGGGCTGGTTGAATGATCCAACAGTCACTACCTCCACCCATACCATCTAACATGTTAGGGCTGGTTGAATGATCCAACAGTCACTACCTCCACCCATACCATCTAACATGTTAGGGCTGGTTGAATGATCCAACAGTCCAAGTTAATCAGAGTGATGTATTCCATTTGAGAGAGTAATAGAATGATAACAGGTAATATAATCTAATAACATATGATATAATAACATGAAACTGTCCGGTGGCATCATCCAATCATACAAACCCTGTGACTCATAAAACAAAGGACAGAGGAATAGAAAGACACGTTATTGGATTAAAGTCTTCTGGTTATAATAAAACCATTAGACAATATAAAAACAACAGGCTACCAGTGGGCACTAGTCCTGGGGGTTGCAACGCGCAGTGCACACTTTTGTTCCAGCCCAGCACTAACCCTACTAGCTATAACGCATTAAGGACACCATTTCCGTCCAAGTCAACATTCAAATAGAAGTCTCCTGTCCAACAACTCAGCCACCAGATGAGAGGAGCTAACATCATGGAAGACCACATCTGAAAATAACCCTGTACACAAAACCAAACCACGTTCCCAAATCACATTAACAAGAACAGCACCGCATTTAAGACCAGAACAGAGCGTCCAGTCACACAGTTCCTTGTAGAGAATGTAAGTAGCAAAGAGGTGGAGGACGGAGGTCATTAAGGTGTTAGTGTCAGTAGGGTTTTCCCATATTACAGCAACCACATTATATAAACCAAATCCAATTTTATTGGTCACATGCACCGAATACAACAGGTGTAGACTTCACAGTGAAATGCTTACTTAAATAAACACCATAAAACATACTTCAAAAGCCATAAAGAAGATGGACCATAAAAGTTTATGACTGTTTTGCCAGGGATATGGAGGAAAAGGAGTTAACTGATTACTGAACAACATATGACTGTGATGGTATAGTATAGTATTTCCTGTTTGGGAGCAGTAAACAGAACACTGGGGTCTTGTTAGTAGTCACATGACAAAGGTTCCAGTCTGGCTTGGCTGCAGAAAAGGGAAACTGATAGTCACCCAAAGTGAACAGGCTGTGAGCCTGTTTAGTTATATCACAACAATAGTAAAGTTTTTACTAGACTAGCTGCACAGAGGAAAGGTGAAAGCCATACAGAGCCCAGACAGAAAAGGGTTAACGCAGCACTTGTTGGTAAAATAACATTTTTCATATGCATTTCGAAATATTAAGATATAATTTCCTATAGCGGTAGTAAGCTGAATGCTCTGTGAATCTGTTAAGTTACAACACAAAGTCACGTTTGCAGTCTGGCCTCAGACAGTGAAGGGTTAACACAGTGCTCGTTAGATAAAAGTATGAAAAATGTATGCTCTCACTAACTGTAAGTCGCTCTGGATAAGAGCGTCTGCTAAATGACTAAAATGTGAATGTTATAAAAAACATATGCATTTTAAAATACTAAGATAGTATTTCCTATAGGGGGTTGTATGCTGAATATTGTGAGCTTAAAATTAAAATGAAGTCATGTTTCCATAGGAAACAGAGAGCTGTCCAGAGCCCAGACATTCAAGAGTTAACACGCTCTCCTTGGTTAGGCTAAGCATCATCAAGCCATAGCACTTAGCACTACAACAGGTTTGGTGTAAGTGAGACCAATCAGAGCTGGGCTGGCCCCCCCTGGAATGTTATCAGCTAAATAACTCAATTACCCCTCAGCACTTAGAGCTCTGTCACAAGATTAAGCTCAACCCAACGCCAATTCAATCAAGCACTTTGGGAGGAGGAATCATTTGTTGTTCTCTTTCATTGGGAGGAGGAATCATTTGTTGTTCTCTTTCATTGGGAGGAGGAATCATTTGTTGTTCTCTTTCATTGGGAGGAGGAATCATTTGTTGTTCTCTTTCATTGGGAGGAGGAATCATTTGTTGTTCTCTTTCATTGGGAGGAGGAATCATTTGTTGTTCTCTTTCATTGGGAGGAGGAATCATTTGTTGTTCTCTTTCATTGGGAGGAGGAATCATTTGTTGTTCTCTTTCATTGAGAGGAGGAATCATTTGTTGTTCTCTTTCTTTGGGAGGTGGAATCATTTGTTGTTCTCTTTCATCAAGAGGAGGAATCATTTGTTGTTCTCTTTCATCGAGAGGAGGAATCATTTGTTGTTCTCTTTCATTGGGAGGAAGAATCATGATGAACACTGTATAACAGCTGTGGTCTCCATAACTCTGAGAATACTGCATAACGGCTGTGGTCTCCAGAACACTGGTAAGAACACTGTCGATGTGACCATAGAAATAAAATTACTAGATTCTATTACTCTGGATGTGTGTCACAGTTGAGTGTAGAAGTGGTGTGGAATCAAGCGCAGGACACACAGAGGCTTCGTACTGACGTCTTTAGTGAAGACAAAAAGAACAAGCCAAACACGGCTACATACAACCTGGCAGGCAAACGAACTTTACGCACACCGGTAAAGTACATACAAAGGCACAAAAGTGCGGAGCTCTCTACTACACCGAACAGAGAGACAAAAACGAACTAGCATCCCACAGTGACAACGAACAATTACACACAACACATGACAAAACTCAAGAGAACTTATAGGACGCATAATTAACACTAACAAGGAACAGGTGTAACAAAACAGACAAAACCAATCAAACATCGAAACATAGAACGGTGGCAGCTAGTACTCCGGAGACGACGACCGCCGAAGCCTGCCCGAACAAGGAGAAGGAGCAGCCTCGGCCGAAACCGTGACAGTACCCCCCCCTTGACGCGCGGCTCCAGCCGTGCGCCGACCCCGGCCTCGAGGACGACCAGGAAGACGCGGAGCAGGGCGCGTGGGATGACCACGATGGAACTCGGTCAGAAGAGACGGGTCTAGGATGTCCCTCCTCGGCACCCAGCACCGCTCCTCCGGGCCGTACCCATCCCACTCCACGAGATATTGGAGACCCCCCATCCGGCGTCTCGAATCTAGGATGGACCGAACAGTGTACGCCGGAGCCCCCTCGATGTCCAGCGGGGGCGGAGGAGTCTCTTCTATCTCATAGTCCTGGAGTGGACCAGCTACCACCGGCCTGAGGAGAGCACATGGAACGAGGGGTTAATATTCTTGTAATCAATTGGCAGTTGTAACCTGTAACACACCTCGTTCAATCTCCTCAGGACTTTAAAAGGCCCCACAAACCGCCGACCCAGCTTCCGGCAGGGCAGGCGGAGGGGCAGGTTTCTGGTCGAGAGCCAGACTCGATCTCCAGGTGCGTACACTGGCCCCTCACTGCGGTGGAGATCGGCGCTCGTCTTATGTCGACGGATGGCTCGCTGCAGATGGATGTGTGCAGCGTTCCACGTCTCCTCCGAGCGCCACACCCACTCATCCACCGCAGGGGCCTCGATCTGGCTCTGATGCCAAGGTGCCAGAGCCGGCTGGTACCCTAACACACACTGGAAAGGAGTTAGTTTAGTGGAGGAGTGGCAGAGAGAGTTCTGTGCCATCTTGGCCCAGGGAACATACCTCGCCCACTCCTCCGGCCGGCCCTGGCAATACGACCTCAGAAACCTACCCACATCCTGGTTGACACGTTCGACCTTCCCATTACTCTCCGGGTGGTAACCCGAGGTAAGGCTCACCGAAACCCCCAAACGCTCCATAAACGCTCTCCAGACTCTGGAGGTAAACTGGGGGCCTCGATCAGACACTATATCCTCGGGTACCCCGTAATGCCGGAAGACGTGGGTGAATAGAGCCTCAGCGGTCTGTAGGGCAGTAGGAAGACCCGGCATGGGAAGGAGACGACAGGCCTTCGAGAACCGATCCACAACGACCAGGATGGTGGTATTCCCCTGTGAGGGGGGAAGGTCTGTAACAAAATCCACCGAGAGGTGAGACCAGGGTCGTTGTGGAACGGGCAGGGGTTGTAACATACCCCTGGGCAAGTGTCTGGGCGCCTTACACTGGGCACACACCGAGCAGGAGGAGACATAAATCCTCACATCCCTGGCTAACGTTGGCCACCAGTACTTTGTGCTAAGGCAGTGCACTGTCCGGCCAATACCTGGATGCCCAGAGGAGGGTGACGTGTGAGCCCAATAAATGAGTCGATCCCGGACCTCGAGCGGGACGTACGTCCGACCCACCGGACACTGTGGAGGGCTAGGGTCGGTGCGTAACGCCCGCTCGATCTCCGTATCGACCTCCCACACCACCGGTGCCACCAGACAAGACTCAGGTAATATGGGAGTGGGCTCAACGGACCTCTCCTGTGTCATACCGCCGAGACAGGGCGTCTGCCTTCCCGTTCTGGGACCCAGGGATGTAAGTGATCTTAAACACGAACCGGGCTAGAAACATAGTCCACCGAGCCTGGCGAGGATTTAGTCTCCTAGCTGCCCGAATGTATTCCAGGTTACGGTGGTCAGTCAAAATGAGAAAAGGGTGTTGAGCCCCCTCAAGCCAATGCCTCCACACCTTTAGGGCCTGTACCACGGCTAACAGCTCCCTGTCCCCTACGTCATAATTTCGCTCCGCCGGACTGAGCTTTTTCGAGTAAAAAGCACAGGGGCGGAGTTTAGGTGGTGTGCCGGATCGTTGCGAGAGAACGGCCCCGATACCGGCTTCTGACGCGTCCACCTCCACTTGGAATGGTAAAGCGGGATCCGGATGCGCCAGCACCGGAGCCGAAGTAAACAGGTCCTTCAGTCTCCCAAAAGCCCTGTTCGCCTCAGCTGACCACCGCAAGCGCACCGGACCCCCCTTCAGAAGGGACGTTATGGGAGCTGCCACCTGTCCAAAACCCCGGATAAACCTCCGGTAGTAATTCGCAAAGCCCAAGAACTGCTGCACCTCTTTCACTGTGGTTGGGGTTTGCCAATTACGCACGGCTGACACACGGTCAACCTCCATCTTCACCCCTGACGCGGACAACTGATAACCCAAAAAGGAGACCGACTCCTGGAAGAACAGACATTTCTCTGCCTTGACATACAGGTCATGCTCCAACAGCCTCCTCAACACTCGGCGCACCAGGGCTACATGCTCGGCTCGGGTAGAACTGTACACTAGAATATCGTCTATGTACACGACCACTCCCTGCCCCTGCATGTCCCGGAAGATCTCATCCACAAAGGATTGGAAGACTGATGGAGCATTCATTAACCCGTATGGCATGACGAGATACTCGTAATGACCCGAGGTAGTAGTAAATGCTGTCTTCCATTCATCGCCCTCTCTAATGCGCACCAAGTTGTATGCGCTCCTGAGGTCCAATTTTGTGAAGAACCGTGCCCCGTGTAATGACTCCGTCATAGTCACAATCAGAGGGAGTGGATAACTATATTTCACAGTAATCTGATTGAGACCGCGGTAATCGATACACGGGCACAAACCTCCATCTTTTTTCTTCACAAAAAAGAAGCTCGAGGACGCAGGGGAAGTGGAGGGCCGTATGTATCCCTGTCTCAGAGACTCGGCAATGTATGTCTCCATTGCCCTCTTCTCCTCTTGTGACAAAGGATACACATGGCTCCGTGGGAGCGCAGCTCCTGCCTGGAGGTCTATCGCACAATCCCCCTGTCTATGAGGTGGCAATCGCGCCGCCCTCGCCTTGCTAAACACGAGTGCTAAATCCTCCTACTCGGGGGGAACATGCATTGCGGGCATTTGGTTTGGACTCTTCACCGAGGTCGCCCCTACGGAAACACCCAGACATAGCCCCACACACTGGGCAGACCACCCCTAAAGAGCCTTCTCTCGCCACGAAATGGTAGGATCGTGAGTAATCAACCAGGGAAGCCCCAGCACCACCGGATACGCAGGAGAGTCAATCAGGTATAGCTGAATCGTCTCCTCATGACCCCCCTGCGTCTCCATCCTAAGTGGCACTGTGACCTCCCTGATCAACCCGGATACTAACGGACGGCTATCTAGGGCATGTACAGGGAAGGGATTATTAACCGGTAGGAGAGGGATCCCTAACTCTATACAAAATTTACGATCTACAAAATTCCCAGCTGCGCCTGAATCTACTAGCGCCTTATGCTGGGAACGAGGTGCAACCTGTGGAAAACAAACAGGTATGGTTATGTGCACGACAGAAAGCTCTGGGTAAGTGGGGCGCCTACTCACCTGGGAGGACTCCCCAATGTGTGGCCTGCTGTCTCGTCCTCCAGGAGACCCTCCCCAGCACCTAGCCGCGGTGTGCCCTCCACGGCCACAGTTGGTGCAGGGGACGGCCCCCCTCGGGCTCCTTCTCCTCCGTTCTCTAGCGCCAGCACCCCCGAGCTCCATAGGACTCGGCTCGGAGGTGCTGGAGGGTGGAATGGGCGACCCCCACCCAGGACGTCCGCGGGTGGCGAGCAGGGTGTCTAGCCGAATGGCCATGTCAACCAATTGGTCAAACGAAAGAGTGGTGTCCCTGCACGCCAACTCTCTACGGACGTCCTCCCTGAGGCTGCAAGTGATCTATGAGGGCCCGCTCATTCCACCCTGCATCTGCCGCTAGAGTCCGGAACTCCAGTGCAAACTCTTGAGCGCTCCTCATCCCCTGCCGGAGGTAGAATAGACGCTCCCCCGCCGCCTTCCCCTCAGGTGGATGGTCGAACACTGCCCGGAAGCGGCGGGAGAACTCCGCATAGGTGATCGTTGCGGCGTCTATCCTCCTCCATTCGGCGTTGGCCCACTCCAACGCCTTGCCGGTGAGACAGGAGATGAGGGCGGAAACGCTCTCGTGTCCCGAGGGCCGCGGTGCCGTCGTACGCCCTCGGGAGCGAGAGCCGAATCCCACTGGGTTCCGGAAGTTGGACAGGTGGACTGACCGATGGTGATGGTGTGGTAGGTGGGGGCGTGGGTACCCCGCTGGCCTCCCATCGATGGAGGGTGTTCATCACCCTATCCAGAGCGTGCCCGATCTGGTTGATCCTGTCCTCCTGTCCACGAAGGCGCTCCTCAATAATCTCGGTAGGTGCGGCTGCTCCTGCTGATTCCATAGTAAAGGTGTGTAATTCTGTCACAGTTGAGTGTAGAAGTGGTGTGGAATCAAGCGCAGGACACACAGAGGCTTCGTACTGACGTCTTTAGTGAAGACAAAAAGAACAAGCCAAACACGGCTACATACAACCTGGCAGGCAAGCGAACTTTACGCACACCGGTAAAGTACATACAAAGGCACAAAAGTGCGGAGTTCTCTACTACACCGAACAGAGAGACAAAAACGAACTAGCATCCCACAGTGACAACGAACAATTACACACAACACATGACAAAACTCAAGAGAACTTATAGGACGCATAATTAACACTAACAAGGAACAGGTGTAACAAAACAGACAAAAACCAATCAAACATCGAAACATAGAACGGTGGCAGCTAGTACTCCGGAGACGACGACCGCCGAAGCCTGCCCGAACAAGGAGAAGGAGCAGCCTCAGCCGAAACCGTGACAATGTGACCCTTCATCTCATATAGAATCGATGATGACTGTCTCTTACTGTTGTCATTAGATTACTAAGAACTGACTTTATCACCGAATTAAACTAAGAGGCTTGGTTGGAACAAAAAAGCAAGGTCCCGCTCCAAATGTGATTAACTTTGATCACATTCACCTTTGACTTCACAGTCCGAGATGGATGATAACCCAGGATAACTAAACAATCAATGGAGGTGTTGTCGTTGAAGAGTCAGAGGCCCTTTATTCTAATAACATTCATTCACTATTGGGTGTCTGTATACTGCTAAACATTATCAGCTTATTAAGAGTACTTCAGTCTATTTACACACACATTTAATGACCAATGATGGACACTGAGTAGACAAAACATTAAGAACACCTGCTCTTTCCATGACATGGACTGACCAGGTGAATCCAGGTGAAAGCTATGATCCCTTATTGATGCCACTTGTTAAATCCACTTCAATCAGTGTAGATGAAGGGGAGGAGACAGGTTAAAGAAGGATTTTTAAGCCTTAAGACAATTGAGAGATGGATTGTGTATGTCTGTGCCATTCACAGGGCTGCAACCTAATATTAGGAAGATGTTCATAATGTTTATATTAACACTGTGTATAGTAATGTTTTAACCTGGGGAATGTCATTACACTGAATAAAGAATTGTTACTCCAAATACTGAATACTTTCCAAAAACAATAAAGCATATTGCTATAAGATATTAGCCTATAATTGGAACCTACAGGTCCTATAGTGATGAGGTGGGCAGCCCTACAGGTCCTATAGTGATGAGGTGGGCAGCCCTACAGGTCCTATAGTGATGAGGTTGGCAGCCCTACAGGTCCTATAGTGATGAGGTTGGCAGCCCTACAGGTCCTATAGTGATGAGGTGGGCAGCCCTACAGGTCCTATAGTGATGAGGTGGGCAGCCCTACAGGTCCTATAGTGATGAGGTGGGCAGCCCTACAGGTCCTATAGTGATGAGGTGGGCAGCTCTACAGGTCCTATAGTGATGAGGTTGGCAGCCCTACAGGTCCTATAGTGATGAGGTGGGCAGCCCTACAGGTCCTATAGTGATGAGGTGGGCAGCCCTACAGGTCCTATAGTGATGAGTTGGGCAGCCCTACAGGTCCTATAGTGATGAGGTTGGCAGCCCTACAGGTCCTATAGTGATGAGGTTGGCAGCCCTACAGGTCCTATAGTGATGAGGTGGGCAGCCCTACAGGTCCTATAGTGATGAGGTTGGCAGCCCTACAGGTCCTATAGTGATGAGGTGGGCAGCCCTACAGGTCCTATAGTGATGAGGTGGGCAGCCCTACAGGTCCTATAGTGATGAGGTGGGCAGCCCTACAGGTCCTATAGTGATGAGGTTGGCAGCCCTACAGGTCCTATAGTGATGAGGTGGGCAGCCCTACAGGTCCTATAGTGATGAGGTGGGAAGCCCTACAGGTCCTATAGTGATGAGGTTGGCAGCCCTACAGGTCCTATAGTGATGAGGTGGGCAGCCCTACAGGTCCTATAGTGATGAGGTGGGCAGCCCTACAGGTCCTATAGTGATGAGGTGGGCAGCCCTACAGGTCCTATAGTGATGAGGTTGGCAGCCCTACAGGTCCTATAGTGATGAGGTGGGCAGCCCTACAGGTCCTATAGTGATGAGGTGGGCAGCCCTACAGGTCCTATAGTGATGAGGTTGGCAGCCCTACAGGTCCTATAGTGATGAGGCGGGCAGCCCTACAGGTCCTATAGTGATGAGGCGGGCAGCCCTACAGGTCCTATAGTGATGAGGTGGGCAGCCCTACATACAGATCCAAAAAGGGACTTTTGCTTGTGGCAGTGAGACAATACACAATTGCACATTGTGAATGTTGCAAACCACAATCTCACAGGACAAACGATAATGCCTCAATGGACGCTGTGCTGTGCAAACCCAGGACACCTGAATAGATTGTGTAGTGTAATGTGGTGTAGTGATAGTGTAGAGTAGACAGTGCATAGTGTAGTCTGCTTTAGACACAATGAGAGCAGGGCTGTCATCAGGGAACAATGTCAGTCACAGTGACCTCAGTCTACAACATCAGGACTGTCATCAGGGAACATGGTCAGTCACAGTGACCTCAGTCTACAACATCAGGACTGTCATCAGGGAACATGGTCAGTCACAGTGACCTCAGTCTACAACATCAGGACTGTCATCAGGGAACATGGTCAGTCACAGTGACCTCAGTCTACAACATCAGGACTGTCATCAGGGAACATGGTCAGTCACAGTGACCTCAGTCTACAACATCAGGACTGTCATCAGGGAACATGGTCAGTCACAGTGACCTCAGTCTACAACATCAGGACTGTCATCAGGGAACATGGTCAGTCTCAGTGACCTCAGTCTACAACATCAGGACTGTCATCAGGGAACATGGTCAGTCACAGTGACCTCAGTCTACAACATCAGGACTGTCATCAGGGAACATGGTTAGTCACAGTGACCTCAGTCTACAACATCAGGACTGTCATCAGGGAACATGGTCAGTCACAGTGACCTCAGTCTACAACATCAGGACTGTCATCAGGGAACATGGTCAGTCACAGTGACCTCAGTCTACAACATCAGGACTGTCATCAGGGAACATGGTCAGTCACAGTGACCTCAGTCTACAACATCGTGGGCCAAAGTAGATCAGGCCAAAAGGTGAAAGGTCAACAGATTTCTCCCACTGAATGACCATCTGGGTCTCTCTCTCACCACCATAGCAGCATGTCAGCCTGTGTGTGTGAGTTAATGAGGTCAGAGGTCAACTCCTGAAGGTCAAAGATCACATCAAAGCCTTTTCCAAGAACACAGGCGGGCGGTCTAGGGTTGTCCAATTCCCCTCTTGGAGAGTTTCACTCCAACCCTAATCTAGAACACTTTATTTTACTAATTAGCTGCTCGCCAGCACCTTGATTAGCTATACCAAGTGTGTTACAACACTCTCACAGAACCAGAGTTGTAGAACCATGATCTAGACACTAAAGGCGCCACACATACTAGGTTCGGTTTGCTTCTAGTGGAACTTGGCTCGGTGAAGCGAACGTCTGTGCCTTGCATACTCCCTTAAAAGATAACACATCTCACCATAGGATGAACCACATCCAGGACAGACTGAAGAAAGGTCCATGTGGCACTAATACTGTAATACAGTACTGTTAGATACAAACAGTTCCAGTAATACTACTCACCATAGGATGAGTCCAGTGATGACAGCCATCCAGGAGACACAGCAGGCGTCAGGCCTCTTGGTCTCCTCCTCATCCTTCTTCCTGCAGCAGCACAGACTGGTCAGGTAGACAGACAGCAGCAGGAGGCTCAGGACTAGTCCAGCGGCTGATATACAGGCTAGGAAGACCAGAGACTGGGGAGGAGGGGGAGGGAGGGAGGGAGGAGGGGGGGGGGGGGGGGGGGGGGAAGAGGGGAGGAGGGAGGGAGGGAGGGAGGGAGGGAGGGAGGGAGGGAGAGATGAGCATGTTATAATAAATGTGTTATTTCCTAATAACAGGAAAAATACAACTGCCACACTGAGATAACTTATTTGCAAACAACCATTTCTTCAGACAACCAGTATATATTATCACGTCAGGTCCTGTGTTGATACAAGCCCTGTGATTGACTACTGTGTAGAGTGACCCCACTCTGAAAGGGAGCCACTGGAATCAATTGAGACTAATATGAAAAGATATACTGGGTCAAAAGTCACGTTTGGTTTATCAATCATCATCACTAGCAGCTCTCTGTGTGAAGCCAGAGATAGGGCGAGAGAGGAGGGGAGAGAGGGGGGGGGGTGGGGGGGGGGGGGGCAAGGCTCACTGAATACACCCCAGGATCGTGTTCAGTAGGGCACAAAGTAGCAAGTCATTAAAAAAATATCAACATGAAGGTTTCTCATTGGACAAGTCTAGGTTCTCCTTCTCTGTGTTCATCAGTTTGGTGTCTAATGAATATGACCTGGTATTGGTGGTCTAAGAGATACCTGGGGCCCCTTGGACTAATGCTATTAATATCATAATAACTATCTACCAACTGATCCACACAGGAGTTAGGGTGTTAGGGGGAAAACAGTCACTGATCAGAGGCTGTTGGAATTTTACCTCAACGTCAGGTGACGAAGCGGTCTCCCTCAAAAACAGTCTAGTGATTCCCTGACTGAGATTACCCTCAGAGCCTGAATGATGGAGGGATAGCCAGGGTAGGAAAGGAGCGAGAGAGAGAGAGCGAGAGAGAGAGAGAGAGCGAGAGAGAGAGAGAGCGAGAGAGAGCGAGAGAGAGAGAGAGAGAGAGAGAGAGAGAGAGAGAGACACAGAGAGAGATAGATAGAGAGAACAGCAAGCAGAACATATAGTATGGGGGGTATACTGTAGGCATATATATTTGTTTTTTAGATTAGGTCAACCTGAAGTTTGTACCTTTCATTTTGGTGAAAGGTGGTGAAAGTTATAAAACACAGTGTACTACACAAGCACAACCACACACAGCCATTTGCAGATAGAAGCCATTCACAAATAATACTGAGTTCAGCCCGTCGTTTGGAGCGTAGAGGAGTTCAAAAAGTCATGAACTGAAGTGGAACCATGGTGTTTTGGCCTGAAATCACACAAACCCCATGGCCAAACATGGTTTTGTCCCAAATGGCACCCTATTCCCTATATAGTGCACTACTTTTGACCAGAGCCCTATGGATCCATGTTTTTCCACACTCCTACCTGGCATGGTTTCATGACTCTAACAAGGTACTGTTTGTCTCCACAGAACCTTAACAGGATGCTACCTTCTGTTTCCCTGATTCAATTTGACTGATCAAGTTATGGGTTATGGCATAATTTTTTTAACACGGTTTTGACGAAGGTTGCAGATCCAGGCAATGCCTAGCAGCGTAAACTAAAGTGTAATTTATTATTACTTATCAAACCAATTGTAGATGGCATAATGTCTAAATAAATGCAACTACCTGTATTTAACCATATAAGTAATTGAGAACACATTCTCTTTTACAACAATGACCTGGAAAGTAAGATGAAATTGCTACTCAAACTTCAACTGTACAAGTCAACAAAGTTATCGTATTCTGGGTTCTGTCCTCAATCCCACCTCTCTATCTAAAATGGTCCCATTGTTCCAGAACTGCTTTAGAAGATATTATGATGGTGTTACACATCATGTAGCCTTAATCCAAGAGGACAGACTATGGTGATACACGTCATGTAGCCTTATTCAAAGAGGACAGACTATGGTGATACACATCATGTAGCCTTAATCAAAGAGGACAGACTATGGTGTTACACGTCATGTAGCCTTAATCAAAGAGGACAGAATATGGTGTTACACATCATGTAGCCTTAATCAAAGAGGACAGACTATGGTGTTACACATCATGTAGCCTTAATAAAAGAGGACAGAATATGGTGTTACACATCATGTAGCCTTAATCAAAGAGGACAGACTATGGTGTTACACATCATGTAGCCTTAATCAAAGAGGACAGAATATGGTGTTACACATAATGTAGCCTTAATCAAAGAGGACAGACTATGGTGTTACACATCATGTAGCCTTAATCCAAGAGGACAGACTATGGTGATACACGTCATGTAGCCTTATTCAAAGAGGACAGACTATGGTGATACACATCATGTAGCCTTAATCAAAGAGGACAGACTATGGTGTTACACGTCATGTAGCCTTAATCAAAGAGGACAGACTATGGTGTTACACATCATGTAGCCTTAATCAAAGAGGACAGACTATGGTGTTACACATCATGTAGCCTTAATCAAAGAGGACAGACTATGGTGTTACACATAATATAGCCTTAATCAAAGAGGACAGAATATGCTGTTACACATAATGTAGCCTTAATCAAAGAGGACAGACTATTACACTACCTCCATTGCCCTGTCTATTCAGTAACACAGGTCAGTATCACACACTAAAGTAGTATAGCACTACTCCAGCACACAACAGCAGCATTCACAAACACCCCACACACAGAGAAGTGATGATGGATGCTGACACAATCACCAGGTTGTGAATGCTAACAGCTTAGACCATCATTCTGAAATGTGGTTTACCACATCAAAGTCAGTAAAGAGGTGTTTTGTGACATGTTTAGACTTCAGCTAATTGCTTGGTTACCGTGGACATAAAATGGGACTTTCGTGTTTGATTTGAGACACATGGAGATAACTTGAGCTTAAGTTATTTTCAAATAGGTACTTAGAGATGCCAAAAATTGACGAACTCTACAATACATACAATTCACAAGACAAAATCGAATCAATACAATGCAAAACCAACTAAATTACAGCACAATACCAACATTCTAGAAAAACAGCCACATTCCTCAGAAAGTAGTTCCCCAATCAGTATTTTACATTGCAATTGGATGCTCTATTGCCGCTTGGGCAATGTATTTTTCAGTTGGTTCCAGCATTGAGGTGCATTAAAACTAAAAGCGGATTTACCTAGTTCGGTGTAGACCAGAGGAACCTCCAGAGTTAACCAAACCTGTGAGCGGGTTTGGTATCTCATGTTTTTATACTTTAACAACGAAGTTCGGTAAGTCGGAAGCTTGTGTAGTAGAGCTTTGTAAACAAAAAGGGAGTAATGAAGTGATCTACAGGACTTTAATGAGGACCAGAAAACCTTCTGATACAGGATGCAGTGATGAGTATTAAAACTGTCACCTGTGATAAAGTGAATGGTGCTATGGTAGACGGCATCCATAGGTTTAAGAGTAGTGGCTGCTGCAATCTGGTAAATGGTGTCACCATAGTCAAGAACTGGTAGGAAAGTTGACTGTACAATCTGCTTTGTGCTATTTAGAGAGAGGTAATATCTATTTCTAAAAAAGAAGCCCACTTTATATCTTAGCTTATGAACTAGTTCATCCGTATGTTTTTTAAACATGAAGTCTTTGTCAATCCAAATGCCCAGATATATATAGGTGGTAACCTGATTGATGGGAGAAACATCTAATGAATAAATATGTAGTCCATCTGAAACATTTTTGAGAGAATTAGAGAACAACATGTACAGTAGTCAGACCCCTAGACGTTTTCCATATTTTGTTACGTTACAGCCTTATTCTAAAATTGATTAAATTGTTGTTGTTTTTACTCATCAATCTACACACAATACCCCATAATGACAAAGCAAAAACAGGTTTTTGCAAATGTACTAAAAATAAAACACTGAAATATAACATTTACATAAGTATTCAGACCCTTTACTCAGTACTTTGTTGAAGCACCTTTCACAGCGATTACAGCCTTGAGTCTTCTTGGGTATGACGCTACAAGCTTGGCACACCTGTATTTGGGGAGTTTCTCCCATTCTTCTCTGCAGATCTTCTCAAGCTCTGTCAGGTTGGATGGGGAGTGTCACTGCACAGCTATTTTCAGGTCTCTCCAGAGATGTTCGATCGGGTTCAAGTCTGGGCTCTGGCTGGGCCACTCAAGGACATTCAGAGACTTGTCCCAAAGCCACTCCTGCGTTGTCTTGGCTGTGTGCTTAGGGTCTTTGTCCTGTTGGAAGGTAAACCTTCGCCCCAGTCTGAGGTCCTGAGCGCTCTGGAGCAGGTTTTCATCAAGGATCTCTCTGTACTTTGCTCCGTTCATCTTTCCCTCGAACCTGACTAGTCTCCCAGTCCCTGCCACTGAAAAACATCCCCACAGCATGATGCTGCCACTACCATTCTTCACCGTAGGGATGGTATTGGCCAGGTGATGAGCGGTGCCTGGTTTCCTCCAGATGTGATGCTTGGCATTCAGGCCAAAGAGCTCAATCTTGGTTTCATCAGACCAGAGAACCTTGTTTCTTATTGTCTGAGAGTCATTTAGGTGCCTTTTGGCAAACTCCAAGCGGGCTGTCATGTGCCTTTTACTGAGGAGTTGCTTCCTTCTGGCCACTCAACCACAAAGGCCTGATTGGTGGAGTGCTGCAGAGATGGTTGTCCTTCTGGAAGGTTCTCCCATCTCCACAGAGGAACTCTGGATCTCTGTCAGAGTGACCATCGGGTTCTTGGTCACCTCCCTGAATAAGGCCGTTCTCCCCCAATTGCTCAGTTTGGCTGGGCGGCCAGCTCTAGGAAGACTCTTGGTGATTCCAAACTTCTTCCATTTAAGAATGATGGAGGCCACTGTGTTCTTGGGGACCTGTTTTGGTACCCTTCCCCAGATCTGTGCCTCGACACAATCCTGTCTCGGAGCTCTACGGACAATTCCTTCGACCTCATGGCTTGGTTTTTGCTCTGACATGCACTCTCAACTGTGGGACCTTATATAGACAGGTGTTTGCCTTTCCAAAACATGTCCAATCAATTGAATTTACCACAGGTGGACTCCAATCAAGTTGTAGAAATATCTCAAGGATGATCGATGGAAACAGGATGCACCTGAGCTCAATTTCGAGTCTCATAGCAAAGGGTATGAATACTTATGTAAATAAGGTATTTCTGGTTTTTATTTTTAATACATTTGCAAAAATCTCTAAAAACCGGTTTTTGCTTTGTCATTATGGTGTATTGTGATGAGGAAACATTTTATTTAATCCATTTTAGAATAAGGCTGTAACGTAACAAAATGTGGAAAAAGTGAAGGGGTCTGAATGCTTTCCGAATGCATTGTATTTAGTCTTGCCCACATTAAGTACAAGTTATAAACCAACCAGCCCTTTCTGTAAAGTAACAAGATCAGATTGCAGCTCTAACATAGCCTGGCCAACAGTTGGGGGTTGGGGCAATGGCATACATAACAGTGTCGTCTGCATTCAGATGAATATTACAAGTTAACAAATAGACCAATATTATTTAAATAAATAGTCAACATATCAGGTTCCAGTACCGACCACTGCGGTACACCTTTTGTAATATCCAGGAAACTAGACTTAACACCATCAGAAATCACAAATTGAGTACAGTCTGACAGATAATTGCCAAAGCCAGAAGGTTTGGAGAGAAAGCACTTGTTGGAGGTTTGTCTCTAGTCTGGAGTGTAGTGGTAACCACTGTTATTCAGTGGTAACCATTGGTAACCAGTGTTATGTAGTGGTAAACAGTGTTATGTTGTGGTATCCAGTGTTAAATAGTGGTCCCTTTAGGCTCAGTTGGTAGAGCATGGCACTTGCAACGCCAGGGTTGTGGGTTTGATTCCCACGGGGGACCAGTACGAACAAATATGTAAATGTGTGTTATGTAGTAATAACCAGTATTATGTAGTGGTAACCAGTGTTATGTAGTGGTAACAGTGTTATGTAGTGGTAACAGTGTTATGTAGTGGTAACAGTGTTATGTAGTGGTAACAGTGTTATGTAGTGGTAACAGTGTTATGTAGTGGTAACCAGTGTTATGTAGTGGTAACAGTGTTATGTAGTGGTAACAGTGTTATGTAGTGGTAACAGTGTTATGTAGTGGTAACAGTGTTATGTAGTGGTAACAGTGTTATGTAGTGGTAACAGTGTTATGTAGTAGTAACAGTGTTATGTAGTGGTAACCAGTGTTATGTAGTGGTAACAGTGTTATGTAGTGGTAACCGTGTTATGCAGTGGTAACAGTGTTATGCAGCTCATGATCTGTCTGTGAGTGTGTGTATGTGTGTGTCTGTGTGTGTGTGTGTGTGTGTGTGTGTGTGTGTGTGTGTGTGTGTGTGTGTGTGTGTGTGTGTGTGTGTGTCTGTGTGTGGGTGTGCGTGCGTGTAGAGGAGGAACATGTAGGCCAGGCTCCAGGTCATGTGATCATCCCTGTGTGTGCCCCTGCTCTCTGACACTGTGGCTGCATTCCAGGATGTCTTTATGCAGTCACGCTGCACAGCTCACGTCTCAGAACACTGCTATGGTATGTAATGTGGTTATTGACATGTTAAACTCTTCTCCAGGTGTAGTGAGACATGGGGCTGTGTCTAGCAAGTGTTCTGGAGTAGGAGTTTATGGTCCTGTGTCCATATAGGATCAGTTTTGCCCTTTGATCACAATGAATAGGATGACATGGACGGGGGGAGCTGATCCTAGATCAGCACTCCTACTCTGAGAAGCTTAATACATATTCATCTGCGGTGCATGACTGCAATAAAGAAGACAACCTGGAACATCCCCAGACTCAGACACTTAGGGGTGGTAACAAACAACCAACCAGCCAGATGGGCACTAGTCTGGGTACCAGTCTTTTTTAGCTAACATTCCACTCCTTGCCACTCATTTACCAAAGACAGGAGTGGCAAGTAGTAGAATGTACTAGCTTAATGGAGACGTTAACCAGGCTAGATGGGCACACTCAGCACTTTGCAGCTGGAGATGTCAATACTAAAACGGATGTGATTTCATGTGATGATGTGTCCACTCTGCTCATAACTTTATTTTCCTACGTCCCATTGAAACATGCCACAGTGATGATAGCAGAGAATAGATGGAATAAAGTGTCTTCACGTTATTCAAAGTTAAACTGTGCAAAGTTGGTGCGGATGAAAATACATCCTATAGCAATGTGGGAAATGACGTAAGAAAATTCAAAACATTATTCTGCTAAAGACAAAATATATATTTTACTTTCCAAATAAATTGCTAAATCTTTGACCAACAAAGTATTTTTCAGATCATTTGCCTAGATACGTGGCCTGTCAGTGAGGGTCTTTCAGTGAGCCCTCTCTCTAGTCTAGAAGAGAACCGTGGCCGTGCTTTACGCGCAGCGGGTGGTAGGTACCAACCTGCTGGTAGCTCTCTTCCCCGGGTCTGAAGGTGTTGTCAACAGGCTGGAAGGTGAAGTTGAAGTGGGGGAAATTGTGCAGCCAGTAGGTCCACCATGGAGCGATATAGTCCAGCCGTGCCGTGGCCATTCCTGCTTACAAAAAGTGTTTTCGAACCACTAAAATCTCCTTCGAGAACTCGAGACCCCGCCAGTAGCCTAATCCTCGGTTCTATACAAAAACAAATCATGAATCTGCGACTTCTTGTTGGACAACACTTTGCAATGTAGCGCAGGAGGATAAACAATACAAAACTACTTCCCTGGACTCTTTGCCCTCAGAACAAGGCATAACAGTAGCATTATCTCAGTATCTCCATGGTCCCGTGTCGTGTTCCGCAGCTAGACAGCTGTTTTAACTTCTCGGAGGCGCGCTCACTGGTAGGTTCATTCCAAGTAGGCTCCCCAAGCGGCTTTTTCTGACGGGACTGCGCGCGCCGCGCACTCATCCAAGGCACGAGACCGTGTGACGATGGCGCCCTTCAAAACACAGTGCGTGCATGACCGGTTTTAAACCATTTACCGGGGCGCTGAGCGACTATATTCTATTGTCTAATATCACTGAGAAATAGCAAATTCAGCTGCGGTCAAGAATGTATAGCCTAGTGGAAAAGGATATGGCTACAGTGAAGACGATGCAATTAATACATTCAGGTCATTAAATTAAATCTAGAATGATGATGGTGGTATTAGAATAAAACCCAAAGGCTATCTCATATCTGGTATAAAAGCCTACTGCTGGTTATCAGAGCAGAATGTACCTAATGTAATCCACGGGCTATAGCTGGATAGAGCACTACAGTAGTGAACCATTCATGCAAGGCTGTGGTTTGTGTGTGTGTGTGGCGTATGTTCTGATAAAGCCTGTAAGGTTGGCCCAGCACTAGGAGGCTTGAAAGCATTTGAACCGTGGCAGCCGTAGGCCTACAGCATTTACGGTGATACGGCCTCTGCAGAAGTCAGGACATTCATACTTCTTGCCTTCGCCGAGCAGCGCAGAGCTGTTGTGAAGGAAGTTGTCAAGGAAGTGATATTGTGTATATACAGGACATCCC
This sequence comes from Coregonus lavaretus, assembly GCF_964263955.1. Classification (NCBI taxonomy): domain Eukaryota; kingdom Metazoa; phylum Chordata; class Actinopteri; order Salmoniformes; family Salmonidae; genus Coregonus; species Coregonus lavaretus. The sequence continues at coordinate 62,561,119 of NC_139989.1, forward strand.
GCCCCAACCTACGGTCAAAACAATCATATCAATGCGGAGCTATATGGAGCCCTCCACATTGTTACACATTTTGGGAGGCGGATGGCGATGCAGTACAGAGCTCAAGTTGGCCTATGCATGCCTATGGAGGCTCCGCAATTGCGTCACACCAACCACATTTTCAGATCAAGCATGAATTGGCTTTTGGTCACATTGGTTTATTTTACAAAAATATGTGGAGTTCCGGTTCCCATCCCATGTGGGAATTATTTAACAGTGCAGGTCAGGACAAAACAAAAAAGAACATAAATAGAAAAAAACAGAGGCTACGTCCATTTGGTTTGGGCCCTAAAAGTTTCACACGACATGCACCGGATGTTTCCCATGGTCTGACAAGTGCCAACCTCATTGTAGTTATTGGGCGTGAAGTCGGAAGCCATAAATCCGACCAAATGAATGCCCTGGTTTATTCACGATTTACTTGACTATTTAAAAACACAATTCAACCCACATGTGGAACCAATGCATTTGAAATAATTGAGAATAACACAAATAAGTTTAACAACGTATTTACATTGGGATCCTCCTGCAGGCCTGTTACAAAAACTACCATGGAATAAAGTGCACAGATGCATGGATTATGTGAGTAGCGCTAATAATACAAAGGTAAGTAGCATATTACAAACATGTTATCCAGAGCTGCCAACTCTCACGCTTTCGCCGTGTGACACACGTTTTTGCCTGTTTTCACACACACTCACGCCACACATCCAATTTCTCACGCAAAAAAAATCGGCCGAGACTCGTTCGTTCCTTTTTTCAAACTCCCCGACGGTAGATGGCGCTGATGAGCGCCACTGAACCATATGCGCTGCACCCCGAAGTTAGTGACAGAAGAAGAGATACCATTGCCGCGAAAGACAACAGGAGAAGAAACGGTCACTACCTCAAGAAGTCTGATAAGAAGCTGAGCTGAGACTAGGTATGTAACAATGAAATGTCGTCCAATTGAGTACTCACTCTATTAAACTTTAAATCTTGAAAGAAATTATTTGTTTGTGCGTGTGAACATGATTTATTGTGGTGAATGTAAACTCAGCTGATTTCGAACAGGTAAGATGTATTCCAAAGAATTTAACATAAATACAGGAAATGTGTGCAATAGAAGTAGACTTGTGCAGACATTCACTGACCCCATGACAGAAGTGTACCTGCTGTTCTTCCAAGCCACCGTACCAACTTTCACTTCTTTCAACTTGCTGCTTCAGAGAGAGCAGTCATCAATATTTTTGTTACAAGATGAGGTGGGATTGGATTTTGCTGTTTTTTTCCATTCTGTGTTTCTTGCTGATATCTGCAGGGATCCTCTAAAATAGGTTTCACCTACTATTTTTGTAAATGTCTGTTATAGATGGTGAAATTCGTACGCAAGCTATGTTCCAAGTTTATGCTTCCAGCAGCTCTGCAGTGCCATGAGGAGCCTTGTGAAATTGCCTTTAAAGAAAAGGCAAACCATTTACCAGGTTAGTATTTGACTATTATTATGATCAAACACTGTGATATGTGATATTTAGCCTTGTACCTTATACCGATATGCTGTATCTGTGACAGGAAGAAAGTTGAACATTGGGTTCACAACCAGGGCTAAACTTAACAGATTACTCGACGAGGGTGACATCACACCACAGCAGGTGGATTCATTCCATGAAGCTGTGTTGTGTTTCCTGACAAGTGCTGTGGACTATGCACTTAAGAAGCTGCCACTGGAAGAGCCACTGATCAAGCACACTGTTCGGATTTTTCGTTATTTAGCCCTCCGAAAAGGCTCACCAGGAAGCACACAATGTCATGACTCGTGTTTTGTCCTTAATTTTATTTTAAATCAAATGACCACAGGTCATAAACCTGAATTACAACAAACAAATAATGACAATATATTATTCAAATATATAATGTAAATATTATTCAAATAATATAATAATAATAATGTAAATAATGAAAATCAAATAAGCCTACAACACCATCAAAAATGTGGCTAATCTGTCTTAAAACAGCATTGACTACATCACCCAGAATGCCTAGCGCCAGAGGAGCATGCGCACAGCGACTCCGCCGTTGCCACGGATGCTGCCACAGGACACAGAACCCATGCCACCACATGCCTCGTCCAAAGGACCCACACATGCACAAACGCAACACAATGCGGCGCTCCACCATGGATCACCGAACCAAACCACCGCTATCACCACCGCCACCAGAAACCAGCAGAGTGCTCTGAACAATCAGCACAACGCAAATGGCTGATAATGATAGCCTAATGCTATACAGCATCTGGGTCGCTGAGCTACCGCACCCAGCGAGCTACAAGTTACTCTCGGCCAACTAACACCGACACAGTGAGGTAAACGTTCAGTGCTCAAACATATAAGTGACTTAAACATTAATGCTAGACTGTGAGTAGTTCGCAGTTACATACCAACGAGCTGTGTGCTCCTGATGATTGTCTGCCGTGAAATGATTACCAGGTGCCATAATTTAAGTCTCTAGTGAAGCTGCGCATGCGCACATAACGTAACATATCCGAGCATCTAAGAAACTTAAAGAAATCACTCGTTCCCCATTTAATTGAACACATCAGACCCATTTGCTTCTCTTTTATCTATTTATATATATATATATATATATATATATATATATATATATATATATATATATATATATATATATATTTATTTATTTTTCCTCTTTTTCCCTTTCCTGAGTGAGCTAGAAGTCTCAACACCTCCCACTTGGCCGACTGATCGAAGATCCAAGGAGGGCACAGTCTCTTGAGTCTCTCAGTGAGAATTTCAAACTAAAGGCATTTACAAACAAATATGTATTAACTAAGGAGGTAGGCTCCACCACCTTTCCTCCTACTGAGTGTAGGTTTGCCCTTGAAGCACTCAGTTGCCTCCCAGGGTTACCCGCTAGCTAAGCAAAGAACACAGAGTCACAGTCTTTGGGTACCCATGGCGAGGACTTATCTTACCTCCTCTTGGTCTTCAGCAGGAATCAAGATCACCAACCTCCCCACATCCCTGCGAATGACGATTGTCGTGTGCATGGTAGAGTCCTTTCTCCGGGCCCTGGGAACCATGGGAGCAGGAAGACCCATGCAGGTTGTTATGTCCGCATCCCGGACAACCCCCTTCTCGTCTGGATATGTTGTAGCAACCCGGCCGAGCCGGAACTGCCCCCTTAGAGCGTTCTGGTCCGCAATCCAGACTACGTCTCCAACCTTGATACTTCTCTCTGCTCGGTGCCACTTGTGTCGTATGAACAAGTTTGGTCCTGCCAGTTCACTCCATTTCTTCCAGAACCTGTCGACTCCAGCCTGGACAGCCCTCAGTCTGCGCCAAGAGCGGGTTTCCATGTCGATTCCGTGTATGTCTCCTCCCTGTCCGGTGCGCCCCAGGATAAGTGAGTTGGGGGTCAAGTACTCCACTGAGTCCTCTTGTTCCTGTGCCCTTGCATCGATGGGTCGCTCATTAGTCAAGTTGGCTGCAGAGTAGAGAAGGGTCTGGAACTCCCCCCAGGTGTAGCAGCCAGTTGTTCCGCCAAGACTGTTAAGAGCTCTTTTAAGGAGCTTGACAGCTGCCTCTGCTGCTCCATTCCTGTGTGGCGAGTCTGCAGGATGAAAGTCCCATTGCCACTCTGTACTATTTCTGGCAGCCTTGTCTTCAACGGATGCCTTCTGCAAACAGGCCAGGTGCTTGTGTAGCTCTCTCAGAGCAGGCCTGGCGCCCAAGAAGTTTGTGCCTCTGTCTGACCATAGCTTTTTGGGATGCCCCCTCAGAGCAGTGAACCGGGAGTAGGCCTGAAGAAAGCTCTCAGAAGACTGGTCGTCGACGAGATCAGCATGGACGGCTCTGGAAGTCATGCAGCAATACACAACTCCCCAGACCTTTTTCTTGGTTATTTTCTTAACAGCGTCCCTCACTTCAAAGGGTCCAAAGAGGTCTAGTGTAGTATACTCGAATGGGTTCGCTCTACTGGTACGTTCCTGAGGAAGAGCGCTCATCACTTGCTGGCACAGCCGGGCTCTTTGCTTCTTGCAAGTGATGCACCTGTTGACCACCTTCTTCACTGTCCTCCGACCTTGCACAACCCAGGCCTTTCTTTTAGTGTGCAGCAGTGTGGCAGCCACCCCTTCATGATTCGCTTCGTGAGCTTCCCTCGCAAGCAAGGCCCCCAGCCACGACCGGAACGGGATTAAAGGTACAGCGGTTCCGTCTTCATTCCAAGACTGGACTCTACCACCACAAAGTAAGAGTCCATTGTTGTCATCTTTAATCACAACAAGGCGGTTTAAGGTCGTATCCTGAAAGTTCACGCCGTCTTGGGCCGCAAGGGCTAGGTCTTGGAAAGCCGCCATTCTCTCTCCCACAGACAGCCTGGGGCCCCTCACCTCCCACTTTGCTGAGCTCGAGGCTTGGTAGCTTGTCCTCAGCCAGGATTCTGCAGCTCTTCGAACCCAGGCGATTGTTCCACACAATTTAGACAAGCTACTGAATCGTTCGGGCCCAACAAGACGCACTAGAGCTACACCCCAGGGCTTCCTCTTTGGCCTCTCTTCTGCTGGAGTTGGACCTTGGTCTTTCATCTGTGGTTGCGGTGCGGAGTCTTGCAAGTCTGCCCCAACATCAGTATTGCTGGGGCCTGAGAATTTATCTGCCTGAGACCTGGTGACTACAGCTGAGAACGCTCTTCTCTGCAACCTTTTAACGTCATCAGCCACGCTGGTCACTATCTCACTGGCCGTTTTCACAGGCCACTCAGCCTCAGGCCAACTCAGGAACTCTGGGCCTTGTTGCCACTCTGACCCTTCATCGAGTTCCTCAGGAGTTGCTCCCCTTGTGATGATGTCTGCTATGTTCAGGTTGCCCTCAATCCACCTCCAGTCTTCCACTGGTCCAGCCTTCTGGATCTCTCCGATGCGGTTAGCGAAGAAAGTTTGGTAGCCATAGCTATCCTTGTGAATTGCTCCCAGGATTGTTTGGCTATCCACGAAGTGGACCCAGCGTGCGACCTTGATGCGGCAGTGCTTTACAAGGTATTTTCTCAGGCGGATCGAAAAGACAGCACCACATACCTCTGCCTTAATCACGTCTCCTTTCTGGTTGAGAGGGGTAAGCTTTGCTTTTGACTCAACCAGCCTCACTACGACCCCATTCTGCGTCTCCCAACGGAGATAGAGCACCACGCCGTAGGAAGCCTCACTCCCATCTGAAAACGTGACTCCCATTGGATGGCCTATGGTTCCGGTTGGTGTGAGGCTTCTTTCGAACCTGATCTGGGCAAGTCTCACATATTCTTCGAGGAGTCTTATGGAAGCCTCCCGTAGTTTTGGTGAGAGTGGGTCATCCCAAGTGTCCTTAACTGGACTGCTTATACTTGCTTCTTGGTAAGCTTCTCTCACAAGCATTACCCCTTTCTGCTTTGCGGGTGTGGCAAGACCAATGGGGTTGTAGAATCCAGCGATCTGGCTTAGCAGCATCCGACGGGTCAATGGGTTTGGAGTTTTACCTCTGACTTCCTCTTCGCGCAAATCGACTCCTGTCCTCATCTTTCCTCTCTTCTTTGAGAAATTTACAGAGGTCATCACACGAAGTTTGTCAGTCTCTGGTTCATAGCCGACTCCAAGTGCTTTGCTTTCTTCGTCCCGCATCTGGTTGGGTAACACCAGTGTTTTGGGCACACTCACAGTTGTCTTACTGATACTGGCATCAGTTGTAGTTGCGGACCTCCCACTTTGGCCTGATAAGACCCATGGCTTAAGGGAGAAGCCTCCAGCCTTTAAGATATTTTCCACTCCTTTGGTGATTTTCTCCAGTATCCGCAAGTCATTGTGGGACGTCAAGATGTCATCTACATAACTATCTTCTACCACAACTCTGCGCTCCTCAACCATGGCTGCAAACTGGGGCAGGTTGGCTGTTTCTCTCATTGCCACCTGGGCGATACAACCAGCAGGTTTATCGCCAATGTTGACCCTGACGACAGCAAAGACTTCGATCACCTCCTCAGGATTGTCTCTCCAGAGGAATCGATGGAGGTGTACTTCTTTGTCTTCTAGCCAGACAGAGTTGTAAATTCTTTTCACATCGCCCAGGGCGGCGTACAACCCAGTCCTGAATCTCAGAAGCACGCCCCCTATCTGATTTAGAACATCAGGACCCTTGTACAGTAGGTCATTTAAACTTATTCCCATGAATTCTTGGCTACTGTTCCAGACAATTCTTACAGGGGTAGTGGTTGAGTGAGGATTAGGAGCAACTAAATGACTGATATACCACTTAGGTCCCTTCCAGCTATCGATTTCCTCTTGGGTGACTTTAACGGCAGCCCCTCTTGAGACCATATCGTGGATTTGCTCTCTGTACGCAGCCTTCCATTCCGGCTTCCTCTCCAGTCGTTTCTCAGTGTTTAAAAAGGTCGCTTCCACTGCACGTCGATTGTCAGGCAGCTGCGTCCCAGTGAGGGGATTCGCTGTGCTTGTCAGCTTGCACGTAGGTGAGACATTCCTTTATTTTCTACAAGTCTCTTTCCTCTCCTAGGGTCATTTCCTTGCCTCCAGGGGGGCACCTACCGCATCTGCAGCCACCACACTGAGGGTCACAGGCGGCGCCAATACTGTCCCACTTGAACCATTCAAAAACGTCTTTGTTGGTAGTTGCAGTGTTTCGGAGGATTGCGTCTTCTTCTTCCACCGAAACTCCACTCGGTCCTTCCGTCTTCACGAGAATCTCTTTGTACGCCCTTGAAGCTGTTCTCATTGACCTAGCAAAATGTGTTTCAGACCTGTGCACTGCTAGGTCTATCACTTCAAAGAGGTCAGGATTAGTTCCACCAACAGTCTTCCCAAGGGGGCCATCCCAGAGGACGAGGTCTCCAACTACTCTGACTGGCTGTGGGACCAGGCGACCCTCCCTGTGGCTAATCAACAGGTCGATCTTTTCGGGCCGGACCAAGTCCTTGAGTGGAACATTTGGAAAAAACTTCTGCAGTTGCTGTGGCGTGACAGCCTGGTTCACCGTCGCAACATCTTCCAAGCCGTAACAAAGGAGTTTGGGCTCTGCTATTGTACCTTTAGGAGTTTTTACTCTCAGCCTCAGGGTATACTTCTTGGTAGTAATGGTTTTCTCCATCCCTCCAACACCTTGGACAATCAACTTAATGTTCTCACCATTTAGCTTGAGACGCTCTGCTGCTTTATTAGAGATATAATTAGTATCTGAAGCGAGATCAATCAACGTACCGACTAGCTGGCCAGAGTTTGTCGTCACATCCAACAGCATCATTATGACAGGGCACTCTTTTGGCTCACAACCAGTGCTAGCACACACTTTTGTCGTGATCTTATTTGAAAAGGCTTCTTTGAACTCTGCTCGTAGCTCTGGAGAAAGTTTGGCAAGGAGCTCCTCCTGTTTGTTGGTTAGTCCAAGCCCCCTTTTCCCCAATTTTGCCTCGCTCTGCTCTCCGCTCTTTTCCTCTTCCTTCTTGATCTGTGGCTTTGGACAGAGCAAGTAATTGTGGTCTGAAGAGCCCTCTTTCTGACAGTCATACTTTGAGCATAGATACTTTTGTGTGCAGCCGCCATCGTCACCATGAAGGCGCAAGCACTTAAAGCATGCTCCTGCTCTCCTAAACTGAGCCTTCTTGCCTGTCAGATTGAGCTTCTTGAAGACCTTGCAGGCGAACAGCCTACCTCCGTGCTCGTTGTCTCCACATGTGATGCATGAGCTTGGTTGAGAGCCCTTTAGGGTGTTTCCTGATGTGGCTCTGGTGAATGCCCTCCTTTCTTTTTTCTTTTCGCTTGACCTCTCAGTATTGTCCGCCGGGCTAGGCTGTAGCTGGTCTAGCTCCTCGAGAATGTCCTCCTGCTTTTTCAAGTATTGCAGTAGACAGTCGAAGTGGTTGCGTGGTGAAAACCCGCTTCCAGGGTCATTTTTGTGTGTTATCCACTTTTCTTTCAGGGAGTCAGGAAGCTTACTTTCAATCGACTGCACAACCACTCGGTTCTTTACAGCATCTTCCTCCCCTAAGACTTGTAGGTCACGAAGAGCTCTCTCCACGGCTTGAATCAGTTCGATTGTCTTCCTCGGATGGTTTCCTTTGATGGGGAAAAGTCCTTGCACTTCTTGTGCAATCAGCAGCACTATTTTCGGCTTATTTCCGTACTTGTTGTCCAGGAGCCTGAACACGTCGTTGGCGGATCCACAGCTGGACAATACAAGGTCCCTCTTGACTTTTTCATCTAGGCTTCCCAAGAGATGGAATTTCCTCACATTTTCCAATCCATGAGGGTTTCCCAGACGTTGCAAGTCCTCCCATTCAGCTTTCCAGCAGTAGTAATCCCTCATATTACCAGCAAACATGGGCAAGCGTGCATGTTCTAGGCTGATCTGGGGCCTGAAGTTGTAAGCCCCAACTGGCTCCTCCTGCTCCACAATTTTCACTCTTCCCAGTTTCTCTTCGTCGTCGGATTGAGAACCGCCTTTCCATGCCCACTCATCCCACAGTTTTTCACGCCTTTTCTTCAACTTCCGGATCTGGTCCTTTGACTCTGTTGCCTTGGACCGAGGGATCAAATCTTTCCACTCATCCAATCCTTGTTCGAAGTTGTAGACCTCCCGTTCCAGGTTCCTATGAATCAATTCACATTCCCTCCTGGTCATATAGTGGTGATCGGTTGCCTCGGCCTGGTCCATGGCTGATCCAGCCTCTTCAGTGAGGGTGGTAATTTCCGCCTAAGCGAACCTTGTCCAGAAGTTGATCAGGATGATTTGTTCAGTTTCATCAAACTTACAGTCACATTCTGCTGTTTTTCCGTCAATGTTTTCCGCCTTCTTTTTGACTTCATCGTCGTTTACTTCTCTCAGGGCCGTGGCATACTCAAACCCTGCATCTCTGACTCTGGAGTGATCCACTTTAAAGTTCCTCCACTCACTTCTCATTTCACTTTCCCCCAGTGCACTAGCTCTGGAGGCGAGGTAATTGGCTCTTCTAGTGAACGCAGTCTGGGCTGCTGACCGCTTCTGTTTTAGCCTCTCCAGCTCCTCCTCTGATGCTGGCATCTTGCCAACTTTTCTAGCGTTTAACTCAAGTTCAAGTGTTTTCCGCCAACTGGGTTTTAAGTAGTCCTTTAACTGTAGACTCTATCCTCTTCTTGGCTTTCACTCATTAATGATTTGCCTAGTAAGTCAGCAGATGAGCAGACAGCTTTATGGGTGGACTGTTAGCTTATCAGAAGTTAGTCTCATGACGAATGTTCTAGTCCTTGCATTATCCATGTAAAAGGAGAACCATGGTTTATGACTGTTCGGATTTTTCGTTATTTAGCCCTCCGAAAAGGCTCACCAGGAAGCACACAATGTCATGACTCGTGTTTTGTCCTTAATTTTATTTTAAATCAAATGACCACAGGTCATAAACCTGAATTACAACAAACAAATAATGACAATATATTATTCAAATATATAATGTAAATATTATTCAAATAATATAATAATAATAATGTAAATAATGAAAATCAAATAAGCCTACAACACCATCAAAAATGTGGCTAATCTGTCTTAAAACAGCATTGACTACATCACCCAGAATGCCTAGCGCCAGAGGAGCATGCGCACAGCGACTCCGCCGTTGCCACGGATGCTGCCACAGGACACAGAACCCATGCCACCACATGCCTCGTCCAAAGGACCCACACATGTACAAACGCAACACAACGCGGCGCTCCACCATGGATCACCGAACCAAACCACCGCTATCACCACCGCCACCAGAAACCAGCAGAGTGCTCTGAACAATCAGCACAACGCAAATGGCTGATAATGATAGCCTAATGCTATACAGCATCTGGGTCGCTGAGCTACCGCACCCAGCGAGCTACAAGTTACTCTCGGCCAACTAACACCGACACAGTGAGGTAAACGTTCAGTGCTCAAACATATAAGTGACTTAAACATTAATGCTAGACTGTGAGTAGTTCGCAGTTACATACCAACGGGCTGTGTGCTCCTGATGATTGTCTGCCATGAAATGATTACCAGGTGCCATAATTTAAGTCTCTAGTGAAGCTGCGCATGCGCACATAACGTAACATATCCGAGCATCTAAGAAACTTAAAGAAATCACTCGTTCCCCATTTAATTGAACACATCAGACCCATTTGCTTCTCTTTTATCTATTTATATATATATATATATTTTTTTTTTTCTCCTCTTTTTCCCTTTCCTGAGTGAGCTAGAAGTCTCAACAATTTGTAGATGTACGGCAGAGGGCTGAAAATGACATCGAAGATGTCCTGTACTTTGTTGAAAGGTTAGTTTTTTCTCTCTAATTATTGTCTATCATCTTAGCTAAAATACCCAGTGTTTTATGATGAGGTGTGTTCACTCCTAAACTGCACATTAGATATTCTTATGTGGCTTCTCCTCAAAGATGTGTATGAACTGCATCTGGTTGATGACTATATACCTAAAACGTAACAACTTGTAACTCTACTTTCATAAATAGGTTTCCCCATCTCCTCCCATACCATGGGCCAGAGGAGCATGACCCTCTGGGTGAGGAGTTTCTAAATGATCAGACCATGCCAATGATATCCCTGCAGGACGAAACTGAAATGGTAAGCTTCTGGGCTGAAATGGCAACCCGGAAGCATAAGGTAAACATTTTTTCCTTTTTTGTCTTTCCTTTTGGCAGGTGTGGCTTGGCTACATCTGTTGCTTAAAATTGTTGCATGCATATACAGTGGGGAGAACAAGTATTTGATACACTGCTGATTTTGCAGGTTTTCCTACTTACAAAGCATGTAGAGGTCTGTAATTTTTATCATAGGTACACTTCAACTGTGAGAGACGGATCTAAAACAAAAATCCAGAAAATCACATTGTATGATTTTTAAGTAATTAATTTGCATTTTATTGCATGACATAAGTATTTGATACATCATAAAAGCAGAACTTAATATTTGGTACAGAAACCTTTGTTTGCAATTACAGAGATCATACGTTTCCTGTAGGTCTTGACCAGGTTTGCACACACTGCAGCAGGGATTTTGGCCCACTCCTCCATACAGACCTTCTCCAGATCCTTCAGGTTTCGGGGCTGTCGCTGGGCAATACGGACTTTCAGCTCCCTCCAAAGATTTTCTATTGGGTTCAGGTCTGGAGACTGGCTAGGTCACTCCAGGACCTTGAGATGCTTCTTACGGAGCCACTCCTTAGTTGCCCTGGCTGTGTGTTTCGGGTCATTGTCATGCTGGAAGACCCAGCCACAACCCATCTTCAATGCTCTTACTGAGGGAAGGAGGTTGTTGGCCAAGATCTCGTGATACATGGCCCCATCCATCCTCCCCTCAATACGGTGCAGTCGTTCTGTCCCCTTTGCAGAAAAGCATCCCCAAAGAATGATGTTTCCACCTCCATGCTTCACGGTTGGGATGGTGTTCTTGGGGTTGTACTCATCCTTCTTCTTCCTCCAAACACGGCGAGTGGAGTTTAGACCAAAAAGCTATATTTTGGTCTCATCAGACCACATGACCTTCTCCTATTCCTCCTCTGGATCATCCAGATGGTCATTGGCAAACTTCAGACGGTCCTGGACATGCGCTGGCTTGAGCAGGGGGACCTTGCGTGCGCTGCAGGATTTTAATCCATGACAGCCTAGTGTGTTACTAATGGTTTTCTTTGAGACTGTGGTCCCAGCTCTCTTCAGGTCATTGACCAGGTCCTGCCGTGTAGTTCTGGGCTGATCCCTCACCTTCCTCATGATCATTGATGCCCCACGAGGTGAGATCTTGCATGGAGCCCCAGACCAAGGGTGATTGACCGTCATCTTGAACTTCTTCCATTTTCTAATAATTGCGCCAACAGTTGTTGCCTTCTCACCAAGCTGCTTGCCTATTGTCCTGTAGCCCATCACAGCCTTGTGCAGGTCTACAATTGTATCCCTGATGTCCTTACACAGCTCTCTGGTCTTGGCCATTGTGGAGAGGTTGGAGTCTGTTTGATTGATTGTGTGGACAGGTGTCTTTTATACAGGTAACGAGTTTAAACAGGTGCAGTTAATACAGATAATGAGTGGAGAACAGGAGGGCTTTTTAAAGAAAAACAAACAGGTCTGTGAGAGCCGGAATTCTTACTGGTTGGTAGGTGATCAAATACTTATGTCATGCAATAAAATGCAAATTAATTACTTAAAAATCATACAATGTGATTTTCTGGATTTTTGTTTTAGATTCCGTCTCTCACAGTTGAAGTGTACCTATGATAAAAATTACAGACCTCTACATGCTTTGTAAGTAGGAAAACCTGCAAAATCGGCAGTGTATCAAATACTTGTTCTCCCCACTGTGTGTCATGCATGTTGCAAATTATGCATGTTTTTATCTGAACTTTGTTAATGGATCAACCTACAGTATACTTACAGTATTAATCAATCCAAAATCAAGGTATGTTTTTCCATTGTGTTTTGGTGCATTTTCCATAGGTGACAGGAGCCAAAGAATTCGAGAGGCTTGCTGCCGTCGCCAAGCTTGTCCTGGTGTTGCCCCATGCAAACGCAGATGCTGAGAGGGTGTTTTCAGTTGTGGGACTGAACAAAACCAAGAGAAGAAACAGCCTAGCATTGGATGGCACCACCGCCCAATGCATGCTGGTTAGATTTGTGTCCGACTTGATCCCGACTTTCTCTGACGTCATGCACACGTGGGCAACGATAACCTCATGAGATCAAGGCGGCCGCAGTTCTAAAACACAGGCAGTGCAATTGCTTTTCACCGACTGCAGGACCCAGGCGGACCCTGGACAAAATCTCACTCCAAGGTTTTTTGAAAAGTTGGCAGGTATGAACTGTTATCTGATGTGTGCTGGCATGATGTTACTGAGATGAACATACATGAATGACCAGGCTCGTGTGTGTATAGGCCTATCTGCGCATCAGTGCTTCTTACTCCATAGGACACAGCCCGTGATTGCCATTTTTCTGTGAGCTGTTTTACGCTCAGCTCAATGTAGGCTAATATCTAGGCTACCAGCCACTTGATTCAGCTTGATAACTGATATTTTAAGATGCCTCCTGACATCAGTAATGGAATGCCTTATAGGCCTGTACCTGCTCTGAAATCCATAGGAAGTCCAGGGAAATAGGCATATTGTAGTATCTATCTAATCTAATCCTAATTTGATTGGGTAGTGGGGAATCTATTTCACTTCACATTAGTAATCATATTATTAAAACATACACAAAGTTTTCTGGGTTTCTGAGGTCAATGAGATCGGGCCCACCATTAGACCTACAACAGAGCCAGAGAGCGAGAGAGCGAGAGAGAGAGACTGTTACAACACTGTATATAGACATAATAGACATTTACATTTACATTTACGTCATTTAGCAGACACTCTTATCCAGAACGACTTACAAATTGGTGCATTCACCTTATAGCCAGTGGGATAACCACTTTACAATATGTTTTATTTATTTTATTTTATTTTTTATTTCTTTTGGGTGGGGTGGGGTAAGGGGGGGTTAAGAAGGATTACTTTATCCTATCCCAGGTATTCCTTAAAGAGGTGGGGTTTCAAGTGTCTCCGGAAGGTGGTGAGTGATTCCGCTGTCCTGGCGTCGTGAGGGAGCTTGTTCCACCATTGGGGTGCCAGAGCAGCGAACAGTTTTGACTGGGCTGAGCGGGAACTGTGCTTCCGCAGAGGTAGGGGGGCCAGCAGGCCAGAGGTGGATGAACACAATGCCCTCGTTTGGGTGTAGGGACTGATCAGAGCCTGAAGGTACGGAGGTGCCGTTCCCCTCACAGCTCCGTAGGCAAGCACCATGGTCTTGTAGCAGATGCGAGCTTCAACTGGAAGCCAGTGGAGTGTGCAGAGGAGTGGGGTGACGTGAGAGAACTTGGGAAGGTTGAACACCAGACGGGCTGCGGCATTCTGGATGAGTTGTAGGGGTTTAATGGCACAGGCAGGAAGCCCAGCCAACAGCGAGTTGCAGTAATCCAGATGGGAGATGACAAGTGCCTGGATTAGGACCTGTGCCGCTTCCTGTGTAAGGCAGGGTCGTACTCTCCGAATGTTGTAGAGCATGAACCTACAGGATCGGGTCACCGCCTTGATGTTAGCGGAGAACGACAGTGTGTTGTCCAGGGTCACGCCAAGGCTCTTCACACTCTGGGAGGAGGACACAACGGAGTTGTCAACCGTGATGGCGAGATCATGGAACGGGCAGTCCTTCCCCGGGAGGAAGAGCAGCTCCGTCTTGCCGAGGTTCAGCTTGAGTTGGTGATCTGTCATCCACACTGATATGTCTGCCAGACATGCAGAGATGCGATTCGCCACCTGGTTATCAGAAGGGGGAAAGGAGAAGATTAGTTGTGTGTCGTCTGCGTAGCAATGATAGGAGAGGCCATGTGAGGATATGACAGAGCCAAGTGACTTGGTGTATAGCGAGAATAGGAGAGGGCCTAGAACTGAGCCCTGGGGGACACCAGTGGTGAGAGCACGTGGTGCGGAGACAGATTCTCGCCACGCCACTTGGTAGGAGCGACCGGTCAGGTAGGACGCAATCCAAGAGTGAGCCGCGCCGGAGATGCCCAACTCAGAGAGGGTGGAGAGGAGGATCTGATGGTTCACAGTATCAAAGGCAGCAGACAGGTCTAGAAGGACAAGAGCAGAGTAGAGAGAGTTAGCTTTAGCACTGCGGAGAGCCTCCGTGACACAGAGAAGTCTTGAAACCTGACTGGTTTGGATCAAGAAGGTCATTCTGAGAGAGATAGCAAGAGAGTTGGCTAAAGACGGCACGCTCAAGAGTTTTGGAGAGAAAAGAAAGAAGAGATACTGGTCTGTAGTTGTTGACATCGGAGGGATCGAGTGTTGGTTTTTTGAGAAGGGGTGCAACTCTCGCTCTCTTGAAGACGGAAGGGACATAGCCAGCGGTCAAGGATGAGTTGATGAGCGAGGTGAGGTAAGGGAGAAGGTCACCGGAGATGGTGTGGAGAAGAGAGGAGGGGATAGGGTCAAGCGGGCAGGTTGTTGGGCGGCCGTCCGTCACAAGTCGCAAGATTTCATCTGGAGAGAGAGGGGAGAAAGAAGTCAAAGCATAGGGTAGGGCAGTGTGAGCAGGACCAGCAGTGGCATTTGACTTAACAAACGAGGATCGGATGTCGTCAACCTTCTTTTCAAAATGGTTGACGAAGTCATCCACAGAGAGGGAGGGGGGGGGGGGGGGGGGGGATTCAGCAGGGAGGTGAAGGTGGCAAAGAGCTTCCTAGGGTTAGAGGCAGATGCTTGGATTTTAGAATGGTAGAAAGTGGCTTTAGCAGCAGAAACAGATGAAGAAAATGTAGAGAGGAGGGAGAGAAAATATGCCAGGTCCGCAGGAATAGTTTTCCTCCATTTCCGCTCGGCTGCCCGGAGCCCTGTTCTGTGAGCTCGCATTGAGTCGTCAAGCCACGGAGCAGGAGGGGAGGACCGAGCCGGCCGGGAGGATAGGGGACATAGAGAGTCAAAGGATGCAGAAAGGGAGGAGAGGAGGGTTGAGGAGGCAGAATCAGGAGATTGGAGGGAGAAGGATTGAGCAGAGGGAAGAGATGATAGGATGGAAGAGGAGAGAGTAGTGGGAGAGAGCGAAGGTTGCGACGGCGCATTACCATCTGAGTAGGGGCACAGTGAGTAGTGTTGGAGGAGAGCGAGAGAGAAAAGGATACAAAGTAGTGGTCGGAGACATGGAGGGGAGTTGCAGTGAGATTAGTAGAAGAACAGCATCTAGTCAAGCGTATTGCCTGCCTTGTGAGTAGGGGGGGACGGTGAGAGGGTGAGGTCAAAAGAGGAGAGGAGTGGAAAGAAGGAGGCAGAGAGAAATGAGTCAAAGGTAGACGTAGGGAGGTTGAAGTCACCCAGAACTGTGAGTGGTGAGCCATCCTCAGGAAAGGAATTTATCAAGGCGTCAAGCTCATTGATGAACTCTCCAAGGGAACCTGGAGGGCGATAAACGACAAGGATGTTAAGCTTGAATGGGCTAGTGACTGTGACAGCATGGAATTCAAATGAGGAGATAGACAGATGGGTCAGGGGAAAAAGAGAGAATGTCCACTTGGGAGACATGAGGATTCCTGTGCCACCACCCCGCTGACCAGATGCTCTCGGGGTATGTGAGAACACATGGTCAGACGAGGAGAGAGCATTAGGAGTAGCAGTGTTTTCAGTGGTAATCCATGTTTCCGTCAGTGCCAAGACGTCGAGGGACTGGAGGGTAGCATAGGCTGAGATGAACTCTGCCTTGTTGGCCGCAGAACGGCAGTTCCAGAGGCTGCCGGAGACCTGGAACTCCACGTGGGTGGTGCGTGCAGGGACCACCAGGTTAGAGAGGCAGCAGCCACGCGGTGTGAGGCGTTTGTATAGCCTGTGCGGAGAGGAGAGAACAGGGATAGACAGAGGCATAGTTGACAGGCTACAAAAAATGGCTACAATAATGCAAAGGAGATCGGAATGAAATGAACTAAACATCTGGGAAAGCGAGAGAGCGGGGCCTCCCTCACTTACGTTTCACTGAAACACCCAAATATAACTCTCCCAACTTCCACCTCAGAAACTATAATTGTTGTAAACTACAGCGGTTCAATGTTTTCTAGCAATAGACTAACTTAGTTTATTCAGCTAGCTAACTTGGTACAGTATTCTTCTGTGAAAACCGTCCAGGGCACCTAGTCATATGACGCCACAGCCAACTAGCATGCCGGACTCCAACAACACGGTTTAGCACCCATACTCGGCCACAACAAACCACCAGTGTTTCAACACGCCAAGCAGATCATTCGTGTCCGTGTCTTACGTTGTGGGTTAGTCCCGACAGCTTGAGCGAGTCCGTCGTCAACTTATTCAGCCAGTTAGTTAGCTAGAATAGTTAGCATACTAGCTAGCCATTGCTTTCTGCCAACGAAGAAACCCCTCCTCCCACGGCACGAACACACAGAGAGAGCCAAGCTAACGTTAACTAGTCACCCATGTCCCGAATTCCCTTGAACGACTCTGGCTACCAGTATGTAAAAACAAAACACAAATGTAGGTTATAACTTACCCCTAGAAGCTACTGTTAGCTAGCCAAGTGCAAAGCTAGCCACTGAATTGACTCAGCCAGTTCGCGTCTGTTCGCTAGGTCATTCCAGCTATTGTTTAGTAGCTATCCATGTAGCAACAAGCTAGCTAAATTTCAAGCACAGTAGCCACTTACTACCTAACGTTGAGGTTAGAAAAACAGCTCAATGGTAGGCATTATTGTATGTAATTATTGTAGGCAGCTAGCTGGCGTAATTACAGGTACTCTCAGGCGTGAAACAACTATCCACAGTTGCTAATAGTTACCAGTAGCTACCCGCTAGCTAGTCCAGGTAGTGGGTTAGCTAGCTTCGTGCTTCACCGGGCTCAGCCGAATACAATACTAACCTACAATAATTACATACAACAACCCACGATAACTACCTACAATACCTAACTACATTCTAAATACATAGTTTAAGCTTTATTCGACAAAGCCCAAACTATGTACACTGCTCAAAAAAATATAGGGAACACTTAAACAACACAATGTAACTCCAAGTCAATCACACTTCTGTGAAATCAAACTGTCCACTTAGGAAGCAACACTGATTGACAATAAATGTCACATGCTGTTGTGCAAATGGAATAGACAACAGGTGGAAATTATAGGCAATTAGCAAGACACCCCCAATAAAGGAGTGGTTCTGCAGGTGGTGACAACAGACCACTTCTCAGTTCCTATGCTTCCTGGCTGATGTTTTGGTCACTTTTGAATGCTGGCGGTGCTTTCACTCTAGTGGTAGCATGAGACGAAGTCTACAACCCACACAAGTGGCTCAGGTAGTGCAGCTCATCCAGGATGGCACATCAATGCGAGCTGTGGCAAGAAGGTTTGCTGTGTCTGTCAGCGTAGTGTCCAGAGCATGGAGGCGCTACCAGGAGACAGGCCAGTACATCAGGAGCCGTTGGAGGGCAACAACCCAGCAGCAGGACCGCTACATCCGCTTTTGTGAAAGGAGGAGCAGGAGGAGCACTGCCAGAGCCCTGCAAAATGACCTCCAGCAGGCCACAAATGTGCATGTGTCTGCTCAAACGGTCAGAAACAGACTCCATGAGGGTGGTATGAGGGCCCGACGTCCACAGGTGTGGGTTGTGCTTACAGCCCAACACCGTGCAGGACGTTTGAAATTTGCCAGAGAAACACCAAGATTGGCAAATTCGCCACTGGCGCCCTGTGCTCTTCACAGATGAAAGCAGGTTCACACTGAGCACATGTGACAGACGTGACAGAGTCTGGAGACGCCGTGGAGAACGTTCTGCTGCCTGCAACATCCTCCAGCATGCGGTGGGTCAGTCATGGTGTGGGGTGGCATTTCTTTGGGGGGCCGCACAGCCCTCCATGTGCTCGCCAGAGGTAGCCAGACTGCCATTAGGTACCGAGATGAGATCCTCAGACCCCTTGTGAGACCATATGCTGGTGCGGTTGGCCCTGGGTTCATCCTAATGCAAGACAATGCTAGACTTCATGTGGCTGGAGTGTGTCAGCAGTTCCTGCAAGAGGAAGGCATTGATGCTATGGACTGGCCCGCCCGTTCCCCAGACCTGAATCCAATTGAGCACATCTGGGACATCATGTCTCGCTCCATCCACCAATGCCACGTTGCACCACAGACTGTCCAGGAGTTGGCGGATGCTTTAGTCCAGGTCTGGGAGGAGATCAGGAGACCTCAGGAGACCATCCGCCACCTCATCAGGAGCATGCCCAGGCATTGTAGGGAGGTCATACAGACACGTGGAGGCCACACACACTACTGAGCCTCATTTTGACTTGTTTTAAGGACATTACATCAAAGTTGGATCAGCCTGTAGTGTGGTTTTCCACTTTAATTTTGAGTGTGACTCCAAATCCAGACCTCCATGGGTTGATACATTTGATTTCCATTGATACATTTTGTGTGATTTTGTTGTCAGCACATTCAACTATGTAAAGAAAAAAGTATTTAATAAGATTATTTCATTCATTCAGATCTAGGATGTGTTATTTTAGTGTTCCCTTTATTTTTTTGAGCAGTGTATATATGCCATATAAGCCAAGCTTACCTCCCGCCAGAGAGAGACACAACCTCACCCGACGACGACCACTGGGGTCATTTGAACTGTCTTTATTATTTTGGAACTTTTGTGAGTGTAATGTTTACTGTTATTTTTTTTTAAAATTGTTTATTTCACTTTTGTTTATTATCTATTTCACTGGTTTATTTCACATGTTTCCCATGCCAATAAAGCCCCTTAAATTGAAATTGAATTGAGAGGGGACAGACAAATGTAGTTAAAGCCTGACCTCTGGTGGAGATTAAAGAGAAGAACAGCGAACATATATGAGTTGATTAATGTCTCTCTCGTTATCTCTGAGAGACCGACAAGGAGAGCATGAACCAGAAGGTGGCAGCACAAGATAGCTCATGTAACCTAGTTCAGCGAGAGAGAGAGAGAGAGAGAGAGAGAGAGAGAGAGAGAGAGAGAGAGGGAGGGAAAGAGACAGAGAGAGGGAGAGGGAGAGGGAAAGAGAGAGAGGTAGAGAAAGAGAGAGAGAGAGGGGGGGGGGGGATGAGCGAGAGAGGGAAAGAGAGAGTGAGAAAGAGAGGACGAGAGAGAGAGAAAGAGAGGACGAGAGAGAGGGAAAGAGAGAACGAGAGAGAGAGAGAGAGAAAGAGAGAGCGAGCGAGAGAGAGTGGGGGCAGTCAAGCATCCCTGCCTCTCTCCATCCATCAGATAATGTAGCAGAGAATTCCCATCCTATCCTAGTGTTATTGTATCTGGAAGAATTATATTCCTAAACACCTCATCCCAAGTGCTCCTCTCTGTGTGTGTGTGTGTGTGTGTGTTTGTGTGTGTGTGTGCATTATATCACCTGTAAAGTGAGCTCTAATCCCAAAGAACTGTAATTTATCATGGATAATGGATCAAAGACTAATCTCTCTAGAAGGAATGTCTTCAGAAACCCAAAGAATGCGCTATATAGAGAATAGACTGACATTTGGGACATATCCAAAGGGTCTCTGGGGGCAGCAGAGCAAAGCAGAACAGTGGAGCTAATTTAGTGATGGAGCAGAAACAACATAATGAAAGAAGTCTTTGAAGTAGAACTCTGTCTATGGTCCTGTGGTGTCTATGGTCCTGTGGTGTCTATGGTACTGTGGTATCTATGGTCCTGTGTCTATGGACCTGTGTCTATGATCCTGTGTCTATGGTCCTGTGTCTATGGACCTGTGTCTATGGTCCTGTGTCTATGGTCCTGTGTCTATGGTCCTGTGTCTATGGTCCTGTGTATATGGTCCCGTGTCTATGGTCCTGTGTCTATGGTCCTGTGTATATGGTCCTGTGTCTATGGTCCTGTGTATATGGTCCCGTGTCTATGGTCCTGTGTCTATGGACCTGTGTCTATGGTCCTGTGTCTATGGTCCTGTGTCTATGGACCTCTGTCTATGGTCATGTGTCTATGGTCCTGTGTCTATATAGGTCCTGTGTCTATGGTCCTGTGTCTATGGACCTCTGTCTATGGTCCCGTGTCTATGGTCCCGTGTCTATGGTCCTGTGTCTATGGTCCTGTGTCTATGGACCTGTGTCTATGGACCTGTGTCTGTGGTCCTGTGTCTTTGGTCCTGTGTCTATGGACCTGTGTCTATGGACCTGTGTCTATGGTCCTGTGTCTATGGACCAGTGGTGTCTATGGTCCTGTGGTGTCTATGGTCCTGTGTCTATGGACCTGTGTCTATGGTTCTGTGTCTATGGACCTGTGTCTATGGTCCTGTGTCTATGGTCCTGTGTCTATGGACCTGTGTATATGGTCCTGTGTCTATGGACCTGTGTATATGGTCCTGTGTCTATGGACCTGTGTCTATGGACCCGTGTATATGGTCCCGTGTCTATGGTCCCGTGTCTATGGTCCTGTGTCTATGGACCTGTGTCTATGGTCCTGTGTCTATGGACCAGTGGTGTCTATGGTCCTGTGGTGTCTATGGTCCTGTGTCTATGGACCTGTGTCTATGGTCCTGTGTCTATGGTCCTGTGTCTATGGACCTGTGTCTATGGTCCTGTGTCTATGGACCTGTGTCTATGGTCCTGTGTCTATGGACCAGTGGTGTCTATGGTCCTGTGGTGTCTATGGTTCTGTGTCTATGGACCTGTGTCTATGGTCCTGTGTCTATGGTCCTGTGTCTATGGACCTGTGTATATGGTCCTGTGTCTATGGACCTGTGTCTATGGACCTGTGTATATGGTCCCGTGTCTATGGTCCCGTGTCTATGGTCCCGTGTCTATGGACCCGTGTCTATGGACCCGTGTCTATGGACCTGTGTCTATGGACCTGTGTCTATGGTCCTGTGTCTATGATCCTGTGTCTATGGTCCTGTGTCTATGGACCTCTGTCTATGGTCCCGTGTCTGTGGTCCCGTGTCTATGGTCCTGTGTCTATTGTCCCGTGTCTTTGGTCCTGTGTCTGTGGTCCCGTGTCTATGGTCCTGTGTCTATTGTCCCGTGTCTTTGGTCCTGTGTCTATGGACCTGTGTCTATGGTCCTGTGTCTATGGACCTGTGTCTATGGTTCTGTGTCTATGGTCCTGTTGTGTCTATGGTCCTGTGTCTATGGTCCTGTGTTGTCTATGGTCCTGTGTCTATAGACCTGTGTCTATGGTTCTGTGTCTATGGACCTGTGTCTATAGACCTGTGTCTATGGACCTGTGTCTATGGACCTGTGTCTATGGTCCTGTGTCTTTGGTCCTGTGTCTATGGTCCTGTGTCTATGGTCCCGTGTCTATGGTCCCGTGTCTATGGACCCGTGTCTATGGACCCGTGTCTATGGACCCGTGTCTATGGTCCTGTGTCTATGATCCTGTGTCTATGGTCCTGTGTCTATGGACCTCTGTCTATGGTCCCGTGTCTGTGGTCCCGTGTCTATGGTCCTGTGTCTATGGTCCTGTGTCTTTGGTCCTGTGTCTATGGACCTGTGTCTATGGTCCTGTGTCTATGGACCTGTGTCTATGGTTCTGTGTCTATGGTCCTGTTGTGTCTATGGTCCTGTGTCTATGGTCCTGTGTTGTCTATAGACCTGTGTCTATGGTTCTGTGTCTATGGACCTGTGTCTATAGACCTGTGTCTATGGACCTGTGTCTATGGACCTGTGTCTATGGTCCTGTGTCTTTGGTCCTGTGTCTATGGTCCTGTGTCTATGGACCTGTGTCTATGGACCTGTGTCTATGGTCCTGTGTCTACGGTCCTGTGTCTACGGTCCCGTGTCTGTGGTCCTGTGTCTATGGTCCTGGGTCTATGGTCCTGTGTCTTTGGTCCTGTGTCTATGGACCTGTGTCTATGGTCCTGTGGTGTCTATGGTCCTGTGTCTATGGACCTGTGTCTATGGTTCTGTGTCTATGGTCCTGTGTCTATGGTCCTGTGTCTATGGTCCTGTGTCTATGGACCTGTGTCTATGGACCTTTGTCTATGGTTCTGTGTCTATGGTCCTGTGGTGTCTATGGTTCTGTGTCTATGGTCCTGTGTTGTCTATGGTCCCGTGTCTATGGTCCTGTGTCTATGGACCTGTGTCTATGGACCTCTGGCTATGGTCCTGTGTCTATAGTCCTGTGTCTATGGACCTGTGTCTATGGACCTGTGTCTATGGTCCTGTGTCTATGGTCCTGTGTCTATGGACCTGTGTCTATGGTTCTGTGTCTATGGTCCTGTTGTGTCTATGGTTCTGTGTCTATGGTCCTGTGTTGTCTATGGTCCTGTGTCTATAGACCTGTGTCTATGGTTCTGTGTCTATGGACCTGTGTCTATGGTCCTGTGTCTATGTTCCTGTGTATATGGACCTGTGTCTATGGTCCTGTGTCTATGGTCCTGTGTCTATGGTCCTGTGTCTGTGGACCTGTGTCTATGGTCCTGTGTCTATGGACCTGTGTCTATGGTCCTGTGTCTATGGACCTGTGTCTATGGTCCTGTGTCTATGTTCCTATGTATATGGACCTGTGTCTATGGTCCTGTGTCTATGGTCCTGTGTCTATGGTCCTGTGTCTATGGTTCTGTGTCTATGGTCCTGTGTCTATGGACCTGTGTCTATGGTCCTGTGTCTATGGTCCTGTGTCTATGGTCCTGTTTCTATGGTCCTGTGTCTATGGACCTGTGTCTATGGTCCTGTGTCTATGGTCCTGTGTCTATGGTCCTGTGTCTATGGTTCTGTGTCTATGGACCTGTGTCTATGGTCCTGTGTCTATGGTCCTGTGTCTATGGTCCTGTGTCTATGGTCCTGTGTCTATGGTCCTGTGTCTATGGTTCTGTGTCTATGGTCCTGTGTCTATGGTCCTGTGTCTATGGTCTGGTGTGGCTCAGTCAATAAGAGCAGGGCACAGGCAACAGTTCATGTGTTGTTCAGTATGCTTGTGTTTTACAGAATAGGAGTCGAGGAAGCTACCCAGCTAACAATTCTAGGGAGAAGGAACATTTTTGTAATGTCACACGTAATGTTCCCCCAATGTTTGAGTGTCCAGTTTTCCGTTAGTTAGGGGAACATTCTATCTATGTTAGCAAAAACCTTCTGAGTACCCTTTTAGCATATTTTGGAGAACATTCCCTTAATGTCAAACAGAACATACCCAGAACGTGGTTACCATGTTCTCAGAGAACAAGGGAATGGTCTCTTGGAAACATTCCTTGCACATCACAGGAACATTCCTATGAAAACGTTAGTAAATGACCTAATGAGACCCTTAAGGGAACATTCTCTAAGTTGTGGGAACATTTGTTGTTTGCTGGGTAGGAGAGGTTACCAATTTAGAGAGAGAGAGAGAGAGAGAGAGAGAGACTCGACCTTGAACTGTAGATGAACAAGGTTCTAAAGTCCAGGTGGGAGACAGAGAGTCACAATGTTGTGGGTTCAATTCCAGCTGGGATCACCAACACATACTAAAAACGTATGCCCTCGCTGTACTGGGTAACAGGATCTCTGTGACACTCCAACCTTGACCTGA
Organism: Coregonus lavaretus; assembly: GCF_964263955.1. Taxonomy (NCBI): domain Eukaryota; kingdom Metazoa; phylum Chordata; class Actinopteri; order Salmoniformes; family Salmonidae; genus Coregonus; species Coregonus lavaretus. Next base: position 62,585,206 of record NC_139989.1, read on the forward strand.
CTGGGTAACAGGATCTCTGTAACACTTCAACCTTGACCTGACTGGGTAACAGGATCTCTGTAACACTCCAACCTTGACCTGACTGGGTAACAGGATCTCTGTAACACTCCAACCTTGACCTGACTGGGTAACAGGATCTCTGTAACACTCCAACCTTGACCTGACTGGGTAACAGGATCTCTGTAACACTCCAACCTTGACCTGACTGGGTAACAGGATCTCTGTAACACTCCAACCTTGACCTGACTGGGTAACAGGATCTCTGTAACACTCCAACCTTGACCTGACTGGGTAACAGAATAGACAGACACACAGTATCTGGGCTGCATCCCAAATAGCACCCTATTCCCTATGTATGCACTACCTTCGACCAGGGCCCATAGGGTGCCATTTGGGATGCACACATTGTCTGACTGGAGTCCTAGCAGCCAGGACGAGGTTAAGAATAAAAAAACGGGCCTCCCGAGTGGCGCAGTGGTCTAAGGCACTGCATCTCAGTGCTTGAAGCGTCACTACAGACCCGGGTTCGCTCCCAGGCTGTGTCGCAACCGGCCGTGACCGGGAGTCCCATAGGGCGGTGCTCAATTGGCTGAGCGTCCGGGTGACCCATGGTTGTCGCAGTGGACCACCCACATTGCTTGCACCAGAGGATGAAAATTATCTGGTGCAGTACTGTATCTACTGCGCCAGCCATGGGTTCCCCTTCACCAGACAGAGGCTGACAAAATACGCAGGTATTTGGTGTTCTATGTATGTATGTAGATTGGTGGACTGACTGTTCTCAATGTGTATGGTGATGCCAAAACAAACATTTTCATCCTGGATGGACAATTATATATTCTATTATATTGTAGGTTTCGGCACCCAGGGGAAACAATCCCACCACTGGGGAAGAGGTGGTGGGAAATGTTCAGGAGGAGGCACAGGAACCAGAGCATGAGGAGGCCGGACACCCTGGACAGGGAGAGAGCTGAGTGTGCCACATGTCCGACGATGGACACCTTCTTCACTTCTTATGAGAAGCACTTGGAGGAGAGTGGGTTGAGGGAGAAACCCAGACAAATCTATAACTGCGATGAGTCTGGGTTTCGTAGCGACCAGAGCAGGCACAAAGTGCTGGCTCCCTGGGGCACAAAACACGTGTACCAGCAGGCTCCGGGGAGCACATCACAGTGCTGGCCTGCTTCAACGCAGCTGGGGAGGACGTCCCCCCGTTTATCATCTACCCCAAGTGTTTCCCCGGTGGCCACTACACACTGGGAGGACCCCCCCAAGCCTTGTATGGACGGTCAAGCAGTGGCTACATTGACGGGGACCTGTTCAGGAAGTGGTTTCAGCACTTCATTAAGCATGCAGTGAAGGAGCGCCCTCTCCTTCTCCTCTTCGATGGGCACAAGAGCCACATGTACCCGGAGGTGCTCGCGGCGGCACTAAGGGAAGGGGTTATACTTCTTTGTCTTCCACCACACTGCACCCATGTCCTGCAGCCGCTGGACGTGGCATACTTTGGCCCTTTAAAGGCTGAGTTCTCCAAGGTAGCTGGAGACCTTAGCCATTTTGACCACTCCTACATGGTAAACAAATCAGAATTTGCCAGAGTATTCCGCTACCCGTACCAGCGATGCAAGGACATGCACTATGTGGTGGAAGGGTTTAAAAGTGTGGCCTCTTCCCTTTTGACCCTTCAGCTACTGAAGGGTCCCGTTTAATGCCGTCTCGGTCCCTACCGGGTCCCACCACCGCCTCTCCTGGAACCAGCAGCACTGTGCCGTCCATCAGCACCTCCTCCCCAGCGACCACAGGAGGACCCTCAGCCCCTGCTCCAGTCCCAGGCCTAGCTCTAGAAGAGCACCCCCTAATAGAGGGTGCTGATAGCGAAGGACCTGGGGCACATCCTTACTGTCCTGAAGTATCGGCTGGACCGATACAGAAAACTCCTTGTGGTCGCCACATGCCTCACCGGGGAGGAATACACGCGCCAGTGGCAGGAGAGGGGTGAGAAGGAGAGGGCCGAGACAGAGGAGAAAGAGCGTCATCGCCTCTGCTAAACCCCCCGCTGGAACCACTCCTGACAGCTGCATCACCACCGCCCGTGCCTCCCAGTGAGTGTGCAACACCTGTAGGAGCCACCAGAGTCCCCAGCTGCAGAAGAAGGCCATGTGCCTGCTTTCCCGGCCACACCATCGTCGGCCCCTCAACCCCACCATTACAAACACCAGCTCCTCCAAGCCATCGTCGGCGGTTTTGTCCACCACCACCACGATGCACACCACCCCCCATATCTGTCACCACCAACACGGCCTCCTCTGGACCAACTGCCTCCTCTGTCTCCCCTGGTCACACCACCATAGCAGCCTCGTCTGGTGTCCCTGCCCCCTGCAATTTGAATACAGCCACCTCCACTGGTAAGCACATGTTAAATTACGAAAAAATGACTGTTTGTTATCTGTTTTATAAAACAGCAATGTAAAAAAAAGAATCTCTCTTTACATATCTACAGTACATAGCACCAGCCCTCAAGTCATCTCCACGTCCTCCAAAACCTCTGCAGCTTCCTCCAGATGTATTGATGTAAAAAAGTTGAAAAGGGATTTCATGCAACATGCTCTGTCTAACACAACTTTTTCTCAAACTGCAGCAAAGAAAAGGAAGAGAAAAGCTCCACCGGTCACGTCTGTCACGCCACCCATGGCACCACTCTCAGGTACTTCATCATCTGTTTTTCTGTCTCTCAGTTGTATCAATTACTATTGTTGTTGAAGAACTTCTACATTTTGCAAAACCATATTAATCCATTTTTATTCTTATTTTATTTTTTATAAAAGAAGACGCCACCTGCTGTGCTCGCTGCGGGGAGCGTGATCCGCCTGCAAGCTCCTCTCAGGAGTGTAGATCCGAGGTGCCATGGGTGTGCTGTGACTTCTGCCAGCACTGGTTCCACTGCAGGTGTGTGCAGTGGGATCAAGAGGTAGCGGTGGAGCTGGATTTTTATTGTGATTTTTGTGACAATATAGGGATGGAGGTCGAGATTTAATTGTTTGTTTTGTTTGTGTTCATATGAAATTATTTATTTGTACAACATTTTTTTTTTCTAAAATATAATATATATATTTATTGAACCCATCTTGTGTATTTCTTCCTTTACTTTCCAAGTGCATCTCTGCAACACAAACTCCAACAGTGTTTTAATAATAATATGCCATTTAGCAGACGCTTTTATCCAAAGCGACTTACAGTCATGCGTGCATAAATTTTTACGTATGGGTGGTTCCGGGGATCAAACCCACTACCTTGGCGTTACAAGCGCCGTGCTCTACCAGCTGAGCTACAGAGGACCACTCATTGTTTATGTCAATGCACATAACTAAAATTAAAATTTTATTTGATGTAAATTATTAATACTCATATTTTATTATTCAACTGTTATCTACTTTCTTAAAACATAAGATTAATCTGTAAAACAAATGATGAGACATTATTTGGTTACAACACTGAATATGTTGGTGAAGAACCATTTCTTAAGAGTCCACAGGAGGGCGCACCGGGCTACGCAATGAAAAGTTGACAGGCAAGTCATTATTTTTTACCGGAAGGCTAGCCAACTAGTCAACTATCTAGTAAACACTTCGGGTACATGGTTGGTGTCTCTTTTTTGAACAAAATTAAACGGATATATCTTGTAATTGAACAAAATAGTAAGGTGGCCAATAACTGGGGGCCGTATGCCGATAATACGGGACTTATTTTTTTGCTGAACATCAAAAAGCTGATAATAGTAGTATTTCCACTGAAATGTCAAACTTGCTAATTGCTAACCCGTTAGCTAACATTTTTACGACACCAATGATGATTAAACTGCACTAATCAAATGTATTCCTTATTTTTGATTGTTCATTACTTTTCTAATCAAGGGCACACAGAGCGTTTACTTAGGCCACACACACACACACACATACACACACACACACACACACACACACACACACAATCATTACAAATGGTGTCTGATGGTCATAACTGCAGCAGCTTGTTATTGATCTACTGCAGAGGAGGGATAGAAAACCACTACATCACAAATGGCACCCTATTCCCTACATAGTGCACTACTTTTGACTAGAACCCTGGGCTTTGGTCAAACGTAGTCTACTATATAGGGAATAGGGTGCCATTTGGGACGCATCCATAAGAAGTCAACTTTATTGGCTATATTGGTTTCCTTGTTTGTTTTTCGTGGCTTTGAGATTTACTAGTGAGCATTGAGGAAACACCCAGAAAGCTTTAGGTTGTATTACCTGGCTGATACCATTGAGATATGACACACAGCAGGCTTTAGGTTGTATTACCAGGCTGATAGCATTGAGATATAATACACAGCAGGCTTTAGGTTGTGTTACCTGGCTGATAGCATTGCGATATGACACACAGCAGGCTTTAGGTTGTAGTACCTGGCTGATAGCATTGAGATATAACACACAGCATGCTTTAGGTTGTATTACCAGGCTGATAGCATTGAGATATAACACACAGCATGCTTTAGGTTGTATTACCTGGCTGATAGCATTGATATATGACACACAGCAGACTTTAGGTTGTTTTACCTGGCTGATAGCATTGACATATGACACACAGCAGGCTTTAGGTTGTATTACCTGGCTGATAGCATTGAGATATGACACACAGCAGGCTTTAGGTTGTAGTACCTGGCTGATAGCATTGAGATATAACACACAGCAGGCTTTAGGTTGTATTACCTGGCTGATAGCATTGAGATATAACACACAGCAGGCTTTAGGTAGTAAACCTTGCTGATAGCCTAGCGGAGGAAAATCACTGGCTGAATACTCTGGATTTCCTTGATTTAATCAGGGCATTGGGTCTGCGTCCTAAATGCACCCTATTCCCTTCATACTGCACCAAATTTGACCAGGCCTGGTCTGTAGGGAGTAAGGTGTCATTTGGGAGGAAACCTGGGTGAAGATAAATGATGGGTGTTATGGTTGGAGCATAGGGAAGGAGGATCTAGAATACAACAGAATACAACAGAATACAACGTTATTTTCCATCCAAGGACATTTTTCTCTGCTATCACCTTACAATAATCTAGTGCAGTGTTTCTCAATCCTTGTCCCTAGCACTCAGACACCTGCTTCAACTAATCAACCAATCCTTGTCCCTAGCACTCAGACACCTGCTTCAACTAATCAACCAATCCTTGTCCCTAGCACTCAGACACCTGCTTCAACTAATCAACCAATCCTTGTCCCTAGCACTCAGACACCTGCTTCAACTAATCAACCAATCCTGGTCCCTAGCACTCAGACACCTGCTTCAACTAATCAACCAATCCTGGTCCCTAGCACTCAGACACCTGCTTCAACTAATCAACCAATCCTGGTCCCTAGCACTCAGACACCTGCTTCAACTAATCAACCAATCCTTGTCCCTAGCACTCAGACACCTGCTTCAACTAATCAACCAATCCTGGTCCCTAGCACTCAGACACCTGATTCCAAAAATCATCCGGTCCACAGGACAGGATTATGAACACTGATCTAGGGCAAGTTTCAATTCAGCTGCTTAGCTGACTCAAAAATACAGTGACACTGATCTAGGGCAGTGGTTTCCAAACAGTTTTGCTCTTGTCATGTCAGTCATTGCAGAACTCAGAGAGCTATTTATAGAAATGTCCAGATCAACTAGTCAGCTAATGTTTTTTAGCCCCTTTGATTTTGTTGTAATGTCTGAGTCACCCAAATATCACATGAACACACGGCAAAATGTGGAGAATTTGAGGAAATTATCTTTAAAACTGCAACATTTTCTCTCTGCTTAACAAGAGGGGTGTGAACAATTTGTGTCATGAACAGTGCTTGTGCCCATAGTAGACGTGGCGCGGCACACCCGGAGGGGGCACACCCGGAGGGGGCACGCCGGATGTTCCCCAATGCTGGAAGGGGACCTGAGTGAAACAGTTTGGGAACCCCTGATCTAGGGTTAGTTTCAGTTCAGTTGTTTAGCTGACTCCATAATACTGTATAGTGAAGAGGACTTCCTGTTCTGATGAGTATCTAGTTGTTTAGCTGACTCCATAAGATAGTGAAGAGGACCTCCTGTTCTGATGAGTATCTAGTTGCATAGTCAACAAAATTGGATATGGAGAAAGTCTTCTCTTTAATGTGTTGATGTTTGATCCTATCAGACAGCATGTTGACTAAGCCTTCTGTGATATGTATATGTGTCCCGAATGGCACCCTATTCCCTATATAGTGCACTACTTTTGACCAGAGCCCTATGGGCCCTAGTGCACCCTATGGGCCCTGGTCCAAAGTATTAGACTATACAGTATAGGGACTAGGGTGCTATTTGGGACACACACATAGAGAAGAGCCCTAGCACGACGGTGTACAGGCAGCGCAAGCCTCCCTCTTATGCACGAGTCAAGTGAGTTTGGAAAAACTGATTTTAGGAATATTTTTCATATACAAACTTCATATGTCCAAACTCAGAATCAAAAAGGAGTTGCATAATAACATGGTCGCTGTGGTAGAACGTTTATTTTGATGGGTGATTTTCTCAATTTATTTAAGTCCCATCAGGTAGCCAGATTTCAGATGTGTCAGGGAAATAGGATTATTATGGAAATTCTTCTTGCAAAGCATGTAAACGTTTTAAACTAACTATTATATTAATCTGACTATCCACAATAATCTTATTATTGTGGGAATGCAACCATACTCATTGATGATAGGAGTATTTTCCATTCTCATAGCCTCCTCCACACAACTATTTGGTGTGAGTTTTACAGTATGTCAATAGTGTGTGTGTGTGTGTCAAATTAAAATCAAATGTTATTTGTCACATGCGTCGAATACAACAGGTGTAGACTTTACCGTGAAATGCTTACTTACAAGCCCATAACCAACAATGCAGTTCAAGAAATAGAGTTAAGAAAATATTTACTAAATAAACTAAAGTAAAAAATTAAATAAAAAGTAACACAATAAAATAACAATACCGTTAGTCGAGGTAATTTGTACATGTAGGTAGGGGTAAAGTGACTATGCAGTGTAAAAACAGAGGGGGGGGGGTTGTGTCAATAAGAGAATGCCAAGAGTGTGCAAAGCTGTCATCAAGGCAAAGGGTGGCTATTTGAAGAATCTCAAATATAAAATATATTTTGATTTGTTTAACACTTTTTTGGTTACTACATGATTCCATATGTGTTATTTCATAGTTTTGATGTCTTCACTATTATTCTACAATGTAAAAAATAGTACAAATAAAGAAAAACCCTTGAATGAGTAGGTGTGTCCAAACCTTTGACTGGTAGTGTATATCTTTTTTATAATCTTTGAGAACTAACAATCACCAAAATAAAAGCTAAACTGTCAGGGGAATTGAAAATTCCAAAAACAATGAATTTAGCAGTATGGATTTTGTTATTAAGTTTGAGCAAAAGAACAGTGCATTAGCCATGGAAAAATGCATAGAATTGCAGGGAATTATATTTAAAACAGCTAAATGTTCTCTCAGCTACATGGTTGAATATGTAGAATCCCTGGAAATTAGCTTTAAAACTGTAACATTTTCTCCCAGTGCCATGGCAAAATGTGTAGAATTGCAGGAAATTAACTTTAAAACTGCAAAAATGTATCTCGGCTCCATGGAGAAATTCTGAAATTTGCTGGAAATTGGCTTAAAAATATAAATGTGGGGATGTTTTTCAGTGGCAGGGACTGGGAGACTAGTCAGGATCGAGGCAAAGATGAACGGAGCAAAGTACAGAGAAAACCTGCTCCAGAGCGCTCAGGACCTCAAACTGGAGTGAAGGTTCACCTTCCAACAGGACAACGACCCTAAGCAAACAGCCAAGACAACGCAGGAGTGGCTTCGGGACAAGTCTCTGAATGTCCTTGAGTAGCCCAGCTAGAGCCTGGACTTGAACCCGATCGAACATCTCTGGAGAGACCTGAAAATAGCTTTGTGACGCTCCCCATCCAACCTGACAGAGCTTGAGATGATCTATAGAGAAGAATGGGAGAAACTCCCCAAATACAGGTGTGCCAAGCTTGTAGCGTCATACCCAAGAAGACTCGATGCTGTAATCGCTGCCAAAGGTGCTTCAACAAAGTACTGAGTAAAGGGTCTGAATACTTATGTAAACGTGATATTTCAGTTTTATAACAGACAGACAGACAAGTATAACAGACAGACAGGTATAACAGACAGACAGGTAAGCCTCTTTTTGATCCAGAAGAAACCCTGAATCCTCTGTGTTGCTGCGGTATTATTCTCTCTGTCTAGACAACTGGACATTATTCCAGCAGGAAGACTTATGGTTGCATTCCAAAAAGCACACTGTTCCCATTATAGTACTCTACTTTTGCCCAGAGCACTATGGACCCTGGTCAAAAGTAGTGCACTATATAGGGAATAGGGTGCTATTTGGGAGAAAACTATGTGTTTAATTAACCGCTATCTTTCCATTCCATTGATTTCCATTCTTACTCTTCTAATTATACAAGTCACTGCATTTTAAACACGGGGAGAAAAAAGTACTTTAAATGCAACGATTAGAGCCCATTGAGGGATATCATCAGATTCAGAGAATAGCGTAGCCACTGTTGCAGAAATCATCCCAACACAGTGGTATCTGTGGTTGGTGTGAGTGTGAGTGTGCATGTGTGTGTGTGTGTGTACGTGTGTGATCAGTGCTAACTGATTCAACAATGATTTCTCCTCTCCCCGTTCATTCCACGTCATACCCCCCCCCCCCCCCCCCCCCCCCAATGGGGCTACTATGTGTGTGTGTGTTATACCCCCATCATCTGTCATACAGTATGTTTCACTTCAGCCCTTAACATGTCCTTATCTCCTATCATAGCCATAGGTTCCTGGCTCCTATCAGACAAGCCACTTAACATGAGAATGAATCAGAGACCTTGTCCTTATTGAGAGGCTCTGCCATTATCTGGGATGGCTCTCTACTCTGTTCTGTTCTCTCTGTCAGCTAAGGAATACATTACATGACCTTACATTTGTGTCTCTCCCAGCTGTCTGACTGACTGGTGTTGCATTCAAGTGTAAGAGGCCTAGAGCCTAGCACTCGACTAGATCTTGTGGCGTATTTAAAAGGGGATATTGGAAAAGTTATCAAACAGATGGCTGTCATCTTCTTTATCTGCAATATGCTGTACACACACACTACACAAACCACACACACACACACACACACACACACACTACACAAACCACACACACACACACACACTACACACTACACAAACACACACACACACACACACACACACACACACTACACACTACACACTACACACACCACACACACACTACACACTACACAAACCACACACACACTACACACTACACACACTACACACACTACACAAACCACACATACACACACACACACACTCTATATTATATGCTTTTGGTTAATGGGGCAATCGGCAGTTGCTACATCAAATATATTTTTAATATGTACCCATTGATTTTTTAAGAATATAACTTAGAAATGCTTAATGAGCTTAGTTTAATGGTGGTACCCGATCAAAACCCAAAATATAAGCTTGTTTCACTCCAATGCTTGTAAAAACAATAAACGTAAACAAACACTATAAAGCCTCAAAACATGGTTAAAATAATCATTCTGATATCATGGATGATCAGTCCTTGCATCCATAGCTCTGTCTATGAATTTGAGAGTGGTTACATTTCTTCAGCCCCATCCCTCAGCCTTTTACCGAATCAGGGGCGGGGAGGACGCTTTATTATTGTTTCAACTGCTGATTGGTCCTTAAACATCTGTATTGTAAATCTCTGCTATGGTATTATGGCTTAATTTACATTAAGTATATGTCGTATCATTTTCTTTTCTCAGCAAACAAATGACACCCTATGGGCCCTGGTCAAAAGCAATGCACTGCATAGGGAATAGGGTGCCATTTGGGATGCTGTCTGACTCCCTCTACCCAACAAGGATTCATCCATATAGACAGACAGGAGGAATGTCTGAAATACAAACACATCATCAAGGCCATTCACCTCCACATGTTCTCCTGTCTTCCTTTTCTCCAGATCACTACACACAGGTATCAAATGGCTAGTACTTTATGTGACCTGTAGATAGCTTCACACACACACACACACACACACACACACATATGTTCCGGGATTCATCCAATGGTATTGAGGAGTCACCGGCTTCATCAATAAGTGCATCAACGACGTCGTCCCCACAGTGACCGTACGTACATATCCCAACCAGAAGCCATGGATTACAGGCAACGTCCACACCGAGCTAATGGCTAGAGCTGCAGCTTTCAAGGAGCGGGACACTAATCCAGATGCTTATTAGAAATCCTGCTATGCCCTCAGACGAACCATCAAACAGGCCGCGGGGCCAGACGGATTACCAGGACGTGTACTCAGAGCATGCGCGGCCAACTGGCAAGTGTCTTCACTGACATTTTTAACCTCTACCTGACCGAGTCTGTGATACCTACATGTTTCAAGCAGACCACCATAGTCATAATCTTTTTATCATCAATTTCTCCACTCCACCCTGCCCTCTAATATAGACCGTATAACACACACAGACTGACCTCCACTCCACCGTGACCTCTATTATAGACCGTATAACACACACAGACTGACCTCCACTCCACCCTGACCTCTATTATAGACCGTATAACACACACACAGATGGACCGACAGACAGATGGCAGACAGACAAAGACAGACAGGCAGACGGATGGACGGACCGACAGACAGACAGAGAGACAGGCAGACAGAAGGACAGAAAGACAGATAGACAAAGACAGGCAGACAGACAGAAACAGACAGAAAGATGAACGGGCGGAAAGAAAGTGACATGCAGACAGACAGGGCCCTGGTGGAGTGGTGCCAGGAAAATAACCTCTCCTTCAAAAAAACGATGGAGGTGATCGTGGACTTCAGGAGACATCAGAGGGAGCACGCCCCCATCCACATCGACAGGACCGCAGTGGAGAAGGTGGAAAGCTTAATGTTCCTCTGCGTACACATCACTGATAATCTGAAATGGTCCACCCACACAGACAGTGTGGTGAAGAGGGTGCAACAGCACCTCTTCAACCTCAGGAGAAATTTGGCTTGGCCCCTAAGACCCTCACACTATTACAGATGCACCATTGAGACTATCCTGTCAGGCTGTATCACCGCCTGGTACGGCAACTGCACCGCCCGCAACCGCAGAGCTCTCCAGAGGGTGGTGCAGTCTGCCCAACGCATCACCAGGGGCACACTGCCTGCCTTCCAGGACACCTACAGCACCCGATGTCACAGGAAGGCCAAAAAGATCATCAAGGACATCATCCACCCGAGCCACTGCCTGTTCACCCCGCTATCATCCAGAAGGCGAAGTCGGTACAGGTGCATCAAAGCTGGGACCGAGAGACTGAAAAACAGCTTCTATCTCAAGGCCATCAGACTGTTAAATAACCATCACTAGCCCGCCTCCACCCAGTACCCTGCCCTGAACTTAGAACTTAGTCACTGTCACTAGCCGGCTACCACCCAGTTACTCAACCCTGCACCTTAGAGGCTGCTGCCCTATGTACATAGACATGGAATCACTGGTCACTTTAATAATGGAACACTGGTCACTTTAATAATGTTTACATACTGTTTTACTCATTTCAGATTTACAGTATATACTGTATTCTACTGTGTTCTAGTTAATGCCACTCCGACATTACTCGTCCTAATATTTATATATTTTTTAATTCCATTCTTTTATTTTTAGATTTGTGTGTATTGTTGTGAATTGTTAGATACTACTGCACTGTTGGAGCTAGGAACACAAGCATTTTGCTACACCCGCAATAACATCTGCTAAATATGTGTATGTGACCAATAAAATTTGATTTGATTTGATTGCTACTCAATATTAGGAACATTTTCTTCATGTTTTGTACACTCAGTGTATATCATAAATGACTGTCAAATATCTGTCAGCTTTGATTCAACTGCTCCTTGTAATGATTGTTGCCATCTACTGTTAGAAGCTTTTGTTTCAGTATACATATCTCCAAGGACAAATACTCTTTCAAAGTTCTGTTTCTTTATTTGTAGAAATAGCAAAAGAAGCAGAGAAGCAGAACATAATCTATTCCATAAAAAACAAACCAACATGTAAATACTCAACCACTTTGACTACTACTACTACTACTACTGCTACTGCTACTACTACTGCTACTACTACTACTACTACTACTACTACTACTACTACTGCTACTGCTACTACTACTGCTACTACTACTACTACTACTACTACTACTACTACTACTACTACTACTACTACTACTACTACTACTACTGCTACTACTACTACTACTACTACTACTACTACTACTACTACTACTACTACTAACACAATTTACAATTCACTTCATGTTGACAGCAAACATTGGACATTAAAATCCTACATCTGTATAGTCATTTTGAACTATCTTTCTGATGTAACCTTTAGCCTAACCTTTGTTGATGTAACCTGATATAACATTTAATTTGATACAGTTTGCTACAGCAGAAGCCTTTTTAAACCTTACATACACTACCAGTTTTACATTTCCTGCATTGCAGGAAAGTTCTCCTACAACAGGGTGATCAAATTAAGATCCTACATCTATATGTAATATTGAAGTCAATTATATTATGTTAATTTTCTCAATCAATTCAACATAGAACTCTTATATTTAACATTGTGTATTCTGGCAGCAGAAAGTTCCATTTGTGCTGAGTCTAAGTATTTCTGTTTCTACTGAAACGTACTTTGTGCCATTTAAAACATTATAAGGCAGACATATATTAAGTACAGATACGATCTTAATTTGATCACTCTTTTGTTGTTTCTCCCTCTCTTCTAACATACATCAGGTCTTACACAGTGGACATTTCCTTACTGCTTAAGTTCACCTTAGAACCTTAAAATCACATTAATCTATCGATCTCATTTTACCCTCTCCTCTCCTCTCCTCTCCTCTCCTCTCCTCTCCTCTCCTCTCCTCTCCTCTCCTCTCCTCTCCTCTCCTCTCCTCTCCTCTCCTCTCCTCTCCTCTCCTCTCCTCTCCTCTCCTCTCCTCTCTACTCCCTCTCTCTCCTCTCCTCTCCTCTCCTCTCCTCTCCTCTCCTCTCCTCTCCTCTCCTCTCCTCTCCTCTCCTCTCCTCTCCTCTCCTCTCCTCTCCTCTCCTCTCCTCTCCTCTCTACTCCCTCTCTACTCCCTCTCTCTCCCTCTCCTTCCTCTCCTCTCCTCTCCTCTCCTCTCCTCTCCTCTCCTCTCCTCTCCTCTCCTCTCCTCTCCTCTCCTCTCCTCTCCTCTCCTCTCCTCTCCTCTCCTCTCCTCTCCTCTCCTCTCCTCTCCTCTCCTCTCCTCTCCTCTCCTCTCTACTCCCTCTCTCTCCCTCTCCTCTCCTCTCTTTTTCTCCTCTCCTATCTCTTTTTACTCTCCGCTCTCCTCTCTCTCCTCTCTCCTCTTCCACTCTGCTGCTCCGCTGTCCCTGTGTCTGGGCTGCAGTCCTCCGGGTCTTCATGGAAGCCTCTGTCTCTTCTTCTCCTGGTCTTCAGGATCACAGTGATCCCAGAACAGACCATCCCCAGCAGAGCACAGCCCATCAGTGAAGAGTACACTCTGTAGAATGTGGAGTTGATGCCAAAGGGGTCCCACACCAGCAAGAAGGTCTTAGTTACTGAGACACACATGCTTTCATAGAAGACAGCACACCAGTACTCCCCACTGTCCGCAAGTGAGAGGTTAGAGAGGGCCAGAAAAGAGGGAGGGTGAGATGCATTCATTCGGTCAACCAATTCTTTGGGCAAGTTTGCTAGTTGTAATCTTGTGTCCAGAATGACATCGTCCACCTGAGCAGTCCGTCTGTACCACACCACCCGGTCAAATTTAGTGAGATTAGAGTTACAGTTGAGAACAACCTCCTCTCCCTCCGAGAAGAACTCTGTGAGCGGCTCAGACTTGGGGCACACCAGGAGATCATATTCTTTTATGTATTCATCCTTTTTTGAGGGGTTACCGGTGCACTCATAATACCCTGAGTGGTTGAGCATCAGTGATGGGATGACCAGGGAGTAGTTCCCTGACGTTCTTCCGTCTGTCAGGTACATCTGCTTCTCTCCGCTAGTGAAATGACTGGGGACCCATCTGATGTATCCAAAGCGGCTGGTTAACCACCCCGTCTCTGTCCCATCGGGGTCATGGTTAAAGCAGGGCAGTACACCCTCCTCTCCCACTGAGAGAGCAACATACTGTCTCTTACGCCTTGTGTTAAAGCGCTGTCTGAAAGCACAAAGCTGTCCCTCCAGTACCACACACATGTAATAGGACTCCTCCATAGTAATGTTGATGTGGAGAGAGGAGCTGCTCCCAACCAACTGCTCTTCCCTGAACCATCTGACTGTCATGTTGGCACCACTCCTCATACCCTCACACTGCAGTTCTACTGGCTCTCCTAAATTAGCCTGCAGAATCGTATCTTTATTTGAACCCCTGCAGACTAGGAGGTCCTTGCTGTCCAGGTGTGACACCCTGCCATCTGTCCAACACTCCGTCTTGTACCGTCCAGAGTCTGACTGAGTGAGACTTTTGATATAGAAAGTTGTTTCCTTCAATTCCAGTCGATCCCTAAACTCAGCAGCCAGGGTGGAATTCTCAAGTGAGTTAGAAGTGTTCCACAGCAGCAAGCTCTCTCCGGCTGAGGATCTGAACATCAAACAGTAGTCAACATGAACATTCCCTTCTAACAAGATATAGTATTCCCTTTCTTTCTTGATTGTCTGGCCTGTAAGGATGGTTCTGATCAGAACAGCCAGTAGAATGCTGAGCTTTATGACCCAAGCCATTCTACTCTGAGATGTCTGTCTGTCACTCTGGGAATGCACACTGCTGTCTCTGCTTGTGGTTAATTTCTAACATATAAGCCAGTGATCTTATATGAGTGATTTTGACTTTTCCACTTCTCTCTGATTACAGTCCACCCTCTTTCCTCTCTCTCTCTCTCTCTCTCTCTCTCTCTCTCTCTCTCTCTCTCTCTCTCTCTCTCTCTCTCTCTCTCTCTCTCTCTCTGATGGTGCAGTTCATCATAATTATTCATCTGAATGGCTGACGGCTGGAAGTATCAGAGTAGAGTTAGCAGAATACCACACATGAAAACAAGTTGCTGATGGAAAGATGTCAGTATTTTTTTACTTTGTGGTCTGATGGTTCTGCATCTTTTAAATGTCCTTTCTGAGTTCAGAAGTTTAGCCTAATAGTCTCGCCCTGCTTGTGCAGGCACACAGGACATGCAGTACTGCATGGTATATCTTTGATTCAGTATTCATCTATTTTATGAAATCATCTGCCTACATTTATTTTCAATTTTTTTATACAGGTTATTCCAGCGGTTCCCAAACTAGGGGTCGCAACCCCATGTGGGGTTGCCTGATATGAAAATGGGGTTGCGGGAGAATTTCCAAAATCCTGGGAAAAAATATATATATCCCCCAGAAAATATATATTCAGTGCATTTGGAAAGCATTCAGACCCTTTGACTTTTTCCACGTTTTGTTACTGTCACGCCCTGACTCAGGGGACGCTTATATGTTGAGTCAGGGTGTGTATATTCTATGTTGTGTAGTTCTATGTTTTCTATCTAGTATGGGTATTTCTATGTTGGCCGGTGTGGTTCCCAATCAGAGGCAGCTGTCACTCGTTGTCTCTGATTGGGGACCATACTTAGGCAGCCTATTGGCACTATTGAGTTGTGGGATCTTGTTCCGTGAAAGGTATGTTGTTTGTGTCTACCTTGGACTTCACGTTTCGTTTCGTTTATTGTTTTGTCAAGTGTTTATTAAGTTTAAATAAACATGTATGCATATCACGCTGCGCCTTGGTCCGTCCCGTCTATGAACGAACGTGACAGAAGATCCCACCAAACAAGGACCAAGCAGCGTGCCCAGAAGGAGCAAACGCCGGGGATTCAACGGGAGGTAACTTTAGTAGATGTTCTCCTCAGTTGGGGGAGAATTACTGAGGAGGAGGCTGTCCGTTATCGGGAGGCGATGAAAGTTGATGCCCAGGTAGGAGAGGAGAAACGGCGCCAACCGTGCCGACGACAGAGTCCCGAGAGGCAACCCCAATAACATTTTTGGGGGGGGCACACGGGGTGGATGACGAGGCAGCAGGAGGCCGTGGAAGGGCGAATCTGCAGGTTAGGAGGCCACCATGTTACGGGGGCTATTGGTTCAGAGGGAGCAGGAGTTATTCGGTCAGAGGGAGGCGCTACATGAGGCTAAAAGGGAGAAAGAAAGTGTAGAGGCACGGCGAGAGGAGCTGGTTAGGCAGCAGAAGGAGCGGGGGTTAATAAAGGAACCCAGTCCCGCTCCTCGCACCAAGCAAGTGGTGCGTGTCGCCAGTCCGGTCCGGCCCGTTCCTGATCCCCGCACTAAGCCAGTGGTGCGTGTTCCCAGTACGGCCCGACCCGTTCCTGCTCCTCGCACCAAGCCAGTGGTGCGCGTTGCCAGCCCGTCCCGGCCTGTTCCTGCTCCTCGCACCAAGCCAGTGGTGCGTGTCGCCAGCCCGGCCTATTCCTCGCACCAAGCCAGTGGTGTGCGTCGCCAGTCCGGCCCGGCCTGTTCCTGCTCCTCGCACCAAACCAGTGGTGCGTGTTCCCAGCCCGGCCCGGCCTGTTCCTGCTCCTCGCACCAAACCAGTGGTGCGTGTTCCCAGCCCGGCCTGTTCCTGCTCCTCGCACCAAGCCAGTGGTGCGCGTCGCCAGCCCGGCCTGTTCCTGCTCCACGCACCAAGCCAGTGGTGCGCGTCGCCAGTCCGGCCCGGGCCTGTTCTCTGCTCCTCGCATCAACCTAGTGGTGCGCGTCGCCAGTCCGGCCTATTCCTGCTCCTCGCACCAAGCCAGTGGTGCGCGTCACCAGCCCGGTCCGGCCTGTTCCTGCTCCTCGCACCAAGCTAGTGGTACGCGTCGCCAGTCCGGTCCGGCCTGTTCCTGCTCCTCGCACCAAGCCAGTGGTGCGTTTCGCCAGCCCGGCCCGGCCCGTTCCTGCTCCTCGCACCAAGCCAGTGGTGCGCGTCGCCAGCCCGGTCCGGCCCGTTCCTGCTCCTCGCACCAAGCCAGTGGTGCGCGTCGCCAGCCCGGTCCGGCCTGTTCCTGCTCCTCGCACCAAGCCAGTGGTGCGTGTCGCCAGTCCAGCCCGGCCTGTTCCTGCTCCTCGCACCAAGCCAGTGGTGCGCGTCGCCAGCCCGGTCCGGCCTGTTCCTGCTCCTCGCACCAAGCCAGTGGTGCGCGTCGCCAGCCCGGCCCGGCCTGTTCCTGCTCCTCGCACCAAGCCAGTGGTGCGCGTCGCCAGTCCGGTCCGGCCCGTGCCTGCTCCTCGCACCAGACCAGTGGTGCATTTGTCCTGTCCGGCACGGCCCGTGCCCGTTCCACCGGTGCCTGGTCCTGCACCGGTCAGCTGTTCCACTCCGGAGCCAGAGCAGTCCGCTCCACCGGTGCCTGATCCAGCTCCGGTCAGCTGCGCCACTCCAGAGCCAGAGCAGTCCGCTCCACCGGGGTCCAGTCCAGCTCCGGTCAATGGCTCCACTTTGGAGCCAGAGCAGTCCGCTCCACCGGTGCCTGATCCAGCTCCGGTCAGCGGCTCCACTCCGGAGCCAGAGCAGTCCGCGCCACCGGTGCCCAGTCCAGCTACGGTCAGCGGCTCCAGTCCAGACCATGACGTCAGCCCCTCTCCAGGTTCAGGGTCTCCCACACCAGGGTCCAGACTGGGCCTGGCGTATCGTGGGAGGAAGGAGAGGGGAAGCAACGCGCCGAGGTCTAGACCAAACCAGGGGCGCAACAGGGAGGCGAAGAGTGAGAGGTCATCACGCCCTGAGCCGGATCCGCCTCCGAGGCGGAATGCCCACCCGGCACCTACCCTGTTATGTTTATGTTGTGCGGTCGGAGTCCGCACCTTTGGGGGGGGGGGGGGGGTACTGTCACGCCCTGACTCAGGGGATGCTTATATGTTGAGTCAGGGTGTGTATATTCTATGTTGTGTAGTTCTATGTTTTCTATCTAGTATGGGTATTTCTATGTTGGCCGGTGTGGTTCCCAATCAGAGGCAGCTGTCGCTCGTTGGCTCTGATTGGGGACAATACTTAGGCAGCCTATTGGCACTATTGAGTTGTGGGATCTTGTTCCGTGAAAGGTATGTTGTTTGTGTCTACCTTGGACTTCACGTTTAGTTTATTGTTTTGTCGAGTGTTTATTAAGTTTAAATAAACATGTATGCATATCACGCTGCGCCTTGGTCCGTCCCGTCTATGAACGATCGTGACAGTTACGTTACTGCCTTATTCTAAAATGGATTAAATAGTTTTTTCCCCCTCATCAATCTACACAAAACACCCCATAGTGACAAAGCAAAAACTGGTTGTTAGAAATGTTTGCAAATGTATTAAAAACAAAAAATGGAAATATCACATTTATATAAATATTCAGACCCTTTTCTCAGATCCTTGGCAGCGATTACAGCCTCGAGCCTTCTTGGGTATGACGCTACAAGCATGGCACATCTGTATTTGGAGAGTTTCTCCCATTCTTCTCTGTCGATCCTCTCAAGCTCTGTCAGGTTGGATGGAGAGTGTCACTGAACAGATATTTTCAGGTCTCTCCAGAGATATTAGATCGGGTTTAAGTCTGGGCTCTGGCTGGGCCACTCAAGGACATTCAGAGACTTTTGCCGAAGCCACTCCTGCGTTGTCTTGGTTGTGTGCTTAGGGTTGTTGTCCTGTTGGAAGGTGAACCTTCTCCCCAGTCTGAGGTCCCAAGCACTCTGGAGCAAGTTTTAATCAAAGATCTCTCTGTACTTTGCTCCATTCATCTTTCCCTTGATCCTGACTAGTCCTGACTAGTCTCCCAGTCCCTGCCACTGAAAAACATCCCCACAGCATGATGCTGCCACCGCCATGGTTCACCATAGTGCCAGGTTTCTTCCAGACGTGACGATAGGCATTCAGGCCAAAGAGTTCAATCTTGGTTTCATCAGACCAGAGAATCTTGTTTCTCATGGTCTGAGTCCTTTAGGTGCCTTTTGGCAAACTCCAAGCAGGCTGTCATGTGCATATTACTGAGGAGTGGCTTCCATCTGGCCACTCTACCATAAAGGCCTGATTGGTGGAGTGCTGCAGAGATGGTTGTCCTTCTGGAAGGTTCTCCCATCTCCACAGAGGAACTCTGGAGCTCTGTCAGAGTGACCATCGGGTTCTTGGTCACCTCCCTGACCAAGGCCCTTCTCCCCCAATTGCTCAGTTTGGCCGGGCGGCCAGCTCTAGGAAGAATCTTGGTGGTTCCAAACTTGGAGGCCACTGTGTTCTTGGGGGACCTTCAATGCTGCAGGAAGTTTTTGGTACACTTCCCCAGATATGTGCATCGACCCAATCCTCTCTTGGAGATCTACAGACAAGTCCTTCGACCTCATGGATTGGCATGTGCCTTTCCAAATCATGTCCAATCAATTGAATTTACCACAGGTGGACTCCAATTAAGTTGTAGAAATATCTCAAGGATGATCAATGGAAACAGGATGCACCTGAGCTCAATTTCTAGTCTCATAGCAAAGAGTCTGAATACTTATTTTTTTAAAAATACATTTAAAAACCTGTTTTCACTTTCTCATTATGGGGTATTGTGTGTAGATTGATGAGGAAAGAAATACATGTAATCCATTTTAGAATAAGGCTGTAACGTAACAAGATGTGGGAAAAGTCAAGGGGTCTGAATACTTTGCGAATGCACTGTATTATAATATCGTCTTTGTATCTCAAAATCATTATAATGTGGTTAACCTTAAAAATCTAAATGAAAATTATTCAAATCTATGAGATAAAATTCAACCAGAGAGTGCCCTTAGATCATCGAAAAAGGCCTCACTTGACGTTGCGCTTGAATCATTCCCACGGTGAATGGCGAAGCCCTCTACGGTATAAGTAGTCTCCCTCTGTCATGTGACACATTGTATGATACACTGAGAGCAACTGGCGGCAAAAAAGCTGAGACCAGAACTTGGAGATAAAATGCAGCAGGTAACTTCGATTGTACACATCAAACCACATCCACTGCGCGCACGCCTGTTTGCAAAACTATGTGGTCTGTCTTGTCTGTCCTGTCTTGTCTGTCCTGTCTGTCTGTCCTGTCTGTCTGTCTGTCTGTCTTGTCTGTCTGGTAACATACGCCGCTGTCTGCTGAGTTTGGTTGTATTTTCACCTTGATGATGCAGTTGATCATATCTATCAGAGTTGCTGGAGGATGGAAGTGTCAGAGTAGAGTTAGCAGACGTGGTAAAATACCACACATAAAAACAGTAGAAAGAGGTCAGTGTTTGGAAAGAGGTCAGTGTTTGGAAAGAGGTCAGTGTTTGGAAAGAGGTCAGTGTTTGTCTTGTTCTTCTAATTCTGCACACTACTCCTCTTACACTCCTCTAAGCTAGAAACGCCATTCAAACTTTAAAACGTGTAGAACGGTCAGGTATAGGGGGACGTTTTTCAACATGCTAATGCTCCCCATTGTAAGGGATAAACGCTTGGGATAAAATACAGTTTTAACATTTATTTTAAACTTCAACAATGACTCCTTGTCTTCTGTACTGTATTACAGTTGTCATGTACTGTGGTATTCTTGTAGGAGAGTGGATAAAAGTGTAGTAGGTTAGTCTGAGTATAGTTATTTGGGATGAAATATGTGATCTAACTGCCCCACAATCAAAGTAATCAGACCAATAATTTTACTAAATGTAACTTTGACTATATGTAACCGTTTGGCTTAAGTAAAACATTTTAAACTTCTTCCACTACCACAAAAATATTTGTCAAGAGTCAACACAAGTCCCACCAGTTTCTTAATAGAAAATGACCATCTAGTTTTTATTTGAACTTCGTGGTCTGAAGTTTCTGCATCTTTTAAATGTCCTTTCTGAGACCTGTCTGTCTGTCTGTCTGTCTGTCTGTCTGTCTAACACTGTGTGGAAGTATGACGGGGGAGAGAAAGAGGGAGAGAGAGAGAGTGAGAGGGGGAGAGAGAGAGAGAGAGAGAGATGAGAGACAGAAATGTTCCTCGCTTCGATTACAAGGACACATGGGGAGCATAGCATTCTTCAGTACAGCAGCATCATTCTCCATTCAGTTCCACAGCTCAGTTTGCTTTCCATTGTTGTTGGGTGTTTTTATGTGGCAGTGGAGTGGAGAGGTTTAGAGGGGAGGGGAGAGGAGAGGAGGGGGGAGTGTGTGAGAGTGATTTAGTGTACTCCAGGACATGGGCTGAATTCGTGTCTGTAGTCGCAATTTAGATTTGAGAGAGAGAGAGGACTGTAATCAGAAAGAGGTGGTAATCCATTTCTGGAGTGTCTGTCTGTCTGTCTGAGGAGAGGCTTTGGACTGGGGTCATGGTGGAATAGAACAGAACAGTCATATGGTCCAGACCTGGGTTCAAACACTATTCAAAATCATTTCAAATACTTTTTTCTGTGCTGGATTGAGCTTGCCTGGCATCATTTAACCGTCATACTCCGTACTCTGCCCATCTGGCACTCTAGGCAGGCTTAAGCAAATGCTCAAAGTATTTGAACGATTTCTAGTAGTATTTGAACACAGGTCTGCTGTGGTCCATCATGGTTCCATTCATGTATGATGCTGTTAACTTCCTGTTTTCTTCTGGACGGAATGATCCATGGGGAGTCAATGAGACTAGAATCAACAAAAATACATTTTCTGATTTAATGCATCTAACAACATCTTGTAGTCTCTTCAAGTGACTCAAATCTAAACATTCATCTTCTGTAATTTATTCACAATTAAATCAAAGCGGCCAGTTGTTCTTGTAGTCTGTCCAAGTAGCTGCCTATTGTAAGACGTATGGCGCTAGCTAAGCTGGCAGAGACACAGCACTGTAGTCTTTCCCAAATGGGATCCTATTCCATATATAGTGCACTGCCTTTGACCAGAGGCCTATGGGAAACCCTAGGGTAGTGCACTAAATGGGGAACAGGGTGTCATTTGGGACGCAATCATGTGTTGATCCTCTGTGGATGAGGGAGGGAAGACAGATGGGCGTTACACTAAAGAGTGGGTTTTCACCATGAACACCATCAGTCTTCATGATAAATAACCAGGATCTGCTGCTGTGGATAGGTGGTGCCAAGCACTCCGTAATGCCTTCCTGTTTGCCTGACACACACACACACACACACACACACACACACACACACACACACACACACACACACACAAACACACAAACAGTCTGTCTGAACACAGAGGCACAGGCTAGGTCTGGAGCATACCTCCCAGATAAATCACAGAGAATATTAGAGCTCTATACACAAACCCAGCTAGCAGTAGATAATGGGATGTAGCTCAGTTGGAATGGGATGTAGCTCAGTTGGTAGAGCATGGCGTCTGCAACGCCAGGGTTATGGGTTTGAAAAAATTAATATAAATAAATAAAATGTATGCACTCACTAACTGTAAGTCGCTCTGGATAAGAGCGTATGCTAAATGAATAAAATGTAAATGTAGAACATTAGAGCTCTATACACAAACCCAGCTAACAGTAGAGAACATTAGAGCTCTATACACAAACCCAGCTAAAAGTAGAGAACATTAGAGCTCTGTACACAAACCCAGCTAGTAGTAGAGAACATTAGCGCGCTATACACAAACCCAGCTAGCAGTAGAGAACATTAGAGCTCTGTACACAAACACAGCTAGCAGTAGAGAACATTAGAGCTCTGTACACAAACCCAGCTAGCAGTAGAGAACATTAGAGCTCTGTACACAAACCCAGCTAGCAGATTAACAGTGAGGACAAACCCAGCCTGCCTCTCTCCTTCCACACTGATTCTAAACCTACAGTCACCTAGTCCTGATTGTGACAGTGGAGCCTAGTTTGCATTGCAGGATCTAGAGATGGCATCAGTAGACAGGTTTCCATTGGCCTAGGATTATTTGACAAAAAAACATTTAGCAAAGAAATCATTGCAACATGATGGAAACGGCAGACACATGAGACACGGACACGAATTATCTGCTTGGCGTGTTGACACACTGGTGGTTTGTTGTGGCCGAGAATTGGTGCTAAACCGTGTTGTTGGAGGCTGGCATGCTAGTTGGCTGTGGCGTCATAGGATTCGGTGCCCTGGACGGTTTTCACGGAAGAATAGTAGTAGAGAACATTAGAGCTCTGTACACCAACCCAGCTAGCAGTAGAGAACATTAGAGCTCTGTACACAAACCCAGCTAGCAGTAGAGAACATTAGAGCTCTGTACACAAACCCAGCTAGCAGTAAAGAATATTAGAGCTCTGTACACAAACCCAGCTAGCATTAGAGAACATTAGAGCTCTGTACACAAACCCAGGTAGCATTAGAGAACATTTGAGCTCTGTACACAAACCCAGCTAGCAGTAGAGACCAATCGAGCTCTGTACACAAACCCAGCTAGCGGTAGAGAACATTAGAGCTCTGTACAGAAACCCAGCTAGCGGTAGAGAACATTAGAGCTCTGTACACAAACCCAGCTAGCATTAGAGAACATTAGAGCTCTGTACACAAACCCAGGTAGCATTAGAGAACATTTGAGCTCTGTACACAAACCCAGCTAGCAGTAGAGACCAATCGAGCTCTGTACACAAACCCAGCTAGCGGTAGAGAACATTAGAGCTCTGTACAGAAACCCAGCTAGCGGTAGAGAACATTAGAGCTCTGTACACAAACCCAGCTAGCAGTAAAGAATATTAGAGCTCTGTACACAAACCCAGGTAGCATTAGAGAACATTAGAGCTCTGTACACAAACCCAGCTAGCATTAGAGAACATTAGAGCTCTGTACACAAACCCAGGTAGCATTAGAGAACATTAGAGCTCTGTACACATACCCAGCTAGCAGTAAAGAATATTAGAGCTCTGTACACAAACCCAGCTAGCATTAGAGAACATTAGAGCTCTGTACACAAACCCAGGTAGCATTAGAGAACATTTGAGCTCTGTACACAAACCCAGCTAGCAGTAGAGACCAATCGAGCTCTGTACACAAACCCAGCTAGCGGTAGAGAACATTAGAGCTCTGTACAGAAACCCAGCTAGCGGTAGAGAACATTAGAGCTCTGTTCACAAACCCAGCTAGCATTAGAGAACATTAGAGCTCTGTACACAAACCCAGGTAGCATTAGAGAACATTTGAGCTCTGTACACAAACCCAGCTAGCAGTAGAGACCAATCGAGCTCTGTACACAAACCCAGCTAGCGGTAGAGAACATTAGAGCTCTGTACAGAAACCCAGCTAGCGGTAGAGAACATTAGAGCTCTGTACACAAACCCAGCTAGTAGTAGAGAACATTAGAGCTATGTTCACAAACCCAGCTAGCAGTAGAGAACATTAGAGCTCTGTACACAAACTCAGGTAGCATTAGAGAACATTCGAGCTCTGTACACAAACCCAGCTAGCAGTAGAGAACATTAGAGTTCTGAACACAAACCCAGCTTGTAGTAGAGAACATTAGAGCTCTGTTCACAAACCCAGCTAGCAGTAAAGAACATTAGAGCTCTGTACACATACCCAGCTAGCAGTAGAGAACTTTAGAGTACTGAACACAAACCCAACTAGCAGTAGAGAACATTAGAGCTATGCTCACAAACCCAGCTAGCAGTAGAGAACTTTAGAGCTCTGTACACAAACCCAGCTAGCATTAGAGAACATTCGAGCTCTGTACACAAACCCAGCTAGCAGTAGAGAACATTAGAGCTCTGTACGCTAACCCAGCTACCGGTAGAGAACATTAGAGCTCTGTACACAAACCCAGCTAGCGGTAGAGAACGTTAGAGCTCTGTACACAAACCCAGCTAGCAGTAGAGAACATTACAGCTCTGTACACAAACCCAGCTAACAGTAGAGAACATTAGAGCTCTGTATTAAAACCCAGATGGCAGTAGAGAACATTAGAGCTCTGTACAAAATCCCAGCTAGCAGTAGAGAATGTAAGAGCTCTATACACTATCCCAGCTAGCAATAGAGAACATTAGAGCTCTGTACACAAACCAGCTAGCGGCAGAGAATATTAGAGCTCTGTACACAAACTCAGCTAGCGGTAGAGAACATTAGAGCTCTGTACATAAACCCAGCTAGCGGTAGAGAACATTAGAGCTCTGTACACAAACCCAGCTAGCGGTAGAGAACATTAGAGCTCTGTACACAAACTCAGCTGGCGGTAGAGAACATTAGAGCTCTGTACACAAACCCAGCTAGCAGTAGAGAACATTATAGCTCTGTACACAAACTCAGCTAGCAGTAGAGAACATTAGAGCTCTGTACACAAACCCAGCTAGCGGTAGAGAATATTAGAGCTCTGTACACAAACCAAGCTAGCGGTAGAGAACATTAGAGCTCTGTACACAAACCCAGCTAGCAGTAGAGAACATTAGAGCTCTGTACACAAACCCAGCTAGCAGTAGAGAACATTATAGCTCTGTACACAAACCCAGCTAGCGGTAGAGAACGTTAGAGCTCTATACACAAACCCAGCTAGCTGTAGAGAACATTCGAGCTCTGTACACAAACCCAGCTAGCAGTAGAGAACATTAGAGCTCTGTACACAAACCCAGCTAACAGTAGAGAACGTTTGAGCTCTTTACACAAACCCAGCTAACAGTAGAGAACGTTAGAGCTCTGTACACAAACCCAGCTAGCAGTAGAGAACGTAAGAGCTCTATACACAAACCCAGCTAGCAATTGAGAATGTTAGAGCTCTGTACACAAACCCAGCTTGCAGTAGAGAACATTAGAGCTCTGTACACAAACCCAGCTAGCGGTAGAGAACATTAGAGCTCTGTACACAAACCCAGCTAGCGGTAGAGAACATTAGAGCTCTGTACACAAACCCAGCTAGCAGTAGAGAACATTAGAGCTCTGTACACAAACCCAGCTAGCAGTAGAGAACATTATAGCTCTGTACACAAACCCAGCTAGTGGTAGAGAACGTTAGAGCTCTGTACACAAACCCAGGTACCAGTAGAGAACATTAGAGCTCTGTACACAAACCCAGCTAGCAGTAAAGAACATTAGAGCTCTGTACACAAACCCAGCTAGCAGTAGAGAACATTAGAGCTCTGTACACAAACCCAGCTAGCAGTAGAGAACGTTTGAGCTCTGTACACAAACCCAGCTAACAGTAGAGAACGTTAGAGCTCTGTACACAGACCCAGCTAGCAGTAGAGAACGTAAGAGCTCTATACACAAACTCAGCTAGCGGTCTCTGCTCCCAGGTGACCAGGTTACGGTACCCTGCCATGAGTTTGGTAAACAGAGTGCAAAGCCAGTGTTAGAGGCTGTATCTATAATACAATAAAACTATCAAAACTAAGACGTATGTAGCTCTGGTATGATCAATATTAGATACTGTATGAGAAAATATAGAAGTATGAAATATGATAAATGTACTCATAGAGGTGTGTGTATTACTTTGTGAGCCTGTCTGTTCTAGTAACAAACCCAGTAGTATCAAAAGCAGTCAGAAACCAGATGTTCTGGTGATGTTCTCTTCACACTGCTGCCTCTGGTTGTTTTCCCAAATGGTGCTTTATAGCCCTTTGGGACCTGGTCAAAAGTAGTGCACTACATAGGGAATATGGTACCATTTGGGATGCAGCATCTGTCTTTTCCTGCCTGCTGACTAGCAGACGTCAAAGGGGTCCTCTGTAGCTCAGCTGGTAGAGCACGGCGCTTGTAACGCCAAGGTAGTGGGTTCGAACCCCGGGACCACCCATACACAAAAATGTATGCACGCATGACTGTAAGTCGCTTTGGATAAAAGCGTCTGCTAAATGGCATATTATTATTTATTATTATTATAAAGGGAGGCGTAAATGTAATCACTACAACACAGTTGGAGACATATTGATCCAGAGAGGAAATTGTCTTACTGGCAGCCTGGTTCTACCTATATACTGTCTGTTGTACCTGTCTGTACCTGTCTATCTGTACCTGTCTGTTGTACCTGTCTGTCTCTCTGTTTGTCTCTGTCTGTTGTACCTGTCTGTCTGTCTGTCTGTACCTGTCTGTCTGTACCTGCCTGTTTGTACCTTTCTGTCTGTCTGTACCTGTCTGTCTGTACCTGCCTGTTTGTACCTTTCTGTCTGTCTGTACCTGTCTGTCTGTACCTGCCTGTTTGTACCTTTCTGTCTGTCTGTACCTGTCTGTGTGTGCCTGCCTGCCTGTCTATCTGTACCTGTCTGTCTGTCTGCATGCACATTGAGAGGAGAGGAGAGTAGGAGAGAAGAGGAGAGGTAGTATTGTAGTATCTCTGTTTTATCTTTCTATCAGACGAACCAAAGTCAGAGCTGCCCACCCGCTTCTCTGGCTTTCATATAGTCTTTAAATCAGCCGGGCCGAGTGGACAGATATAATAATGACTAGAGACTGTATGTTCCTCTGGAGCATGGGACCTAACACACTGTGAGACTATATGTTCCTCTGGAGCATGGGTCCTAACACACTGTGAGACTATACGTTCCTCTGGAGCATGGGACCTAACACACTGTGAGACTATATGATCCTCTGGAGCATGGGACCTAACACACTGTGACACTATATGATCCTCTGGAGCATGGGACCTAACACACTGTGAGACTATATGTTCCTCTGGAGCATGGGACCTAACACACTGTGAGACTATATGATCCTCTGGAGCATGGGACCTAACACACTGTGAGACTATATGATCCTCTGGAGCACGGGACCTAACACAGAGAGA
This sequence comes from Coregonus lavaretus, assembly GCF_964263955.1. Taxonomy (NCBI): domain Eukaryota; kingdom Metazoa; phylum Chordata; class Actinopteri; order Salmoniformes; family Salmonidae; genus Coregonus; species Coregonus lavaretus. The sequence continues at coordinate 62,613,048 of NC_139989.1, forward strand.
GAGAGAGATGAAGGAGAGACTCCTCAGAGCTCCCTGTCTCCACAGCATCCTGCCTTCCTGACATCAATACCATACATTTTCATAAGGGTTGCGTCTCAAATGGCACCCTATTCCTTATGTAGTGCACTATTTGTGACCAGGACCCATAGGGCTCAGGTTAAAAGTAGTGCACTATATAGGGAATGGGGTGCCATTTGGGACACAACCCCTGTGTAGCAGCTCTGCTCTGCACACCTCCTAATTTAAACAGCAAGCTTTAATCACTCCCCCAAAAGAGGCATTACAGGACGACATGATGAGACAGCTAGCGTATGTACTGTAGATGAGTCATTTGATGTCCGGATCTGTCTGTGTAATCATACACTGATAACATGGTCTCTGGATTTCACTGACGTAGAGACAGGGTTGCGTCCCAAATGACACCATATTTCCTATATAGTGCACTACTTTTGACCAGGGGCTTGGTCAAATGTAGTGCACTATATAAGGCAATAGGGTGTCATTTGGGATGCAGTCGGGAACTCTCTCTCCCCCTCATTATTGGTGATGTGCGCTGGTTGTAGAAGGGATGACGGAGATAGGAGTCACACACACAGTCAATGAATTGGGACTGAACATGAGAAGGTGTCAGCAGAGACTAGCAGCCTACATGATATTCAGCAGATGGCTTAGAGACAGGAGACTAGCAGCCTACATGATATATAGCAGATGGCTTAGAGACAGGAGACTAGCAGCCTACATGATGTACAGCAGATGGGTTAGAGACAGGAGACTAGCAGCCTACATGATGTACAGCAGATGGGTTAGAGACAGGAGACTAGCAGCCTACATGATATACAGAAGATGGCTTAGAGACAGGAGACTAGCAGCCTACATGATATACAGCAGATGGGTTAGAGACAGGAGACTAGCAGCCTACATGATGTACAGCAGATGGGTTAGAGACAGGAGACTAGCAGCCTACATGATGTACAGCAGATGGGTTAGAGACAGGAGACTAGCAGCCTACATGATATACAGAAGATGGCTTAGAGACAGGAGACTAGCAGCCTACATGATATACAGAAGATGGCTTAGAGACAGGAGACTAGCAGCCTACATGATATACAGAAGATGGCTTAGAGACAGGAGACTAGCAGCCTACATGAGATAAGGCAAGACAGTAGGGATGGAGCTGACATTATGTTATTTCAGTGGCCATCCATATAATTGGAATGGTACAACCATGGACAACATCACAGTGTTCTATATCTATGGTAGGGCTCTTCAACCATGTTCCTGGAGAGCACAGGGGGCTGCTGAGGGGAGGACAGCTCATAATAATGACCGGAACAGAGCATGGAAACCATGTGTTCGATGTATTTGACACCATTCCACCTATTCCGCTCCAGCCATTACCACGAGCCCGTTCTCCCCAATTATTGTGCCACCAACCTCCTGTGCTGGAGAGCTACCGTCCTGTAGGTTTTCACTCCAAACCTATTCTAGCACACCTGATTGTAATAATTAGCTGGTTGATAATCTGAATCAGGTTAGTTACAACAACTGGGATAGGTGCAAAGACCTACAGAAGTGTACTCTCCAGGAACAGGGTTAGAAAGCCCTGTCTATGGCCCATGGGTACAACAACATGCTACAGTACATTCATTGTTATGGTTCATTCTGATGTTGCTTGTTCTCCCTTACATCTATCTTCAGAGAACGATGAACAAGGTGTTTGAAGGTGTTCCTGTTTTTTCTCCACCAGAGAGAGAGAGAGAGAGAGAGAGAGAGAGAGAGAGAGAGAGAGAGAGAGAGAGAGAGAGAGAGAGAGAGAGAGATTATGAGAAGCGTATGGATGTATTGTCGGAAGAGAAAACTAGGCTATTCTCCACACAATAACAGTTCCTAAAGTTTTGTTCCTGTTCAAGCATACAAAATAAATTAATCCCCAGAGGTGTGGCTTCCTGGGTAGTGGAAGATATCAACAAAACTAGAAGAAGAATTGATGAGTTTCATTCATAGTTCAACAGGGTGATTCCCCGGGTGATAAATCCATCTAACGAGATTACCCCTCCTCCTCTGTAATGGATTTCACTCTGGAGAGACAAAGGCCATGTCCCAAATAGGACCCTATTCTTTATATAGTGCACTACTTGTGACCAGATCCCTATGCACCCTGGTCAAAAGTAGTGCACTATATAGGGAATAGGGTGCTATTTGGGATGCAGACAAAGTGATCTAGCTACCGCAATTCCCTTGTTTACAGAAAATGATAACATTGTCACCCTCATCCACCCCCAGACAGACAGACACACACAGCAGCTGATGCATTGTTGCAGGAATCAATCCTCTCCTCGGCCTCACGATTCACTTCCTCAAATAGTCAACCGAGCAAAGACCTTTTCACTCTTCTCTGTTTTTCTCTTTGCTTCTGTTCTCTCTCTCTCTCTCTCTCTCTCTCTCTCTCTCTCTCTCTCTCTCTCTCTCTCTCTCTCTCTCTCTCTCTCTCTCTCTCTCTCTCTCTCTCTCTCTCTCTCTCTCTCTCTCTCTCTCTCTCTCTCAATTCAATTTCAATTCAATTTAATTCAATTCAATTTAAGGGCTTTATTGGCATGGGAAACGTATGTTAACATTGCCAAAGCAAGTGAAGTAGATAGTAAACAAAAGTGAAATAAACAATAAATATTAACAGTAAACATTACACTCAGAAGTTCCAAAAGAATAAAGACATTTCAAATGTCATATTATGTATATATATATTATGTATATATATAGTGTTGTAACAATGTGCAAATAGTTAAAGTACAAATGGGAAAATAAATAAACATAAATATGGGTTGTATTTACAATTGTGTTTGTTCTTCACTGGTTGCCCTTTTTTTGCAACTGTGATGGCACACTGTGTGTCACGGTTTCGGCCGAGGCTGCTCCTCCTCCTGGTTCGGGCAGGCTTCGGCGGTCGTCGTCCCCGGAGTACTAGCTGCCACCGATCTATGTTTCATGTTCGTTTGGTTTTGTCTTGATGTTGTACACCTGTGTCTTGTTAGTCCTCGTTAGTGTTCTATTTAGTTCTCGTTGTGTGTGTTTGTCTTTGTGTGTGATTGCTCTTCTGTTTTGTGTTGGAGCTACGTACTTCCCTCCAGTGTTTTGGAGACGTTTTTCGCACATGTTAGTGCGCCGTTTGTTTGACGCCTGTGTGCGCCGTTATTTCGCCTTCGGGCTTATTGTGCTTATTTTCTACGTGAATATTGCACTAAAGTCTTTTGGACTGAGCTTCTGCGTCCTGCGCTTGATTCATGCACCACACCCACCTTCAGCACCCCTTGACACTGTGGTTTTTCACCCAGTAGATAAGGGAGTTTATCAAAATTGGGTTTGTTTTCGAATTCTTTGTGGATCGCTGTAATCTGAGGAAAATATGTGTCTCTAATATGGTCATACATTTGACAGGAGGTTAGGAAGTGCAGCTCTGTTTCCACCTCATTTTGTGGGCAGTGTGCACATAGCCTGTCTTCTCTTGAGAGCCAGGTCTGCCTACGGCGGCCTTTCTCAATAGCAAGGCTATGCTCACTGAGTCTGTACATAGTCAAAGCTTTCCTTAAGTTTTGGTCAGTCACAATGGTCAGGTATTCTGCCACTGTGTACTCTCTGTTTAGGGCCAAATAACATTCTAGTTTGCTCTGTTTTTTTGTTTGTTCTTTCCAATGTGTCAAGTAATTCTCTTTTTGTTTTCTCATGATTTGGTTGGGTCTAATTGTGTTGTTGTTGTTGTCCTGGGGCTCTGTGGGGTCTGTTTGTGTTTGTAAACAGAGCCCCAGGACCAGCTTACTTAGGGGACTCTTCTCCAAGTTCATCTCTCTGTAGGTGATGGCTTTGTTATGGAAGGTTTGGGAATCGCTTCCTTTTAAGTGGTTATAGAATTTAACAGCTCTTTTCTGGATTTTGATAATTAGCGGGTATTGGCCTAATTCTGCTCTGCATGCATTATTTGGTGTTTTACGTTGTACACAGAGGATGTTTTTGCAGAATTCTCAATTTGGTGTTTGTTCCATTTTGTGAATTCTTGGTTGGTGAGCGGACCCCAGACCTCACAACCGTAAAGGGCAATGGGTTCTATAACTGATTCAAGTATTTTTAGCCAGATCCTAATTGGTATGTCAAATTTTATGTTCCTTTTGATGGCATAGAAGGCCCTTCTTGCCTTGTCTCTCAGATCGTTCACAGCTTTGTGGAAGTTACCTGTGGCGCTGATGTTTAGGCCGAGGTATAGTTTTTTGTGTGCTCTAGGGCAACGGTGTCTAGATGGAATTTGTATTTGTGGACCTGACAACTGGACCTTTTTTGGAACACCATTATTTTTGTCTTACTGAGATTTACTGTCAGGGCCCATGTCTGACAGAATCTGTGCAGAAGATCTAGGTGCTGCTGTAGGCCTTCCTTGGTTGGTGACAAAAGCACCAGATCATCAGCAAACAGTAGACATTTGACTTCAGATTCTAGTAGGGTGAGGCCGGGTGCTGCAGACTGTTCTAGTGCCCTCGCCAATTCGTTGAAATATATGTTGAAGAGGGTGGGGCTTAAACATGTCCCTGGGTCTGGAAATGATTTGATTTCTCCCTCCAGGATGGAGAAGCTGTTTTTATTAAAGTGTGGGGGGATATAGGTAGCACACAGGAGGACATTTTTCTCTGTTGAGATAATTTCCTTTTGAATTTCTAACCAAATGTAAAATGTTCCTGTTTTGATTAATTTAATAGAGTGAGTCAGGTCTGCTCTATACCAAATTAGCATACCCCCTGAGTCCCTTCCCTGTTTCACACCTGGTAGTTTGGTGGATGGGACTACCAGCTCTCTGTAACGTAGAGGGCAACCAGTGGGTCCGTCTCCTCTATACCATGTTTCTTGTAGGGTGACAATGTCTATAAGTCCAGATTCCTGCTCTTTAGGCCAAAGGCAGATTACCTCAGGCCTTGGATATTCCAGGATGAAATAGTGAAGGCTTTGTGTTCCATAAAGTGTCTAATGTTGTTGGTTGTGTGGTTTGGCCTCAGGCCAGTAATTGTGAGCAGAGCCTGCTGAGCATCTGGTACATGCCATTGGCTTGGGCTAGTGTAAGAGTGGGTGTTGGGCCTGTTTGCCTGCTCACGGCCTGGGCGTCTGTGTGACTTTCATGTTGAGGCCCTCTTTGCGGGAGTGGGGGGCTTGGGGTGGGTAGGAGGGGCATAGGTCTGATCTGAGGGGGCCTAAATGGGGTGTGGGCATGGTTGACTTGGGGGGGAGTTAATTGGTGGGGGTGGGGGTGTAGATGTGGCTGATGGTGCTGTGGTCTGGATGTAGGTCCTCTCTGCGGGGGTCCTCTATGTGTAGGTCCTGGGAGGGGGTCCCGCAGGTCTGGGAGAGTGTCTCGCTGGTCTGGGTGGGGTGTCTGTTGATCTGTTGCTCCTGTGTGTGTCACGGTTTCGGCCGAGGCGGCCCCTCCTCCTTGTTCGGGCAGGTTTCGGCGGTCGTCGTCTCCGGAGTACTAGCTGCCACCGCTCTATGTTTCTTGTTTGATTGGTTTTGTCTGTTTGTCACACCTGTTTTGTGTTATGTCTCATTAAGCACCCTATTTAGTTTCCTTGTTGTTAGTTAGGTGTTGTGTGTAATTGTTCCATGTCGTGTTGCTGCGCTACCTGTTTTGGTGCGCTATTTTGTGCTTTCCTCCTTGTTTGTGTTTTAGGAGTAGATTACGCACTTGTTTATTGCGCCCGTTTGTTGTACGCCTGTGCGCGCTTTTCTCGCCTCCGGGCTGGTTTTGGATATTTGTTGTGATATCTACTAAAGTATTTTGTTGGACTTTACTTCTGCCTCCTGCGCCTGATTCCACACCACACCTACCATAGCAACTCCTGACAGAATTACACACCACATATGGAACCAAAACAGGTAGCGCAGCAACACGACATGGAACAATTACACACAACACCTAACTAACAACAAGGAAACTAAATAGGGTGCTTAATGAGACATAACACAAAACAGGTGTGACAAACAGACAAAACCAATCAAACAAGAAACATAGAGCGGTGGCAGCTAGTACTCCGGAGACGACGACCGCCGAAACCTGCCCGAACAAGGAGGAGGGGCCGCCTCGGCCGAAACCGTGACAGTGTGAGGTGTTGGGTCTGCGGTTGAGGGCGATATCCTTTAGGGTCCGGGCGAAGGTGGGCACTTCTGCCTTGTATAGGTGGACCTGGTCATAAAGGCTGTTCACGTCCAGGGTGGAGTGGTGGGCCAGGTAGACATTTGGTTTTGATGCACAGTCACAATAAATACTTGCGTTTACCCGCTGTATGGTAGCAGGGTGGAAGTATTTTCGTGGTAACAGGGTTGAGATAACCCCTTGTGCGTTGGGGAAAGTAGAATGAGCTTTTTCTATCACTCCCTTGAGTGCTGTGGCCACCCTTTCCTGCTGTGTTCTCAGGTGGTTTGTGCCTGTGTGTATTATTATGTGGCTGGGTGATCCTAGTCGGTCCTCAGACAGAAGCTCTAGGTTTAGACAGTGTGTGTTTTGGAAAAAGTTGATTTTCTTGTATGTATTTCCTGTTTGAGTCCATAAGGAGTGCAATCTGTGGCTTGTGTATGTCCTCAGTGGGTGTGGGGGGGGTCGTCATGAGGGCTATCAGGGTGTCTGACAGGGGGGTTGCTCAGAGGGGTTGGGGTCCCCAGGGCTTGGGGTTCTTCATTTGTTTGTCTGGCTGTGATGTCGAGGCTATGGTCAGGGTCTCTCTCTCTCTCTCTCTCTCTCTCTCTCTCTCTCTCTCTCTCTCTCTCTCTCTCTCTCTCTCTCTCTCTCTCTCTCTCTCTCTCTCTCTCTCTCTCTCTCTCCTCTCTCTCTCTCTCTCTCTCTCTCTCTCTCTGTTTCTGCTTTCCTCAGTGCTGGAACAAACATAGCTCCCCTGGGGGAAGAACTGTACAGATTGCTGTAAAAGTTTGGCAGAGAGACGAGTAATGAGATAGATACCCATTTCATTTGGCACTCACTTAGAGCATCACTTTGTGCACACTCAGCCATCCAGGCAGTAGGGGAGAGTGAGTGTCAGACAGCCATTTACCTGTTATCTGTGTCCTCTCACCTGACCCACTCTTCTCCCTTGAAGCCTTTGCCTGAGAGCAGAGGTTGTAGAGACAAGTTGTAGTGTCTACCAGGGGGAGAGAGAAGATGCTGTAGGCAGGTTAGAGCATTAGAGGCAGGTTAGCGTTGTCTACCAGGGGGAGAGAGAAGATATTGTAGGCAGGTTAGAGCGTTAGAGACAAGTTGTAGTGTCTACCAAGGGGAGAGAGAAGATGCTGTAGGCAGGTTAGAGTGTTAGAGGCAGGTTAGCGTTGTCTACCAGGGGGAGAGAGAAGATATTGTAGGCAGGTTAGAACGTTAGAGACAAGTTGTAGTGTCTACCAAGGGGAGAGAGAAGATGTTGCAGGCAGGTTAGTGTTGTCTACCAGGGGGAGAGAGAAGATATTGTAGGCAGGTTAGAACGTTAGAGACAAGTTGTAGTGTCTACCAAGGGGAGAGAGAAGATGTTGCAGGCAGGTTAGCGTTGTCTACCAGGGGGAGAAACTAGTGGAGGTTGTACATTAGAGGCTGGTTAGACTGTGTGCTATGGGTGTAGAGGCCATGAGGTGAGAAGCCTGGAGAGGAGAGGCCTGGAGCATCATACTCATGTTGATTAATGGACCTCTCTCAGCCTACTGGAAGTTGGAGACTAGAGGCAGGTTAGACTGTGTGCCAGATGCAGAGAGAGGCTATTGTAGAGCCAGGTTAGTGTGGTGCCACGGGCCCAGGAGCAGAGGCCTGGAGCACCATGCTCATGTTGATTAATGGACCTCTCTGAGTGAGCAATTATACCAGGGTTCACTGTTACTGAGCGAGCAGCAAGCAGCGGCTCCTCGCCATGGCAACAGCTACAGCCTAGCATCACACTGGCAGCGGGGTTCCCTCCCCCCATGCATCCCAAATGGCACCCTATTCCCTAAATAGTGCACTACCTTTGACTACGGCCCATAGGGTTCAGGTCAAAAGTAGTGCACTATGTAGGGAATAGGGTGCAGTTTGGGACACATGCCAGGTTCCTAATCGTCCCTGTGTGTTTGATACTATGGCCCAGGCATTCAGTTTGTTTCTCACAACGTGTTAGAGGCAGGTTTGTTGTGAGGACGACCATTCGTTGGAGCCATGGAACAAAAACGTTTGGAGAATGTGAAAGAAACCTATTTTGTAAACGCTGGAACACACACACACACACACACCCACACGCACGCAGCTCACACACACGCTCGCACACGCACATGCAAACACACACAAACAAACAAACGCACACCTGTAAGCATATCCTCATCTTTTATCTTGACCTTTATGCCTTTAGCTCCAATACACTCAATTCCATAGGTTTACTATGAACAGGCTTTTACAGATTGAAGACGGCTATTTCGGAGTGGTAGATTGCTCATCTATGATTATGAAATGAAGATGTAGTCAAGCTATTTCCGAGAAGCTTATCTATGATTATGAAACCCTCTATAAATCTGGATTTCTGAGAAACTGCTGCTACTGAGTTTGACGCGCCCTAAGAATAACCATAATGAAAAACCAGATGTACGTCCCAAATGGCACCCTTTTCCCTATATAGTGCACTACGTTTGACCAGAGCCATACGCTTAATCATAGATAAGCAATCAGGTACTCGGAAGTAGCTGTCTTAATTCTAAAAAGGTAAATGGGCCCTGGTCAAAAGTAGTGCACAATAAAGGGAACAGGTTGGAGGATGCAGCCCATAACCTGATCCAGTGAGACTGAAGGGAACAGGTTTGAGGACGTAGCCCATAACCTGATCCAATGAGACTGAAGGTTTGGCAGATGACAAACATCTGGTCTGAATCCATAGTCCATAATAATATGAAGAGCATTATTAGAATGTACACCAGTCCAATCCAATCCTGCTGACACAAGATCTATAAGACTAACACATAATGCTTCAGCTCCTTCTAAATAAGGCCTCTCTCTCAGCCATCAGACAGCTATGATGATGATCAGTCTATGGACAGACACAGTACAATATCAGATTGGCTTGTAGAGTAAGAGCCAATTTATGCTTGATCCGAAAATGTGTTCAGAGGTTCCGTATGGAGGGTGTGACGCAATTGCGGAGGCTCTGGAGGCATGCAGAGGCCAAATTGAGCTCTGTACCGCATCACTGTGCGCCTCCCAAATGTTGTAACAATGCGGAGGGCTCCGTATAGCTCCGCATTTACATGATTGTTTGATGGTAGGTTGGGGCGGGAGGTCCTGTATAAACACAAACTCACTTCCTTGACAACTTCCTTCACAACAGCTTTGCGCTGCTTGGCGAAGCACAAGAAGTATAAATGCCCTGACTTCTGCAGAGGCCGTATCACCGTAAATGCTGCACGGCCAATGGAGATGTCAGATTCAACATGAAGTGCCTTTGAGACACAGGCTTGTGTAGAATAGAACAGAACACAACATAATAGAATAAAATAGAACAGAGCAGAATAGAGTGGAATAGAACAGAAGAGAGCGGAATAGAATAGAATAGAACAGAACAGAATAGAGTAGAACAGAACACAACAGAATAGAATATAACTAAATAAAATAGAATAAAACAGAGTAGAGTAGAACAGAACGGAATAGAACAGAATAGAATAGAACATAATAGAATAGAACAGAATAGAATAGAACAGAACAGAATAGAATAGAACAGAATAGAACAGAACAGAATAGAATAGAACATAATAGCACAGAGCAGAATAGAACAAAATAGAACAGAATAGAACAGAATAGAATAGAATAGCACAGAGCAGAATAGAACAAAATAGAACAGAAGAGAACAGAACAGAATAGAATAGAGCAGAATAGCACAGCAGAATATAACAAAATAGAACAGAATAGAACTAACAGAACAGAATAGAACAGAATAGAATAGAATATACTCCCTACTAATGTTCCACTCAACAGAGCATGAGCGTGAGGGACCATATCTGTACTCAGTGTAGAGTAACACATCATGCTTCATTCAGAATGCAGCCCCAGAAACAATACAATAATGAAGTGTGTGTACTCTATATTGACCTCCTTTCTATAGTGTGTACTCTATATTGACCTCCTCTCTATAGTGTGTACTCTATATTGACCTCCTCTCTAGAGTGTGTACTCTATATTGACCTCCTCTCTAGAGAGTGTGTACTCTATATTGACCTCCTCTCTAGTGTGTACTCTATATTGACCTCCTCTCTAGAGTGTGTACTCTATATTGACCTCATCTCTAAAGTGTGTACTCTATATTGACCTCATCTCCAGAGTGTGTACTCTATATTTACCTCCTCTCTATAGTGTGTACTCTATATTGACCTCCTCTCTAGAGTTTTTATTCTATATTGACCTCCTCTCTAGAGTGTGTACTCTATATTGACCTCATCTCTAGAGTGTGTACTCTATATTGACCTCCTCTCTAGTGTGTACTCTATATTGACCTCCTTTCTATAGTGTGTAGTCTATATTGATCTCCTCTCTAGAGTGTGTACTCTATATTGACCTCCTCTCTAGAGAGTGTGTACTCTATATTGACCTCCTCTCTAGAGTGTGTACTCTATATTGACCTCCTCTCTAGAGTGTGTACTCTATATTGGCCTCATCTCTAAAGTGTGTACTCTATATTGACCTCATCTCTATAGTGTGTACTCTATATTGACCTCATCTCTATAGTGTGTAGTCTATATTGACCTCCTCTCTAGAGTTTGTATTCTATATTGACCTCCTCTCTAGAGTGTGTATTCTATATTGTTATCTCTATAGTGTGCACTCTATATTGACCTCCTTTCTAGAGTGTGTACTCTGTATTGACCTCCTCTCTAGAGTGTGTATTCTATATTGTTCTCTCTAGAGTGTGTACTCTATATTGACCTCCTCTCCATAGTGTGTACTCTATATTGACCTCCTCTCTAGAGTGTGTACTCTATATTGACTTCATCTCTAGAGTGTGTACTCTAGATTGACCTCCTCTCTAGAGTACTACTCAAAAAGGAATGCAGACTAGACTGGTTAGTTGTATCTATTTATCTACTGTTTGTAATCATCAGCTTACAGACCTTCTAAATGTGCCTTTCTTTATTAAAGTAGGATTCCCAGACAAAGCTCTTAATAGCTTTCTTGGAATTGAATCCTATGCTAATTTCGCCTAGACGAGACATTCACTTGATCAGAGGCCTTGGCGACCTGTGTGTGTTTATGGGGCGAAAAGTAATAGCCTTTTCTCTGGGTCTGAACATATTTCCTAGCAGTAATTCTCCAGCTATCCCCTCATCTCGATGGTGTTATAAATATGCAATTAACAGCACCATTGCAGAGACTCTCAGGGCCCAGCGATTTATCTGCAATTTACCTGACTCTATTAGTAAATTGCATGTCTCCAGCCTGACCTCAGCAGGTAACAGTGTTGGAGCACAGCCAGGATCTGATTCCTATTAAACACACTCTAATGGGGTCTCTCTCTCTCTCTCTCTCTCTCTCTCTCTCTCTCTCTCTCTCTCTCTCTCTCTCTCTCTCTCTCTCTCTCTCTCTCTCTCTCTCTCTCTCTCTCTCTCTCTCTCTCTCTCTCTCTCTCTCTCTCTCTCTCTCTCTCTCTCTCTCTCTCTCTCTCTCTCTCTCTCTCTCTCTCTCTCTCTGCTGGCTATTAGGGTCTTTTTCCCATCATTGATTTCTCTCTTTATTTTTAGGGGTAACAATTTTCTTATTTTCCTTGTATTCTGGTGATGCATGCTGGGTGTATGTGTTCAACTTTAGTAGGGCTGCTGCTACTGGGAAGAGGAGAGACAGAGAGAGACTTGGGATGCAGGATACATTCATGTGTTCAACTTTAGTATGGCTGCTGCTACTGGGAAGAGGAGAGACAGAGAGAGCCTTGGGATGCAGGATACATTCATTGCACAAAGTATTTGTTTGACTGCCCCTGTTCTCATTTAACACTGTGTTATGCATGAAAGATGAGCAATGTCCCTCCCCGATGCTATTGTATATATGAATGAATATGCTTCTCAGAGAGAGAGGAGAGAGAGAGAGAGAGAGAGAGAGAGAGAGAGAGAGAGAGAGAGAGAGAGAGAGAGAGAGAGAGAGAGAGAGAGAGACTAAATTTGACTAATTCCCCTTTCAAGCCAAAGTAGCTGTTTCATGTCTCAAGGAACCAGAGTGAAGTGAGTTCATTCCCTGGTTCAGAGGAGTATTGATGGAGTTGAGAATGTCTCCAGACCGAACATTAAAAGCCAAAGGAGCCGAGGCCATGTTTTAGAAGTCAGAAGAGACAGCAAGCAGCCACTTCAAGGGGATATAGCTGTTTTTGTGGTGGCTGTAGGTTTGATCTGAGTCCACGGAACAGATTAGGAGCAGATTAGGAGCAATAATTCGTCATCTGACTGAATTATCTGTCACTGAATCACTTGACTCATCCTCTCTCAGGTGCACTCTAGCCTCAACACCATGGCTGCGTCCTAAATGGCACTCTATTCTCTACATAGTGCACTACTTTTGACCAGGTGCACAAATTTTGTCCAGAACCCTATTGGGCTCTGGTCTAAAGTAGTGCACTATGCAGAGAATTGGGTGCCATTTGGGACGCATAACATACATATAAAACACCAGCACATTATCACCCCTCTCAGGTTTGTAGTCCAAACACCTTACAGCTCATCACCCCTCTCAGGTCTGTAGTCCCAACACCTTACAGCTCATCACCCCTCTCAGGTCTGTAGTCCCAACACCTTACAGCTCATCACCCCTCTCAGGTCTGTAGTCCCAACACCTTACAGCTCATCACCCCTCTCAGGTTTGTAGTCCCAACACCTTACAGCTCATCACCCCTCTCAGGTCTGTAGTCCCAACACCTTACAGCTCATCACCCCTCTCAGGTCTGTAGTCCCAACACCTTACAGCTCATCACCCCTCTCAGGTCTGTAGTCCCAACACCTTACAGCTCATCACCCCTCTCAGGTCTGTAGTTCCAACACCTTACAGCTCATCACCCCTCTCAGGTCTGTAGTTCCAACACCTTACAGCTCATCACCCCTCTCAGGTCTGTAGTCCCAACACCTTGCAGCTCATCACCCCTCTCAGGTTTGTAGTCCCAACACCTTACAGCTCATCACCCCTCTCAGGTTTGAAGTCCCAACACCTTACAGCTCATCACCCCTCTCAGGTCTGTAGTCCCAACACCTTACAGCTCATCACCCCTCTCAGGTCTGTAGTCCCAACACCTTACAGCTCATCACCCCTCTCAGGTCTGTAGTCCCAACACCTTACAGCTCATCACCCCTCTCAGGTCTGTAGTTCCAACACCTTACAGCTCATCACCCCTCTCAGGTCTGTAGTTCCAACACCTTACAGCTCATCACCCCTCTCAGGTCTGTAGTCCCAACACCTTGCAGCTCATCACCCCTCTCAGGTTTGTAGTCCCAACACCTTACAGCTCATCACCCCTCTCAGGTTTGAAGTCCCAACACCTTACAGCTCATCACCCCTCTCAGGTCTGTAGTCCCAACACCTTACAACACTGAAGACAGACATTACATTACTGTGAGAGAGTAGAACTGTCAGCTTTAGGCAGCTGTCCTGTCCAGACTGTCAGACTGTCAGAGGTAGCTCATCTCATTGTGCTGTGTTCTGTTGTTCAGGTTGAAGCACCTTGGTTCCAGAAAGACCAGGTCACAACTAAACTGACAGTTCCATGGAGTTGGTGACAGCTGGACAGGAAACAGATTGGATGGAAACTGGAGAAAGACATTTTGAGTTGAACACATTTCAGCCGTCTGAAAGGAATGAGAAATGAATGAGGGCATAATACTAAGGTAGCAGTTAGTTTTTCTATTGGTAATAATTCTACATAATGATAGTGATTTTAGACCAATTCATGCGTTCTTTTGTGTGATAAAGTTGAATAATAATCCCTGCAGGGTGACAAGGTGGAGCTATTATGTGGAAGGTATTGATGTGGAAGGACACATTTTCCAATCAAATTTTAATGATCTCAACCCCATTAGTCGATCAATGATTAAACATGCAATTGTATGATACATGAATCTGTTGGACTGCTCAACACCACCTGTATATTTGGTGGGAGCCATGAGAACGGTACACCACCTGTATATTTGGTGGGATCCATGAGAACGGTACACCACCTGTATATTTGGTGGGAGCCATGACGACCAGCTACAACACGTACAGTATACAAATGATTATCTGAGGACAATAAATGTGATCATCCCAATAGGCATCATGAAGACAATTCACCCCAAAAGACACAATAAACACCCTACAACATAACATCAAGCGTTAAAAAAAGCACATATATTTTCTTACATATTGAACTGTCAAGGAGCACAAGAGCATTGCTGGAAAATACTTTTTACAGATAAAAATACAAAGTTTGGTAGAAGGAAGGTTCACCTCAGCAGTGAAGAATAGGTCAACATGGTACAGCGGTCCAGTCTATGAATGGAACAGTTCTGTATCGGACTCAACACTTGGTTTTTAGATACTGAAGGAGAACGATGAAGAGACAGAGACACACAGACATGTACTGTATATACAGGAGAGAGAGAGAGAGAGAGACATGTACTGTATATACAGGAGAGAGAGAGAGACATGTACTGTATATACAGGAGAGAGAGAGAGAGACATGTACTGTATATACAGGAGAGAGAGAGAGAGACATGTACTGTATATACAGGAGAGAGAGAGAGAGACATGTACTGTATATACAGGAGAGAGACATGTACTGTATATACAGGAGAGAGAGAGAGAGAGAGAGATGTACTGTATATACAGGAGAGAGAGAGAGACATAAAGGTTGGTTTCAGCATGGTCAGTTGATCTAGTAGTTTCATCCTCTTCTCAGAAGTAGTGCACTATGAAGAGAATAGGGTGCCATTTGGAACGCAGCCTAGGAGCCCTTTTCGATCCAAACCACTATGTTATGATAATGATTAGCATATTTTATACCTGGTACATTCTGGTGTCATCCTGTAAGCACCGTTTTATTGAGAATTTGGCATGAAAAATGTTGTTGTCTCTAGCGCCTCTCTCATCTCCTGTATCGGTTTCCCCCCCACCCCACCCCACCCCACCCCCACCTCTCCACTACAAACATAATTTCCCTCACATCTGAGTGTTCCCGGTGGTACAGTCTCTTCGCCGGTATGAATTTGTTTCTCAGACTCCCTGCGTGATGTTCCAGTTCTCAAAAGTCTACTTGGTGGCAATGTGTTCGTGTTTGTGCATACATACTGCCTGCTGGGCATAGCCTACTGCCTGTTCTCTCCCTGGCTGGGGCTCTGTGGAGCTCTGGATAAACAGAGGCAGTACAGGGTGATGTTCATTAGGGCACACCGTTTCAAAATGTTTTACAACAGAAAAGGAAAACAAGTATTTCTTATAGCAGAAGGACAGTAGTTACAGGATACGCTTCACATTCCTTCCTGCTTGGCTCCAGAGTACTGAGTCTATTGGCTGTAAGGCACAGGGCAGATCCAGAATTCTGAGTCCCTATTGGGTGAAAGGCTCAGGGCAGGTCCAGGGTGTGTCTGTCTTTTGTAACCTGGCTGGATCCCAGGTGACCCACCCATGGGAGAGTGGCATACCTGTCCGATTGTTCACAGCTCTCTGTACAGCTGCCATGGGAATGAGAGCAGGTCTGATCTCATGGAGTCGCAGCTCTGTGTGAGTGAGAGTGAGAGAGAGAGAGAACGTATGGAGGACAATGAGTTCTGTTCCTGATACACTGATTACTTATTCATTGTGTTAGGAATCTTGATTACATAATGTACATAACACATTTAATATTTATTAATTCACGTTGATTGATGCGTTATAGTGTGCCATAAAACATTGTATGTGTCTTTGGTTAGTGCCAACTTGTCAATTTTCTCAGTAATACCATAACATAAATTGCTAATTGTGTCTTACATGATGCATTAACATACAGTATAAAACAGTCGCTATGTTCATACTAACATACCTTTTAGAATGCATGGCCAGGTAGTATGCTAATATGGACACTTGGACAGAGCTGGCGTTCAGAATGCATGGCCAGGTAGTATGCTAATATGGACACTGGGACAGAGCTGGCGTTCAGAATGCATGGCCAGGTAGTATGCTAGTGTGTACACTGGGACAGAGCTAGTGTTTTGGTATCCTTATTTTCCCTGAGGTTGTCATCTCTGAAATACTTACAGACAAACATGCGGATGCACATGCCACACATGGCACAGACGTTGGCTATCTGTAGAGCCCGTCCACACTCTCCACTCATCAGGCAGTTTCTGGTCTTCAGACAGCACGTCTTACAGCCGTTGTCCCCCCCGTGCTTCGTGTCCCCCTCTCCGTCCCCCTCAGTCCCACTGAAGCAGCAGCCCATGTCTGTCTGGCTGTCTGGTAACCTCTGAAAAGAGAGGAGGGAAAGGTGTCCATAAATGTGTTAATATCAAACAGTCCATCAATCCGCCAATCAATATAGTAATCAGCCAATGTCTCGGCTGCCTGGTCACTGCCGAGAGGGGGGGGGGGGGGGTAATTAATTTGTTAATAAATATATCAGTAAATCAATAAAAAATTATGTGTCTAGTGACATCACAGAGGGACCCTATACCTGAAGACATGGACTAAACCACGTCTAGTGACGTCAGAGGGAGGTGTGACCCTATACCTGAACACATGGAGTTACGCCGCGTTCACATGCTAGTCGGAACTAGGAAACTCTGACATTTCGGACTTACTGATTCGTTGATCGCAGCACGTGTATAACTACAACCAGTTAGCATGTCGGAAATTTCTGAGTTCCGACTAGCACGTGAACGTTGCATAAACCACATCTAGTGACAGAGGAGGTGTGACCCTATACCTGAAGGCATGGACTAAATCACACCAGAAACACACCCACATACTCAGCACCACAATCAACAGAATTCACCTCACTGGAATTTAACCCTATTCTAACCCTTATTAGGCACAGTACGGTGGAGACATTTACCATGGTAGATACGTTTTAATTGTAATATTATGATTAGCAGTTCTGATTTGCTGCTAGATCTAGCTACACAGTCGTCCTTTCATCAAAGACCTGTTAATATCTAAAACTAGGGCATTGTTTTTGGAATTAGGAGCTGAAGCCACCAGAGAACCTTCTCATTTAATTAATAAAAATGGGGTAAACATCCCAATTGGCTGCCTGTGTGGTTTAAACATCCCGATTGGCTGCCTGTACTGTTTAAATCACAGCTGTAAAGTACCTTTACCACATATTTTGTTGCCTTGAACATAGGTGGGGAGATAACTTTGTAGAAAAGAAGGGAAGCGCTGCTAGGATACAACAGATCTTTGTAGAGGGAAGGTGTCCTTTAGTAAAACATGGAGGACCAAGGCTCTTCATATAATTAAAAAGCCTTTACTGTTATGAACAATGGGTCTGTGTTTTGAAGACTGCGGTGCAGAACTGTACGAGGCTGAGGCATAGCATCATTATGTTAATTAAAGCAAAAACTAAGCATCTAAAATTAAAACAAGAGAATAGTATAGTATTGTTATTTCAACGTTTACCTTCCACTGCGTCAACAAGTTCGACTCCCACTCCTTTAATGAAAAAAGTCAAACTTTCTCTTTAAGTAAACTATAGTTTGTTTTCTAAATATTATCTTATTCCCTGAGCAACTCTTGGTGTGCGTGGATAATCATTCTTCC
Source organism: Coregonus lavaretus (assembly GCF_964263955.1). Lineage (NCBI taxonomy): Eukaryota > Metazoa > Chordata > Actinopteri > Salmoniformes > Salmonidae > Coregonus > Coregonus lavaretus. The sequence continues at coordinate 62,630,806 of NC_139989.1, forward strand.
TGAAGTTTCTCTCGACACAGACAGAGTGAATCTGAGGTAACACCTCTCGTCAGAGGTAGATCCCAGACAGACAGGATGGGTGTGTGTTCAGGTTTTTCCTCTTTGTCCCAGCCGAGCGCTCCGCCCAATAACACATACCGGCTTTATTCACAGAGTGGAAGCTGGTGAGGGAAGGATAGCTGATATTTATGCCTGGAATAAAACCATGTGTTTAATACTGTTCCATTTTATACCATTACAATGAGCCCATCCTCCTTCATTTAAAGTGCCACGAGCCACCACTGATTCACAGCAGCAAATATTTCACATTTGACACCAAGGTGAGTGAGTGGTTTATAAGATGCTGTCACTGAGGTTGCGAGGGCCTGGTGGCACTGATGAACACCTGGTGGAAAAACTGGTAGGCATGCTGCTAAGGACAGTCTAGAAGAGGTCAGGGCAGAACAGCACTGCAATGAGGCAGGCTGTAGGGTAGGGGCAGGCAAGCCTGGTCCTAGTGCGCCGCAGGCACTTCCTGTTTTTGGTTCAACTGACCTGGAAGACCAGGTGTGTTTAATTTAGGCAATCACTGAACTGATCAATTAACTCAGTTGGTCAGGTGTGGTGCCTAGCTGGAACCGGGTTGCCGTCCCCTGGTGTAGAAGGTTGGTTTGCTGGATGTTTATATGGGCTACCATGGTGGTGTGTCAGCAAGGACACAGGATGAGATGGAGTACAGTTTTAAAGGGGTAGCTAATAAATCAATGACTCGTCCAACATTACTAGCTGTTCCAGCTTGCGGATAGCTGTTCATACGATGGTAGAGTTAAGGGTAAGCAGGACATTTTCTACCAACCTTTACTTGGCGATGCTTCTTCAATTCCCAACTTGGAAAGCCACCGCTGTCTTCTAAACTTCCATGGCTAGTTGCAGGTGGAACGTTGGCATTTATAAATATTTGCATTCAGGTGACTGTATTTAAGGCCAGTTGGCACCACTGATTGTCTTCAGGTGACTGTATTTAAGGTCAGGCTCCACGACTGGGGGAGGAAGAGGATTGGGTTGAGGGAAATAGTGGGCGGAATTTCCTACACCAGGGCTTTGTCCCAAATTACACCCTATTCCCTACTATGGCTGTGTTTACACAGGCAGCCCAATTCTGACCTATTTTTCTCACTAATTGGTCTGTTGACCAATCAGATCAGCTCTGAAAAAAGATCTGATGTAAAAAGATCTGATGTGATTTGAACAATCAGACCAATTAGTGAAAAAAAAAGATCAGAATTGGGCTGCCTGTGTAAACGCTGCCAAAGTAGACTAGAGAATAGGGTGTCATTTGGGTAGGGCCTAGTGGCAGAGATGGAAACCTGGGGTCTGTTCAGGACAGTGCAACGTCCTAGCACGTTCAGATATACATTTATTGTGTAGAACACAGGAGGCTGGTAGCACCTTAATTGGGGAGGATGGGCTCATAGTAATGGCTGAAATGGAAAATAAATAGAATTGTATCGAACACATCAAACACATGGTTTCCATACCATTCCATTTACTCCATTCCAGTCATTATTATGAGCTGTCCCCCCCTCAGCCTCCTGTGGTGTAGAACATATATTAATTGTATCATGTAGAATAGGGAATCTGTCAGCTGTCTCTATTGCTACATGTCTATCTGCAGCATTCAGAATGTTTCACTGCTCTGAATGCCTCTTAGTGAAGTGTCATTGTCTCGCTAGCTGGCTGAGCTACAGTACAATGTGCTAGCCGCACCGCTAACTTGGTCATCCGTGACTGGCTGCTGTTGATGCATGAATACCAGGAAGCGACAAGGTTTTAGTCATTATTGTCAGTGTGTCTTGGGGATCACAGGGCTTAGAGGAGGGATCTGGGCCAGATATGATACAGTAACAGCAGGCCTATCACTGGAATGCAGTGGCATCGGGGACGGACTGGGACCAGACATCTGGCATTTCCGGGCATTTCTAACACACCGGCCCATTTTGTTTTCCTTGAGGCCCTCATTATTTGCCAACTGCCCTATGGTAGTCAGTCTCTGAGTGACATATACGGTATCTTATCAGTGGAATGCAGTTGGATGTAAACAATGGATGAATCTGGAGTGAAGCCACAGCATCACAAAGGCTTGGCCATGCAGATTGTGTAGGGGTTAACCCAGATTAGAGGACATGAAACAGAACTCAAACTCTCTTAGACGTGGTTATTATTTAGTTAGGTACGTATTACTCAGACCTGGGTTCAAAGACTACTTAAAATTGTTCAAATCTTTGAGTGTTTGCTCCTGTGTGCCAGATTGGTGGGGTTTGTAATTTTTAGAATATTATATTGGTCTATTAAGCCAGACAGGCTTGATCAGGCACAGATGAAGTATTTGAAATAATTTCAAATAGTATTTGAACCCAGGTCTGACGCTGCACCACTATCCCAAAGCATGTGCTGTGTTAGACAGCTTCATTCATTCAGCAGTCATTTGATATCATTCCAAGTAACGGGGCATAGAAGCTGTACTGTGCACTATGAAAAATGTTCTATGATAAGTGCCAATGAAATAAGACAATCTTGGCTATTATATATATATATATATATATATATATATATATATATATATATAATACCAGTCAAAAGTTTGGACACACCTACTCATTCAAGGGTGCTTTTCCTTCACTCTGCGGTACAACTCATCCCAAACCATCTCAATTGGGTTGAGGTCGGGGGACTGTGGAGCCCAGGTCATCTGATGCAGCACTCATCACTCTCCTTCTTGGTCAAATAGCCCTTACACAGCCTGGAGGTGTGTTGGGTCATTGTCCTGTTGAAAAACAAATGACTGTCCCACTAAGCCCAAACCAGATGGGATGGCGTATCGCTGCAGAATGCTGTGGTGGCCATGCTGGTTAAGTGTGCCTTGAATTCTAAAGAAATCACAGACTGTGTCACCAACAAAGCACCCCCACAGCATCACACCTCCTCCTCCATGCTTCACGGTGGAAACTACACATGTGGAGATCATCCGTTCACCTACACTGCGTCTCACAAAGACACAGTGGTTGGAACCAAAAATCTCCAATTTAGACTCGACCAAAAAACAGATTTCCACCGGTCTAATGTCCATTGCTCATGTTTCTTGGCCCAAACAAGTCTTCTTCTTTTTGGTGTCCTTTAGTAGTGGTTTCTTTGCAGCAATTCGACCATGTAGGCCTGATTCACGCAGTCTCCTCTGAACAGTTGATGTTGATGTGTTTGTTACTGGAACTCTGTGGAGCACTTATTTGGGCTGCAATTTCTGAGGCTTGTAACTCTAATGAATTTATCCTCTGCAGCAGAGGTAACTTTGGGTCTTCCTTTCCTGTGGCGGTCCTCATGAGAGCCAGTTTCATCATAGCGCTTGATGGTTTTTGCGACTGCACTTGAAGAAACTTTCAAAGTTCTTCACATTTTCCGGATTGACTGACCTTCATGTCTTAAAGTAATGATGGACTGTCGTTTCTCTTTGATTATTTGAGCTGTTCTTGCCATAATAGGGCTATCTTCTGCATACCCCCCTACCTTGTCACAACACAACTGATTGGCTCAAACGCATTAAGAAGGAAAGAAATTCCACAAATTAACTTTTAAGAAGGCACACCTGTTAATTGAAATGCATTCCAGGTGATTACCTCATGAATCTGGTTGAGAGAATGCCAAGAGTGTGCAAAGCTGTCATCAAGGCAAAGGATGGCTACTTTGCAGAATCTCAAATATAAAATATATTTTGATTTGTTTAACACTTTTTTGGTTACTACATGATTCCATGTGTTATTTCATAGTTTTGATGTCTTCACTGTTATTATACAATGTAAAAAATTGTAAATATAAAGAAAAACCCTGGAATGAGTAGGTGTGTCCAAACTTTTGACTGGATCTGTATATATCTTGAACTGAGGAAAATTCTCAATTTCTCCAGTATGCATCTTATGCAACAGTGGTGTAACAACAGAAGGATAGATTTTTATTTACAACATGTAAATAAATACTGTAGAAAATAAATACATGCAAAAAAGATCATCAGCACTATTACAGTCGCTCAGCAGAGCTGTTCATTAGTCTGGTCCTGATTTATAGTAGTGAATCTGTTAGTAGAGCTGTTTATTAGTCTGGTCCTGGTTCTAGTCTCTGTAATAGTAGTAGTAGTAGTGAATCTGTTTAGATACATGCATGTCTGAATCCAGCATGCCATCTACAACGCAAACCATATAGGAAGCAAATAAGCTAGTAAATTGTTAGACTGCCATTTAATATCAATAAATACTTAGACATAATACCAAGCAGCCAACTTAGACACAAAGCACATATTTTAATGTCTGATGATAATGGATTATTTGAATGACTGGATGGGCGGATTAATGAATGAAGGAAGGAAGGAAGGAACAAGCAAACAAACAAATGAATGAATTGTTACTCACATTAACATTGTGTCTCTGAGGTCTTCGGTTGGTCTGTTTTGAAGACGGCGGTGCAGTTCTGTACGAGGCCGAGGCAGAGAGTAAAGAAAGTGTAGCTGCAGTCTCCTGAGCAGCAGGTGAAGCAGCCATCCAGACACACCTGGCAGGTCAGGTCACAGCAGCGGTCAGGACAGTACTCCCAGCGGTGACACTCACACAGGCAGCTCCCCCCGGACCCTGCAGCCACCTGGCAGGACTCCGCACATTGTGGACAGGGATTGCACAGCTTGGAGGAAAGCAACCCCATTGGTCAGCCTTCACAGATACACAGACAGAGACAGATAGAGAGAGAAATAGTCACTAACTTTAGTTGGAAAAAAGATACTAACGTTTTTCAGTCCAAAGTTATTACAAATAATACCCCAATGTGCACTGAGCTGCAGTTCCAAGACACTTGGTCAGATGACTTTTTCAACCCCAGGCGACTTCCTTCTCTTCTGCTGGCTACACCATGCTTTCTTGGAAATTAGCTCGACTACATAACTTGAGTTAGTAGTTCAAAGTTCTGACCTCTTGTTTGCTTATGTATCTGCTTCTGTTTATATCATTGAATTAGCTGCTCCGTGATGATAACAGCATGTCACACTTTGACCTAGTGGAATGTCTGTTAAGGCTCCCCTCCACAGAGTCAACCTAACTGATAAGAACTCCATACTGCAAGGCTGACACTGTATATATATCAGAGTCCCATGACTAACTGTTATTACACTGACTAGGAGAAGGGGGTCAGTCATCATTGCGATTGTGTTCATTAGGCACAAAACAGACTGAAACAGGGCACACATGGACTTGGTATATTTGTTTTCATTGCTAAACATTGAGATATTTTCCATTGTGTGCTCTGATGAACAGGAGCCAGGTCTGACTAACCCCGTCCCCATGCTCAACGGCAAAAGAGAGGACTAGTAGAGGAGATTTAAAAGGCCTGACTAACCCATTGGATGAGCCATTTGGAGCCCTTGGTTTCTAAGAATGAAAACGAACGTCAAAACAACGTCAGTGTTCAACAAACAGACCCAGTCTTTGTTGATCACAAAACCACCCCTCTCTCTACACCAGTGAGGTCTCTCCTCATGTCCCGACGAGGCCTGGGGTATGTTCAGTAGTGTGAAAGGTTACGTTGGTTAAAATAGAAATGTAACGTATGAAATCATTCCCTATTGTGAACTGCCCTGTTACATGTGTAGATTTACACTGTGTGAACAATGTCTGTTACATGTGTAGATTTACACTGTGTGAACAATGTCTGTTACATGTGTAGATTTACACTGTGTGAACAATGTCTGTTACATGTATAGATTTACACTGTGTGAACAATGTCTGTTACATGTATAAATTTACACTGTGAACAATGTCTGTTACCTGTGTAGATTTACACCGTGTGAACAATGTCTGTTACATGTATAGATTTACACTGTGTGAACAATGTCTGTTACATGTATAGATTTACACTGTGTGAACAATGTCTGTTACATGTATAGATTTACACTGTGTGAACAATGTCTGTTACATGTATAGATTTACACTGTGTGAATAATTGCTGTATCTGATCTGTTATGAAGGGACACATAACATTCCAGAAAAATAAGTACATTCCTGGAGTGTTGATTGGCCTATGGACTCACTGCTAATGGCTGATGTACTGTAAGCTCCTTATCTCAAACCCATGCAAGATAGGATTACTTTGGTTGTAAAATTGTTCCAGTCGGTCAATATCAACAGTTGAGAAATTAAAGAGATCTACAGAAAGAACACCATCCTCTCTGTAAAAACTGTCCCCCCCCCCCCGCAATTGCATTGAAATATGATATACTTTGTCCCAGAGGGGAAATTTGTCTTGGACAATAAATGTTGTGCAATCATTCTTATATGATCGCTTATTAAATAAAGGCGGGGACACATTCCAGGAAAATTAAAGCACATTACTGGAGTGATTCCCATCCTTATAATTTATCAGCTAATCATGTGCCTCCCTTATAAGAACATAGTTTATGACATCACTCTGAGTGGGTGTGGTCTCTTCAATGCCTGTATCAGTACAGTGCACCTTTGGTCTCTTCTTGTACCCTGTGCAACTTGTCATCAAGTCTTCTCCTTCTCCTCTCCCTCCCCCTCCTCCTCCCCCTCCTCCTCCTCCTCCTCTCCCTCCTCCTCTTCCCCCTCCGCCTCCTCTCCCTCCTCCTTCTCCCCCTCCCCCTGTTCCTACTCCTCCTATCTTCCTCTTCTCCTTCTAACACACAGAGCACACTCCCATACAACTACAAGCCCAACTGACATTGCAGTTTCATCCCACAACTATTGAATTCCTACAATCTGGTTGTTAGTCAGAACCAAAAGTTCACAGAATGTTCTGGAATTCCAGCATGGGAACAAAGAATAGCACTGATATGTATGGAGGCTGGGTGTTCTATAGGAGGCTGGGTGTTCTATAGGAGGCGGGGTGTTCTATTGGTGGCTGGGTGTTCTATAGGAGGCGGGGTGTTCTATTGGTGGCTGGGTGTTCTATAGGAGGCTGGGTGTTCTATAGGAGGCGGGGTGTTCTATTGGTGGCTGGGTGTTCTATAGGAGGCGGGGTGTTCTATTGGTGGCTGGGTGTTCTATAGGAGGCTGGGTGTTCTATAGGAGGCTGGGTGTTCTATAGGAGGCGGGGTGTTCTATTGGTGGCTGGGTGTTCTATAGGAGGCTGGGTGTTCTATAGAAGGCGGGGTGTTCTATTGGTGGCTGGGTGTTCTATAGGAGGCTGGGTGTTCTATAGGAGGCGGGGTATTCTATTGGTGGCTGGGTGTTCTATAGGAGGTGGGGTGTTCTATTGGTGGCTTGGTGTTCTATAGGAGGCTGGGTGTTCTATAGGAGGCGGGGTGTTCTATTGGTGGCTGGGTGTTCTATAGGAGGCGGGGTGTTCTACAGGAGGCTGTATTGTTAAGGCTGATATGTATAGTGGCTGTGTGTTCTATAGGAGGCTGTATTGTTAAGGCTGATATGTATAGTGGCTGTGTGTTCTATAGGAGGCTGTATTGTTAGGACTTTGGATGTCTATAGACTTGACTATTGCAGTTGGCACTAGTTGGCAAGTTAATTGTAGGTACTAAATCGATATGGGTGATCACGTATAGGAATATCTGGGGAATGGGAACATACCATTTTACCATCTTGGATGCCTTCAGACTACACACATAGGCATACAGGTTGGCTATGGGAAAATGCTATCAGACTTATTGTAGGTACTGAATTGATATGGGTTATAATGTATATGAATGGTATGCAAAAAGTAGCATAGCATCACCTTGGATACCTACAGAGTACAGACGTAGGAGTACTGGTTGGCTGTGGGTAATAAATTATATGGGTTATACCTTGGATGCCTATAGTAGGACATGACTACTGGTTGGCTGTGGGTAATACATGATATGGGTTATACCTTGGATGCCCATAGTAGGACATGACTACTGGTTGGCTGTTGGATGTATGGAAAAGGGAGCGTAGCATTCTACCACCATACTAGGGGTTTGAACATTTAAACTAAATTGGGATCGTTAACCTAAAAACTATTTTCAATTTTTTCACCAAATTAAAGTCACAGTGCAGTTATCACAGAACACCAACATCACTATAAAGAAGGAAACATTTAACTAAACAAATACCAGATGCAGCTGGTATTGATAATGATGGCTCTGGAAGTACAAAGCGCGAGCTCTCAAACACCATACGTGGCACCTGTAGCTCAGTTGGTAGAGCATGGTGCTTCCAACGCCAGGGTTGTAGGCAGTGGCGGCTCCTGAAAAAATTCTCAGGGGGGGCAATTTTTCTGATGATTTAGGTGACCTACACACATTTTAAAAAAGACATGTCCAGCAACAACATGAAGACAGGGGCAGCATATAAGTCAATACCAGAAGCATTTATTGACTGATCTCAAAAGTGTTGGCTTACCAGGGTTGGTGGAGCCCTCAGTTTCATCTTTGCCTCGCAAAGCTAACTCAAACACTCCGCAAAACTTCACACACTGGATTAGCCGGCTGAGGATGTGGCGGTTCTTGCTAATGTCGTAGTAAATATATTTGTTATAGTGAATATGGAATATGATATGTTGAGTAAAATGTTGTGCTAAGATCTATTTAGGTCAGGAGCTGGTTATAAGTTCTGTTCCTATCCAATAACAATGGACAAAAGGGTCCTATCTTGTCAGCCTTGTCAGCAGGTGGCCAAGGACAACACCCACGCCATAGGCCTCTCAGTTCTTCCAACTCACGAGTTCTTGCTCTGAGGACACACACACACACACACACAAACACACACACACACACATCATCACTGTTAAACACACACACACACACATCATCACTGTTAAACACACACACACACACACACAAAAATCCCCTCTCTTAGGCTGAACATTTGAAGACAGAGAACCCGACTCAGAGCCAATGCAACAGTGACAGTAGCCTGGAGGGGACCTCGCCCAACTCATCAGGACCAATCAGAAGATCAGAACTACTAGATTCAACCTACTTCATTTATTGCATAAAATGTCTGCACACAATGTTTCGGGGCTCTCTTCAGATAATAATAATAATAATAATAATAATAATAATATGCCATTTAGCAGACGCTTTTATCCAAAGCGACTTACAGTCATGCGTGCATACATTTTTGTGTACGGGTGGTCCCGGGGATCGAACCCACTACCTTGGCGTTACAAGCGCCGTGCTCTACCAGCTGAGCTACAGAAAGTGGATACTCATGGATGCGCATCGCAATTGTAAAATGTCAACACAATTGGAGACACCACGTCATTTTTGGAGACATGTTATTGACAGTAAACTATTGTAGATGCGACTGCTAACTAAATAAAACATTTTAGCTGGCTAGCTAATCATCTTAGCTAAATGTGGGGCAAACAATTCAGTTATTTACCGTTAATTTGAGGGATTGGGGTGAAAGAAATCGAGTTACATAGTGATACTTTACGATATACTGTATTGACAATATCGCAATATTTTAGCGCTAGTTGGCTGTACCTGCACCAAAACACCATTATTGTTCCTTCATAGCTTGTTCTCAATCTTTTCACATTGGGAGCCAATTTGTTTTCAGCACTTTTATTTCCATGACTGATCAAAACTCGTTCTCATGGCTTTCTGATCCCTCTGCAACAGACATATGGTGCGCAATAAAATCACAGTATCGAAGCGCAATACGTATAGAATCATGAGACTCGCAATGCATATATCTTATCGTGAGGTTCCTGGCAATTCCCAGCCCAAGTTCATTTGCCACAACAAATCTCTTCGCTAGCAAACGCGATGTCTTGTCAAAACGGCAATGTGTCTCCAGCAATGTTTACTTTTTTGACGTTCTATGGCATCTCCACTTTCCAAGCATATATGACCACATGTAATATTTTGGTAAGTGATGCAAATAGTGAACTATGTAGGGCCAGGATGTAAAATATATGTAGCTGCAGCAATTTCTCTTATCTGATATGGTAAGTAATGGGGCTTAATGTATAGCTCCCTAAGAGTTTGACGAACGGGTCCGTGCACGCGATTCCAGATATCTTTACCTCTGAATAAACTGCCTTTATTATACCATATCCAGCCTGTCCAAAGTCTCTACTTGGTCTCAGTTCTCCAGTAAACTTGTGATTATCAACACTAACCTCATCGTTGTGGCGGCGGACAGCTAGCCTGTATCCCTCATCCAGTTGAGTGGCAATGTTATTTTTTCGTTCGTACCAATTTTTGGAAAATCCTCGGGTGTAGGACTTTCCGCCTTTAGTAGAAACCTGTTGAATTATTAAATTTGGTCTGGGAGGTCCTAATTGTTTCGTTGCCAATTTATCTTGATTTGTTCGCCGACAAAAAGGAACTTCTTTCAAAGAGACAATCGAGTTGCACTGCCATTTTGACAGTAATAGTGAATTGATTGATGAGGCTACCCGCTCTTTTCTTAGTTACGTTCATGGTTATGTTACGTATGACGAAAGCGCGTAAGTGCAAGCCCTCAGACACCCATAGAGATTGTATTGAAAGCTCTGATATTTGAAAAAAATAGATTTTACATGGGAGTCTATGACAGACTTCTGGGCGATTTTCAACCTGACTGAAATCGCCCCAAAAGGGGGGGTGGCCATTTGAAGCACGACTTTAGCCTGATTGGACAGATTAGTGGCAGATCACACCAGACGTCTAGATTACAACACTGATAACTACTGTTGCCGTGATATAATTGATTAGAAAAAAAATCCCTTCCTTTTCCCGTTTGGCAGTGCGTCGCCCATATCGCCCTATTGAACACACCGCCCCTGGTTGTAGGTTTGATTCCCACGGGGGGCAGTATGAAAACTGTATGCACTCACTAACTGTAAGTCACTCTGGATAAGAGCATCTGCTAAATGACTAAAATGTAAATGTATAATCCAATTAGCATTGCGGTCCTCTGTAGCTCAGCTGGTAGAGCATGGCGCTTGTAACGCCAAGGTAGTGGGTTCGATCCCCGGGACCACCCATACACAAAAATGTATGCACGCATGACTGTAAGTCGCTTTGGATGAAAGCGTCTGCTAAATGGCATATTATTATTATTATTATTAGAAACAGATTGTTGGACGTTTATGAACACGCTGTCATACATCACTGCAACGAGCCATCACATTGATGAGCGGTGGGACATAAAGTCACATGTACTTACCACTGAGAACATGCAGGAGTGGCACACAGCAGAGAACCTAAAAACCACATTAACTACCCTCGTTGCTGAGTGGGTGGGGGACAGCAGTAAGGTGAGAGCCGTCTGGTAGGTAGCCAGGACTGAGGTAGATTGAACTGCATTACCCCCTAGTGGTCATACCCAGGACCATATCTGCATTGTGAATTCACATGTCATTTGATTATTTTTTATTATCGTTTAAATGTTTAAACCATAAAAAATGGCTGTTTAAACATTAAGAAAATGTTTACATTTGTCATATCCTAATAAATTGATATAGATAATAGCCTAGGCCTAATGTCTGGGAATGGGTGCATATCATGGTACCACCTTGTATGCCTACAGAGTACACATGTAGCTGGACTGGTTGGGTATGTGAGGCTGATATTAGGCTAATTGAAGGTCATTAGTTGATATGGGGGATAAGTGTCATCTGGCTAATGGAAAGCAGTAGTCAACCCCTGACCTTCAAGTTTCTGTCGGTCTGGGTAACGGGAATTAAGACCCCTGACCTTCACATGTCTGTCGGTCTGGGTAACGGGAATTAAGTCCCCTGACCTTCACATGTCTGTCGGTCTGGGTAACTGAATTAAGAGCTCATAATTACTGGATTATCTCTCTCTCTCTCTCTCTCACACACACACACACACACACACACACACACACACACACACACACACATTCTTTCATTCTTACGAGCATACACACACAAGCACATGGTTATTTGTTTCTAGCCTGGTTGTGTGTATTGCTGTAGCCTGGTTGTGTATTGCTGTAGTCTGGTTTATTTGTGTGTGTTTTAGAGTGTCTAGATTAGAGTAGTTTCCTGTCAGCCCTTTAGAGCAGGGTCTGAAATGTGTTTCCTTACCAGATTAGATTACAATGCTTCTCTCTTATCACACACTGTAGTGCACACACACACACACACACACACACACACACACACACACACACAGACACACACACACACACATTCACACACACTCACACACACACACACACACACACACACACACACACACACACACACACACACACACACACACACATACTCACACACATAATCACACATTCACACACATACATTCTTGCAAACACACACACATACTCACACATTCACACAAACAAATTAATTGATCAGTCTTTGATTCTCATACAAGAGTACAAGTAACCAGAGACTTTTAATTGAACAGAGAAGAGCAGTGTTCAGAAAGTTGAGCCCAAGCCTCACACCCCCAACTCTGCTCCAATATCCTCACCCACACCTAAAATCTGCCACTCACTGTCGGTCGATTGAAAGACGCCATATGTCCACAAAATGTATCACACGCTGTCTTGGGGCTTGAGGGCTTCTCCCTGGCCGGGGCTCTGGCAGAAGACAATGAATAACAGTTTAACCAGTAAAAACGCTGTGAGATTTAGTGAGGCTGACGCTGGGGGATATGGCAGAGCAGGTTGATATACGGAAGGCAGGCAGCCAGGCAGGCAGCCAGGCAGGCAGGCAGGCAGGCAGGCAGCCAGGCAGCCAGCCAGGCAGGCAGGCAGGCAGGCAGGCAGGCAGGCAGGCAGGGTACTGAGGAAGAAAAGAAGGATCAGACCACTCCAGCATTTCATCTGGATTGGCAAAACACTCGTATTTCACCCTCTGTCATCCCTCCATTCCCTAAGGGCTGTGCTTCAGCACCACATGTATCTCCATCACTCTTTTCAATTGGCTGGGACGGACGGACGGACGGACGGACGGGGGGGGGGGTTAATAGGCAGGCAGGAGGAAGAGGAGGAGGAGGAAGATGAGGAAGAGAGGAGGAGCAGGAGAAGCAGGAAGAGGAGGGGTATTGTTGAGAACATTTTTCACAAGAATAAGAATTCCAAATGTTCTTTCAGTACTAAGTGCTGCACATTATACAGTGCAGTCCACAGTCAATATGAATACAAAAGGTAGATATTCTACAGTGTAGGGTGAATAGGAGGACAACAGCTCGGTAGGTGAATGGCAGCTGAGTGGACAGTTACAGTATGCAGGTGAATGGTAGCTCAGTGGACGGTTACAGTATGCAGGTGAATGGTAGTTCAGTGGACGGTTGCAGTATTCAGGAGAATGGTAGCTCAGTGGACAGTTACAGTATTCAGGTGAATGGTAGTTCAGTGGACGGTTACAGTATTCAGGTGAATGGTAGCTCAGTGGACAGTTACAGTATTCAGGTGAATGATAGCTCAGTGGACAGTTACAGTATTCAGGTGAATGGTAGCTCAGTGGACAGTTACAGTATTCAGGTGAATGGTAGCTCAGTGGACAGTTACAGTATGCAGTAGGTGAATGATAGCTCAGTGGACAGTTACAGTATTCAGGTGAATGGTAGCTCAGTGGACAGTTACAGTATGCAGGTGAATGATAGTTCAGTGGACAGTTACATTTTACATTTACATTTACATTTTAGTCATTTAGCAGACGCTCTTATCCAGAGCGACTTACAGGAGCAATTAGGGTTAAGTGCCTTGCTCAAGGGCACATTTACGTCATTTAGCAGACGCTCTTATCCAGAGCGACTACAAATTGGTGCATTCACCCTATAGCCAGTGGGATAACCACTTTACAATTATATATATATATATATATATATATATATATATATATATTTATTTATTTATTTATTTTTTTTAAATTTTTTTTGGGGGGGTAGAAGGATTACTTTATCCTATCCCAGGTGTTCCTTAAAGAGGTGGGGTTTCAAATGTCTCCGGAAGGTGGTGAGTGACTCCGCTGTCCTGGCGTCGTGAGGGAGCTTGTTCCACCATTGGGGTGCCAGAGCAGCGAACAGCTTTGACTGGGCTGAGCGGGAACTATGCTTCCGCAGAGGAAGGGGAGCCAGCAGGCCAGAGGTGGATGAACGCAATGCCCTCGCCTGGGTGTAGGGACTGATCAGAGCCTGAAGGTACGGAGGTGCCGTTCCCCTCACTGCTCCATAGGCAAGCACCATGGTCTTGTAACGGATGCGAGCTTCAACTGGAAGCCAGTGGAGTGTGCGGAGGAGGGGGGTGACGTGAGAGAACTTGGGAAGGTTGAACACCAGACGGGCTGCGGCATTCTGGATGAGTTGTAGGGGTTTAATGGCACAGGCAGGGAGCCCAGCCAACAGCGAGTTGCAGTAATCCAGACGGGAGATGACAAGTGCCTGGATTAGGACCTGTGCCGCTTCCTGTGTAAGGCAGGGTCGTACTCTCCGAATGTTGTAGAGCATGAACCTGCAGGATCGGGTCACCGCCTTGATGTTGGCGGAGAACGACAGGGTGTTGTCCAGGGTCACGCCAAGGCTCTTCGCACTCTGGGAGGAGGACACAACGGAGTTGTCAACCGTGATGGCGAGATCATGGAACGGGCAGTCCTTCCCCGGGAGGAAGAGCAGCTCCGTCTTGCCAGTGTTCAGCTTGAGGTGGTGATCCGTCATCCATACTGATATGTCGGCCAGACATGCAGAGATGCGATTCGCCACCTGGTTATCAGAAGGGGGAAAGGAGAAGATTAGTTGTGTATCGTCAGCGTAGCAATGATAGGAGAGGCCATGTGAGGATATGACAGAGCCAAGTGACTTGGTGTATAGGGAGAAAAGGAGAGGGCCTAGAACTGAGCCCTGGGGGACACCAGTGGTGAGAGCACATGGTGCGGAGACAGCTTCTCGCCACGCCACTTGGTAGGAGCGACTGGTCAGGTAGGACGCAATCCAGGAGTGAGCCGCGCCGGAGATGCCCAGCTCGGAGAGGGTGGAGAGGAGGATCTGATGGTTCACTGTATCAAAGGCAGCAGACAGGTCTAGAAGGACAAGAGCAGAGGAGAGAGAGTTAGCTTTAGCAGTGCGGAGAGCCTCCGTGACACAGAGAAGAGCAGTCTCAGTTGAATGACCAGTCCTGAAACCTGACTGGTTTGGATCAAGAAGGTCATTCTGAGAGAGATAGCAAGAGAGTTGGCTAAAGACGGCACGCTCAATAGTTTTGGAAAGAAAAGAAAGAAGGGATACTGGTCTGTAGTTGTTGACATCAGTGGGATCGAGTGTTGGTTTTTTGAGAAGGGGTGCAACTCTCGCTCTCTTGAAGACGGAAGGGACATGGCCAGCGGTCAAGGATGAGTTGATCAGCGAGGTGAGGTAGGGGAGAAGGTCACCGGAGATGGTCTGGAGAAGAGAGGAGGGGATGGGGTCAAGCGGGCAGGTTGTTGGGCGGCCTGCAGTCACTAGTCGCAAGAGTTACAGTATGCAGTAGGTGAATGATAGCTCAGTGGACAGTTACAGTATTCAGGTGAATGATAGCTCAGTGGACAGTTACAGTATTCAGGTGAATGATAGCTCAGTGGACAGTTACAGTATGCAGTAGGTGAATGGCAGCTCAATGTGAGTCTTTCATGGCAGATGTGTCCATGACTTCTCCTGGTTGAAACACAGCTTTGTTGTTCAACTCTTCAAGGTAATGGACTGATGGCCTAGACCCCCTTTAAACTCACACATAAATCTCTCTGTACATTTCACTGCACAATAGAGAGATATTGGGTACGGTGTACAATACCATGGTGCTCCCTGTACAATACCATGGTGCTCCCTGTACAATACCATGGTGCTCCCTGTGCAATACCATGGTGCTCCCTGTACAACACCATGGTGCTCCCTGTACAATACCATGGTGCTCCATGTGCAATACCATGGTGCTCCCTGTGCAATACCATGGTGCTCCCTGTACAATACCATAGTGCTCCCTGTACAATATCATGGTGCTCCCTGTGCAATATCATGGTGCTCCCTGTGCAATATCATGGTGCTCCCTGTACAATATCATGGTGCTCCCTGTACAATACCACGGTGCTCCCTGTACAATACCCTCGACATAGTTTAGTGTGGTCTATGAAACATCCTTTCTGTATGTATTTCCATATTTCTGGATAGGACATCATCGTAGCATAAAGAGATACCGTGTACAATACCTTGGTGCTCTTTCCTCTACATACACTTCACTCAGGGCTCTGAGAGGGCCTTTGTAATGTGCCTTTGGAAAACAACCTGTTTTTACTTTGTCATTATGGGGCTCTGTGTGTAGATTGCTGAGGATTTGTATTTATTTAATCCATTTTAGAATAAGGCTGTAACGTAACAAAATGTGGAAAAAGTCAAGGGGTCTGAATACTTTCCGAAGGCACTGTATATTTTGTTGGGGATATCATCGCTAAAGTAGTCTGGCTGAACTACTGTACGTGGATAATGGCTTATGCGCAAGATGGGACAAAATATCATTATTATGTTTTGCATCTTCCTGACATGAAATCCATTGAAAGGATGTCACAAATTGTCACACATTTTCCAACTTTAAATATTTCTCAATAATTATTTTGGATACAGATGTCAAAGCTTTGCCAAACAACCTTCCCCCAAAGTATTTTTTCTTTTGGATTTCTTTTCAGGAAGATCCAAAACATCATAATTATCTTTGGGCCTATCTCCCCTGGAACGCCCCTTATAGAAAACATGTCCAATAAATTCTAGCATTTTATAAAATTGGGTTTGAGGCATTGAACAACTTTAATAAGTGTCAACTAATGGAGATGTTATGAAGGCTGCTGGAGAGACAGAGTGACAGTAAATATGTTATGAAGGGTGCTACAGAGACAGTGACAGTCCATATGGTATGAAGGGTGCTGGAGAGACAGAGTGATAGTCAAGATGATATGAAGGCTGCTGGAGAGACAAAGTGACAGTCAAGATGTTATGAAGGTTGCTACAGAGACAGAGTGATAGTCAATATGTTATGAAGGCTGCTGGAGAGACAGAGTGACAGTCAAGATGATATGAAGGCTGCTGGAGAGACAAAGTGACAGTCAAGATGTTATGAAGGTTTCTACAGAGACAGAGTGATAGTCAAGATGTTATGAAGGCTGCTGGAGAGACAGAGTGACAGTCAAGATGATATGAAGGGTGCTGGAGAGACAGAGTGACAGTCATGATGTTATGAAGGGTGCTACAGAGACAGAGTGACAGTCAAGATGTTATGAAGGCTGCTGGAGAGACAGAGTGACAGTCAAGATGTTATGAAGGCTGCTGGAGAGACAGAGTGACAGTCAAGATGTTATGAAGGCTGCTGGAGAGACAGAGTGACAGTCAATATGGTATGAAGGCTGCTGGAGAGACAGAGTGACAGTGATTCCTTCAGGTCCTTGATATGTTGAAGATAATTAAGACCAGACAAGGAGTGGGGAGTGACAAGGGATGTGTTCCAAATGGCACCCTATTCCCTATATGGGCTCTGGTCAAAAGTAGTGCACTATGTAGGTAATAGGGTGCCATTTGGGACACAACCCATGGTGTTATGATGACTGATGTTCCCTGATACCATTGCTGTAACACCTTCATTTAGTGCTCAAAGTGATGACATGACAGTCCAGACTGGATCCGTCCCCAGCGCCATATCATCAAGGGGTGCTTTAGACCCATGACAACCAGCTCACAGTGTGTTTCTACTGCAATATCACAGCCTGTATCCCAAATGGCACCCTATTCCCTATATAGTGCACTACTTTTGACCAGAGCCCTATTGGCAGTTTCGGACGGAGACACAAAGTTGTGTGTGTGTACAGGGGAATGTGATTGGTTTGCCATGCAGTGAGCCATTCGATGTGTGGGATTTACTTGTGTGCGTGTGTGTGTGTGTGCATGAGTGTGTATGTGTGTGTGTGTTCTGTCTGTTTGTTTGTGTGTGTGTCGATATGTGGGATTGACTGGGTAATGTGTGTTGACATGGAGATCAATGGTTCCCTCTGAAGCATCTGCTGTTAATGAGGTATAAAATATCAGCTGTCTGCTAGTATCTGTACCGCAATGACGATGCACAGTGTCATTCCCCCTCATTAAACAGCTCAGCACTGATGAAACACACCCACACCCACACACACACACACAACACACACACACACACTGTGATTTCCTCTCATTAACTACATGAGCACTAATGAGAGTTGTCAGTCACACGGCAACAGCAGACTACATTTACATTTACATTTTAGTCATTTAGCAGACGCTCTTATCCAGAGCGACTTACAGTTAGTGAGTGCATACATTATTTTTTTATTTTTCATACTGGCCCCCCGTGGGAAGCGAACCCACAACCCTGGCGTTGCAAACGCCATGCTCTACCAACTGAGCTACATCCCTGCCGGCCATTCCCTCCCCTACCCTGGACGATGCTGGGCCAATTGTGCGCCGCCCCATGGGTCTAGACTAGTCCCCGGCAACAAGACAGCAACAAAACAGATGAGATTTTGTGGAATATTGCAGCAGCAAATCTACTTTCATGCTCAGCTAAACCTCAACTGGTGTTGTAGTTTACAATATCATGTTCCTAGATGTTGTTTTTGTGGACTAGTACATATCTTTCATGCTCAGTGGAACAGCATCAATATCAGGTTTATTATGATGTGTTTCTTAGTCTTATCCTTCTAAATTTGGATTGTATCTATTTTCATGCTTAGTCGAACGTCGTCTAGATTTTGTTTATCATTTCATGTTTCTTCTTCTTTTAGATTTTGTGGAATAATATCGCACTTTCATGCTTTAGTTGAACTCGTTTTTTTATGTCGTGAGGCAATGTTGTTTACAGAGTGTTGTTGGTGAGCATGGCCATCTATCAGTCGTGTAGTGACTCATAGATGAACTAGTCAAGTAGAAAGGCTTTGAAAAAGGACCATTGTGTCACACACTCACATTAGTCTCTTGTGACGGCCAGTGTGCCTGTGAGATTTCCTTTTGGCACCCGAGATTCCACTCCGCTTTTAATGAAAGCCATAATATGGACTTTACCAAATAGGGCTATCTTCTGTATACCACCCCTACCTTGTCACAACACAACTGATTGGATCCAATGCATTAAGAAGGAATGAAATTCCACAAATTAACTTTTAACAAGGCACACCTGTTAATTGAAATGCATTCCAGGTAACTTCCTCATGAAGCTGGTTGAGAGAATGCCAAGAGTGTGCAAAGCTGTCATCAAGGCAGGGTGGCTATTTGAAGAATCTCAAATATAAAATATATTTTTATTTGTTTAACACTTTTTTGGGTTACTACATGATTCCATATGTGTTATTTCATAATTTTTATGTCTTCACTATTATTCTACAATGTAGAAAATAGTAAAAATAAAGAAAAACCATTGAATGAGTAGGTGTGTCCAAACTTTTGACTGGTACTGTATATAATTATAAACTGGGTGGTCTGAGCCTTGAATGCAGATTGGCTGATAGTCGTGGTATATATACCACGGGTAACACGGGTATGACATAACATTTATTTTTACTGCTCTAATTACGTTGGTAACCAGTTTATAATAGCAATAAGGCACCGCATTTGTGGTATATGGCCAATATACCACGGCTAAGGGCTGTATCCAGGCACTCCGAGTTGCGTCGCACATAAGAACAGCCCTTAGTCGTGGTATATTGGCCATATACCTGTGATGAGGTGATTTCGAAGGAGTCAGGCACAGGAGGGTAAATCACAGAATAACAGGATTTATTCTGGAACACAGAGTTACGCAGTATACAAAATACACAGAGCTCCACCGAGCTTCTCTATCCTCCACAATAAACAATCACACACAAAGACAAGGGGTCAGAGAGAACACTTACACAGGTACTAATGAGGGAATATGAACCAGGTGTGTGTGTAATAAACAAGACAAAACAAATGGAATGATGAGATGAGGAGCGGCAGTGGCTAGAAGGCCGGTGACGATGAACGCCGAAGCACGCCCGAACAAGGAGAGGAGGCAGCTTCGGAGGAAGTCGTGACAATACCACACTCCCTCGTGCCTAATTGCTTACATATTTAAA
The DNA here is from genome assembly GCF_964263955.1 of Coregonus lavaretus. Lineage (NCBI taxonomy): Eukaryota > Metazoa > Chordata > Actinopteri > Salmoniformes > Salmonidae > Coregonus > Coregonus lavaretus. Next base: position 62,650,849 of record NC_139989.1, read on the forward strand.
TCCAGAGCACTGTGAATTAAAAAATACATCTAGTTGCTGATGGACCATATTTTGTAGCCAGTGGGATAACCACTTTACAATATGTTTATTTATTTTTTTTAATTTTTTTTTTGGGGGGGGGGGTGGGGCAAGGGGGGGTAGAAGGATTACTTTATCCTATCCCAGGTATTCCTTAAAGAGGTGGGGTTTCAAGTGTCTCCGGAAGGTGGTGAGTGACTCCGCTGTCCTGGCGTCGTGAGGGAGCTTGTTCCACCATTGGGGTGCCAGAGCAGCGAACAGTTTTGACTGGGCTGAGCGGGAACTGTGCTTCCGCAGAGGTAGGGGGGCCAGCAGGCCAGAGGTGGATGAATGCAATGCCCTCGTTTGGGTGTAGGGACTGATCAGAGCCTGAAGGTACGGAGTTGCCGTTCCCCTCACAGCTCCGTAGGCAAGCACCATGGTCTTGTAGCAGATGCGAGCTTCAACTGGAAGCCAGTGGAGTGTGCAGAGGAGCGGGGTGACGTGAGAGAACTTGGGAAGGTTGAACACCAGATGGGCTGCGGCATTCTGGATGAGTTGTAGGGGTTTAATGGCACAGACAGGGAGCCCAGCCAACAGCGAGTTGCAGTAATCCAGACGTGAGATGACAAATGCCTGGATTAGGACCTGTGCCCCTTCCTGTGTAAGGCAGGGTCGTACTCTCCGTATGTTGTAGAGCATGAACCTACAGGATTGGGTCACCGCCTTGATGTTAGCGGAGAACGACAGGGTGTTGTCCAGGGTCACGCCAAGGCTCTTTGCACTCTGGGAGGAGGACACAACGGAGTTGTCAACTGTGATGGCGAGATCATGGAACGGGCAGTCCTTCCCCGGGAGGAAGAGCAGCTCCGTCTTGCCGAGGTTCAGCTTGAGGTGGTGATCCGTCATACACACTGATATGTCTGCCAGACATGCAGAGATGCGATTCGCCACCTGGTTATCAGAAGGGGGAAAGGAGAAGATTAGTTGTGTGTCGTCTGCGTAGCAATGATAGGAGAGGCCATGTGAGGATATGACAGAGCCAAGTGACTTGGTGTATAGCGAGAATAGGAGAGGGCCTAGAACTGAGCCCTGGGGGAGACCAGTGGTGAGAGCACATGGTGCGGAGACAGATTCTCGCCACGCCACTTGGTAGGAGCGACCTGTCAGGTAGGACACAATCCAAGAGTGAGCCGCGCCGGAGATGCCCAACTCGGAGAGGGTGGAGAGGAGGATCTGATGGTTCACAGTATCAAAGGCAGCAGACAGGTCTAGAAGGACAAGAGCAGAGGAGAGAGAGTTAGCTTTAGCAGTGCGGAGAGCCACCGTGACACAGAGAAGAGCAGTCTCAATTGAATGACCAGTCTTGAAACCTGACTGGTTTGGATCAAAAATGTCATTCTGAGAGAGATTGCAAGAGAGTTGGCTAAAGACGGCACGCTCAAAAGTTTTGGAGAGAAAAGAAAGAAGGGATACTGGTCTGTAGTTGTTGACATCGGAGGGATCGAGTGTAGGTTTTTTGAGAAGAGGGGCAACTCGCTCTCTTGAAGACGGAAGGGACATAACCAGCGGTCAAGGATGAGTTGATGAGCGAGGTGAGGTAAGGGAGAAGGTCTCCGGAAATGGTCTGGAGAAGAGAGGAGGGGATAGGGTCAAGCGGGCAGGTTGTTGGGCGGCCGGCCGTCACAAGTCGCAAGATTTCATCTGGAGAGAGAGGGGAGAAAGAAGTCAAAGCATAGGGTAGGGCAGTGTGAGCAGGACCAGCAGTGTCATTTGACTTAACAAACGAGGATCGGATGTCGTCAACCTTCTTTTCAAAATGGTTGACAAAGTCATCCACAGAGAGGGAGGAGGGGGAGGAGGATTCAGCAGGGAGGAGAAGGTGGCAAAGAGCTTCCTAGGGTTAGAGGCAGATGCTTGGAATTTAGAGTGGTAGAAAGTGGCTTTAGCAGCAGAAACAGAGGAAGAAAATGTAGAGAGGAGGGAGTGAAAAGATGCCAGGTCCGCAGGGAGTCTAGTTTTCCTCCATTTCCGCTCGGCTGCCCGGAGCAGGAGGGGAGGACCGAGCCGGCCGGGAGGATAGGGGACATAGAGAGTCAAAGGATGCAGAAAGGGAGGAGAGGAGGGTTGAGGAGGCAGAATCAGGAGATTGGAGGGAGAAGGATTGAGCAGAGGGAAGAGATGATAGGATGGAAGAGGAGAGAGTAGCGGGAGAGAGAGAGCGAAGGTTGGGACGGCGCATTACCATCTGAGTAGGGGCAGAGTGAGTAGTGTTGGAGGAGAGCGAGAGAGAAAAGGATACAAAGTAGTGGTCGGAGACTTGGAGGGGAGTTGCAGTGAGATTAGTAGAAAAACAGCATCTAGTAAAGATGAGGTCAAGCGTATTGCCTGCCTTGTGAGTAGTGGGGGACGGTGAGAGGGTGAGGTCAAAAGAGGAGAGGAGTGGAAAGAAGGAGGCAGAGAGAAATTAGTCAAAGGTAGACGTAGGGAGGTTAAAGTCACCCAGAACTGTGAGTGGTGAGCCATCCTCAGGAAAGGAACTTATCAAGGCGTCAAGCTCATTGATGAACTCTCCAAGGGAACCTGGAGGGCGATAAATGATAAGGATGTTAAGCTTGAATGGGCTAGTGACTGTGACAGCATGGAATTCAAATGAGGAGATAGACAGATGGGTCAGGGGAGAAAGAGAGAATGTCCACTTGGGAGAGATGAGGATTCCTGTGCCACCACCCCGCTGACCAGATGCTCTCGGGGTATGCGAGAACACATGGTCAGACGAGGAGAGAGCAGTAGGAGTAGCAGTGTTTTCAGTGGTAATCCATGTTTCCGTCAGCGCCAAGAAGTCGAGGGACTGGAGGGTAGCATAGGCTGAGATGAACTCTGCCTTGTTGGCCGCAGAACGGCAGTTCCAGAGGCTGCCGGAGACCTGGAACTCCACGTGGGTCGTGCACGCAGGGACCACCAAGTTAGAGTGGCAGCAGCCACACAGGTGTGAGGTGTTTGTATAGCCTGTGCGGAGAGGAGAGAACAGGGATAGACAGAGGCATAGTTGAGAGGCTACAGAAAATGGCTACAATAATGCAAAGGAGATCGGAATTAAATGAACTAAACATCTGGGAAAGCGAGAGAGCGGGGCCTCCCTCACTTACGTCCAGGGCACTGAATCCTATGATGCCACAGCCAACTAGCATGCCAGCCTCCAACAACACGGTTTAGCACCAATACTCGGCCACAACAAACCACCAGTGTTTCAACACGCCAAGCACATCATTTGTGTCCGTGTCTAACGTTATGGGTTAGTCCCGACAGCTTGAGCGAGTCCGTCGTCAACTTATTCAGCCAGTTAGTTAGCTAGTATAGTTAGCATACTAGCTAGCCATTGCTTTCTGCCAACAAAAAAAAACCCTCCTCCCACGGCACGAACACACAGAGAGAGCCAAGCTAACGTTAACTAGTCACCCATGTCCCGAATTCCCTTGAACGACTCTGCTTACCAGTATGTAAAAACAAAACACAAATGTAGGTTATAACTTACCCCTAGCAGCTACTGTTAGCTAGCCAAGTGCAAAGCTAGCCACTGAATCGACTCAGCCAGTTCACGTCTGTTCGCTAGGTCGTTCCAGCTATTGTTTAGTAGCTATCCAGGTAGCAACAAGCTAGCTACATTTCGAGCACAGTAGCTACTAACTACCTAACGTTAACGCTTCAGACAATGAGGTTAGAAAAACAGCTGAATGGTAGGCAGCTAGCTGGCGTAATTACAGGTACTCTCAAGCATGAAACAACTATCCACAGTTGCTAATAGTTGTGGTGTTGCTATCTAGGACTACTAGCAGTATCCATTTACCAGATAAAGTACTCCATTCCCCATAAAAACCTGTGTTGTTGCTATCTAGGACTACTAGCAGTATCCATTTACCAGATAAAGTACTCCATTCCCCATAAAAACCTGTGGTGTTGCTATCTAGGACTACTAGCAGTATCCATTTACCAGATAAAGTACTCCATTCCCCATAAAAACCTGTGGTGGCCCTATATGTATTACTCCAGGCATTCGTCCCAAATGGCATCCTACTCCCTTTATAGTGTATTACTTTTGACCAGAGGGTGCCATTTGGGATGCTTGCCTAGTAGTCCATCAGAGGCTCAGGCTGACTACAGAGGTCAGCAGAGGTTTTTTTATTTTATGTAGCCTAGCGGTTAGAGCGTTGGGCCAGTAACTGAAAGGCCGCTTTTTCGAATACCCAAGCCGACAAGGTGAAGAAAATCTGTTGATGTGCCCTTGAGCAAGGCACCTAGCCACCGTGCTTCTACATCTGCATTGCTTGCTCTTTGGGGTTTTAGGCTGAGTTTCTGTATAAGCACTTTGTGACATCAGCTGATGCAAAAAGGGACTTATAAATCAATGTAATTAATTGATTGACTTAACCCAAATTTGTTCCAGGTGATTGTGTCGAACTATGGCTAATCCTGTAAAACAAGACATTTCACTGCACATATATAGATATATACAGCTCTGGAAAAAATTAAGAGACCACTGAAAATGTTTCTACATCAGCATCTCTACATGTATGACAGCCATTCCATTCAAGTGTCTGTTGAATTCCAACACAGGCACACCTCATTCTACTGAATTAGGTACTGATTAGGTGATCACATGAACCAAATCTTATTTAACGAGGAACATTATAAAATCCCCTGCTGTGGTCATCACTATCCTCTTGCAATAGGACCAGCTGGATGGCAAAAACAGTGCTAATAGTACCTCAAAAGTAATATTAATCAAAAAATAACTATTGACCATGCCAAAAGAGTTGTAAAGGAAAGTTTTGAGTGAGGAAAAGAAGGGTTCAATTCTGGCTTTACTGGCAGAGGGATACAGTGAGCGTTAGGTTGCTTCCATCCTTAAAATGTCAAAGACGGCGGTTCATAAGAACAAGGTCAAGCAGCAGACATTGGGGACAACAAAGCTACAGACCGGCAGAGGGTGAAAACGACTCTCTACTGACCGGGATGACCGCCAACTCATTCGAATGTCACTCAACAACAGTAGGATGACATCAAGTGACCTACATTAAGAATGGCAAATGGCAGCTGGGGTGAAGTGCACGGCGAGGACGGTTTGAAACAGGCTCCTAGGGGCAGGGCTGAAGTCGTGCAAAGCTAGAAAAAAAGCCCTTCATCAATGAGAAGCAAAGAAGAGCCAGGCTGAGGTTTGCAAAAGACCATTAGGATTGGGCCGTAGAGGACTGGAGTAAGGTCATCTTCTCTGATGAGTCCAATTTTCAGCTTTGCCCAACACCTGGTCGTCTAATGGTTAGACGGAGACCTAGAGAGGCCTACATGCCACAGTGTCTCGCACCCACTGTGAAATTTGGTGGAGGATCGGTGATGATCTGGGGGTGCTTCAGCAAGGCTGAAATCGGGCAGATTTGTCTTTGTGAAGGATGCATGAATCAAGCCACGTACAAGGTTGTCCTGGAAGAAAACTTGCTTCCTTTGTTCCCCAACTCTGAGGATTGGTTTTTCCAGCAGGACAATGCACCATGCCACACAGCCAGGTCAATCAAGGTGTGGATGGAGGACCACCAGATCAAGACCCTGTCATGGCCAGCCCAATCTCCAGACCTGAACCCCATTGAAAACTTCTGGAATGTGATCAAGAGGAAGATGGATGGTCACAAGCCATCAAACAAAGCCGAGCTGCGTGAATTTTTGCGCCAGGAGTGGCATAAAGTCACCCAACATCAATGTGAAAGACTGGTGGAGAGCATGCCAAGACGCATGAAAGCTGTGATTGAAAATCAGGGTTATTCCACCAAATATTGATTTCTGAACTCTTCCTTAATTGTAACATTAGTATTGTGTTGTTTAAAAATGAACATGAACTTATTTTCTTTGCATTATTCGAGGTCTGAAAACACTGCATCTTTTTTGTTATTTTGACCAGTTGTAATTTTCTGCAAATAAATGCTCTAAATGACAATATTTTTATTTGGAATTTGGGAGAAATGTTGTCAGTAGTTTATAGAATAAAACAAAAATGTTAATTTCACCCAAACACATACCTATAAATAGTAAAACCAGAGAAACGTATATTTTTGCAGTGGTCTCTTAATTTTTTCCAGAGCTGTATACAGTGGGGGAAAAAAGTATTTAGTCAGCCACCAATTGTGCAAGTTCTCCCACTTAAAAAGATGAGAGAGGCCTGTAATTTTCATCATAGGTACACATCAACTATGACAGACAAATTGAGATTTTTTTCTCCAGAAAATCACATTGTAAGATTTTTAATGAATTTATTTGCAAATTATGGTGGAAAATAAGTATTTGGTCAGCTACAAACAAGCAAGATTTCTGGGTCTCACAGACCTGTAACTTCTTCTTTAAGAGGCTTCTCTGTCCTCCACTCGTTACCTGTATTAATGGCACCTGTTTGAACTTGTTATCAGTATAAAAGACACCTGTCCACAACCTCAAACAGTCACACTCCAAACTCCACTATGGCCAAGACCAAAGAGCTGTCAAAGGACACCAGAAACAACATTGTAGACCTGCACCAGGCTGGGAAGACTGCATCTGCAATAGGTAAGCAGCTTGGTTTGAAGAAATCAACTGTGGGAGCAATTATTAGGAAATGGAAGACATACAAGACCACTGATAATCTCCCTCGATCTGGGGCTCCACGCAAGATCTCACCCCGTGGGGTCAAAATGATCACAAGAACGGTGAGCAAAAATCCCAGAACCACACGGGGGGACCTAATGAATGACCTGCAGAGAGCTGGGACCAAAGTAACAAAGCCTACCATCAGTAACACACTACGCCGCCAGGGACTCAAATCCTGCAGTGCCAGACGTGTCCCCTTGCTTAAGCCAGTACATGTCCAGGCCCGTCTGAAGTTTGCTAGAGTGCATTTGGATGATCCAGAAGAGGATTGGGAGAATGTCATATGGTCAGATGAAACCAAAATAGAACTTTTTGGTAAAAAGTCAACTCGTCGTGTTTGGAGGACAAAGAACGCTGAGTTGCATCCAAAGAACACCATACCTACTGTGAAGCATGGGGGTGGAAACATCATGCTTTGGGGCTGTTTTTCTGCAAAGGGACCAGGACGACTGATCCGTGTAAAGGAAAGAATGAATGGGGCCATGTATCATGAGATTTTGAGTGAAAACCTCCTTCCATCAGCAAGGGCATTGAAGATGAAACGTGGCTGGGTCTTTCAGCATGACAATGATCCCAAACACACCGCCCGGGCAATGAAGGAGTGGCTTCGTAAGAAGCATTTCAAGGTCCTGGAGTGGCCTAGCCAGTCTCCAGATCTCAACCCCATAGAAAATCTTTGGAGGGAGTTGAAAGTCTGTGTTGCCCAGCGACAGCCCCAAAACATCACTGCTCTAGAGGAGACACTGCCTTAGACCACCCGAGTGGCGCAGTGGTCTAAGGCACTGCATCACAGTGCTAGCTGTGCCACTAGAGATCCTGGTTCGAATCCAGGCTCTGTCGTAGCCGGCCGTGACCGGGAGACCCATGGGGCGGCGCACAATTGGCCCAGCGTCGTCCAGGGTAGGGGATGGAATGGCCGGCAGGGATGTAGCTCAGTTGGTAGAGCATGGCGTTTGCAACGCCAGGGTTGTGGGTTCATTTCCCACGGGGGGCCAGTATTAAAAAAATAATAATAACAACAAAAAAACATGTAATGTATGCACTCACTAACTGTAAGTCGCTCTGGAGAAGAGCATCTGCCAAATGACTAAAATGTAAAATGTAATGAGATCTGCATGGAGGAATGGGCCAAAATACCAGCAACAGTGTGTGAAAACCTTGTGAAGACTTACAGAAAACGTTTGACCTGTGTCATTGCCAACAAAGGGTATATAACAAATAATTGAGAAACTTTTGTTATTGACCAAATATTTATTTTCCACCATAATTTGCAAATAAATTCATAAAAAATCCTACAATGTGATTTTCTGGAAAAAAAATTCTCATTTTGTCTGTCATAGTTGACGTGTACCTATGATGAAAATTACAGGCCTCTCTCATCTTTTTAAGTGGGAGAACTTGCACAATTGGTGGCTGACTAAATACTTTTTTCCCCCACTGTGTGTATATATATATATATATATATATATACAGTGCCCTCCACTATTATTGGCACCCCTGTTTAAGATGTGGTCGAGGACTTCCAAAAATTCTCCTTTTTTTTTATACAACATAGAACCCAAATGCAAAAAAAGAGAAAAATCCAACCTTTTATTTAAGTACATTACTTTGGTGGTAAAAAAAAAAATCACACATTTAGAAAAAAAAAACTTGAAATCATGTGTCCCACAATTATTGGCACCCCTAACAATTCCGCTGAAAATGTTAATTGATTTTTTTTTAAATATATTTTTCTGTAGTTGCTAAAGTTGGTCAGGGTGTCTAGGAACTTTTAATTAGTAATTCATGACTTCCTGTTTCCCTGGGGTATAAATATGACGTGACACAGAGGCCTAATTCTCTTACCCATTTGTCAACATGGCAAAGACAAGAGAACACACCATTCAAGTAAGGCAGATTTGTGTCGACCTTCATAAGTCAGGCAATGGCTACAAGAAAATAGCCACTCGCCTTAACTTGCCCGTATCTACAGTCAGAGGAATCATTAAGAAGTTTAAAACAACTGGAACAGTGACAAACAAGGCTGGAAGAGGTCCCAAGTTTATCTTGCCACAATGCACAGTGAGGAGGATGGTAAGAGAAGTAAAAAAAAGTCCTAAGCTCACTGTCACAGAATTGCATCAAAGAGTGGCATCTTGGGGTCACAAAGTCTCCAAAACAACCATCAGACGCTCTCTACATGCCAACAAGCTGTTTGGGAGGCATGCAAGGAAAAAGCCTTTTCTCACTAACACTCACAAACGTAAACGTCTGGAGTTTGCTAAGCGGCACTGGGACTTCAACTGGGATCGTGTGCTTTGGTCAGATGAGACTAAGATTGAGCTTTTTGGCAACAAACACTCTAAGTGGGTCTGGCGTAAAACAAAAGATGAGTATGCCGAAAAGCACCTCATGCCCACCGTGAATTATGGTGGAGGATCTGTGATGCTGTGGGCCTGTTTCTCTTCCAAAGGCCCTGGGAACATTGTTAGGGTGCATGGCATTATGAACGCTTTGAACTACCAGGACATTTTAAATAAAAACCTGATGGCCTCTGCCAGAAAGCTGAAGATGGGTCTTTCAGCAGGATAATGATCCAAAACATGTGGCAAAATCTACACAAAAATGGTTCAGCAGTCACAAACTCAAGGTCCTCCCATGGCCATCTCAGTCCCCAGACCTCAACCCAATCGAAAACCTGTGGGGCGAGCTAAAGAGGAGAGTGCATAAGAGAGGACCCAGGACACTGGATGATCTAGAAAGATTGTGCAAAGAAGAATGGTCAAAGATCCCTCTCTCTGTGTTCTCCAATCTTGTGAAATGTTATAGGAGGAGATTAAGTGCTGTCTTGTTGGCAAAAGGGGGTTGTACAAAGTATTAACATCAGGGGTGCCAATAATTGTGGGACACATGATTTCAAGTTATTTTTTTTCTAAATGTGTGATTTTTTTTTTTTACACCAAAGTAATGTACTTAAATAAAAGGTTGGATTTTTCTCTTTTTTTGCGTTTGGGTTCTATGTTGTTTAAAAAAAATGAGATTTTTGGAAGTCCTCGACCACATCTTAAACAGGGGTGCCAATAATTGTGGAGGGCACTGTATATATATATACTTTTTTGGAACACATACCTCATTCAGACCAGAGCACGCTGAGCGTAGGCAGTACATCAGACCAGAGCACACTAAGTGTAGGCAGTACATCAGACCAGAGCACACTAAGTGTAGGCAGTACATCAGACCAGAGCACACTAAGTGTAGACAGTACATCAGACCAGAGCACACTAAGTGTAGGCAGTACAGCAGACCAGAGCACACTGAGTGTAGGCAGTACAGCAGACCAGAGCACACTGAGTGTAGGCAGTACAGCAGACCATGTAGTATCTTAGCAGCCCCAGTACACTTCTTGCAGAAACCTCTATTTTTCATTCTTATTGAACCACAGTGTAGACATTGATATTCCACTAAGAAATTGATTGGTTAACACATATAACAGTTCGTTTGTTTTCACTGCCTGGATAGAACTTGGTCTTGGATGGAAGCTAACACTTCACCATGGCACACTTAACTGTAACAACACGGAGGACATATAGATTCGATAAAAAAAGGTGTAAACCTATCAGCAAAAAGCCCAACCCCATCGTTATTGATCGTTATTGATCCAATGTCAACAGGTCTAATCAAACCTTTCCAAATTGAGTACTCTGGACAATGTTTACATGTTTAGAACCATCTAAAGTTTTAAAAAACACATCCACGAATACAAACACAAAACAAACCTAAAAAACAACAACAAGCTATTGGTTCAGTTTGAAAAAAGGTGTTAACCAATCAGCAACAAGCCCAAACCACTTTGGACATCTACAGCCCCCCTTGTCACAGGAGGTCCAAGAAGATCAAGAAGATCATCAAGGACCTCAGCCACTTGAGCCACGGCCTGTTCACCCTGCTACCATCTAGCAGGCGGAGACAGTACAGGTGCATCATAGCTGGGACCGAGAGACTGAAAAACAGCTTCTAGCTCCAGGCCATCAGACTGTTAAACAGTCACTACTAGCCAGTCTCTGCCCAGTACCCTGCCCTGAACTTAGTCACTGTTGTACCTGGCTACCACCCGGTACTCTACCCTGCACCTTAGTGACTGCCCTATGTACACTACCGGTCAAAAGTTTTAGAACACCTACTCATTCAAGGGTTTTTCTTTATTTTTACAATGTTCTACATTGTAGAATAATAGTGAAGACATTATGAAATAACACATATGGAATCATGTAGTAACCAAAAAAGTGTTAAACAAATCAAAACATATTTGATATTTGTGGAATTTATTTCCTTCTTAATGCGGGGGGGGGGGGTATACAGAAGATATCCCTATTAGGTAAAATACCAAGTCCATATTATGGCAAGAACAGCTCAAATAAGCAAAGAGAAACGACAGTCCATCATTACTTTAAGACATGAAGGTCAGTCAATACGGAACATTTCAAGAACTTTGAAAGTTTCTTCAAGTGCAGTCGCAAAAACCATCAAGCGCTATGATGAAACTGGCTCTCATGAGGGCTGCCACAGGAATGGAAGACCCAGAGTTACCTCTGCTGCAGAGGATAAGTTCATTAGAGTTACCAGCCTCAGAAATTGCAGCCCAAATAAATGCTTCACAGAGTTCAAGTAACAGACACATCTCAACATCAACTGTTCAGAGGAGACTATGTGAATCAGGCCTTCATGGTCGAATTGCTGCAAAGAAACCACTACTAAAGGACACCAATAATAAGAAGAGACTTGCTTGGGCCAAGAAACACGAGCAATGGACATTAGACCGGTGGAAATTTGTCCTTTGGTCCAAATATGAGACTTTTGGTTCCAACCGCCGTGTCTTTGTGAGACACGGTGTGGGTGAATGGATGATCTCCGCATGTGTATTTCCCACCGTAGAGCATGGAGGAGGAGGTGTTATGGTGTGGGGGTGCTTTGCTGGTGACACTGTCTGTGATTTATTTAGAATTTAAGGCACACTTAACCAGCATGGCTTACACAGCATTCTGCAGTGATACGCCATCCCATCTGGTTTAGGCTTAGTGGGACTATCATTTGTTTTTCAACAGGACAATGATCCAACACACCTCCAGGCTGTGTAAGGGCTATTTTACCAAGAAGGAAAGTGATAGAGTGCTGCATCAGATGACCTGGCCTCAACAATCCCCCAACCTCAACCAAATTGAGATGGTTTGGGATGAGTCGGACCGCAGAGTGAAGGAAAAGCAGCCAACAAGTGCTCAGCATATGTGGGAACTCCTTAAAAGCTGTTGGAAAAGCATTCCAGGTGAAGCTGGTTGAGAGAATGCCAAGAGTGTGCAAAGCTGTCATCAAGGCGAAGGGTGGCTATTTGAAGAATCTCAAATATAAAATATATTTTGATTTGTTTAACACTTTTTTGGTTACTACATGATTCCGTACATGTTATTTCATGTTTTGATGTCTTCACTATTATTCTACAATGTAGAAAATAGTAAAAATTAAGAAAAACCCTTGAATGAGTAGGTGTTCTAAAACTTTTGACCAGTAGTTTACATAGTCATTGAACACTGGTCACTTGAATAATGTTTAATTAATGTTTATTGTTCTGAACTCGTTTCTGTAGTTAGAAATATATAGGATTAGCATTCCTGCAACATTAATTTGTTGAAATTGAATTTGTTCTCTGAGAAATCCTACTAGTCCCCGAAATCCGGCACTAGAATTACTTAAAAAAACATGTATATGTTTACATAACTTATTTTATTGATTTCCCACTGTTTAAGTCAGAAAACAGCCATCCAGACCTTCCTAGGACCATGTAAACGTCCTCTGTCGAATAATCTTGGTATTTGCCTCCCTCTGGTGGTCGGCTGAATCATTACATCTATTTATATCACTTCACTGCAACGTTACGTGAAAGGGGGTGTTTCCTAAACATTTATTCAGCTCGACTGCTTAACGACACAGACATGGCATAGCAATCGCTGACTTTGTCTTGAGCAGGCGGATCTAAATACATAACTTTCATAGCTCTACGATAAAAAATGCAACCTCAAATCTGTAAAGAAGTAATTTTGTGTGGAAGTGTATTAGGATAGTACTGATAGACACTTACTACACTGCTGGAAACAAACATTTCACTGCACCTGCTTTAACATCTGCTCCTCTGTGTGCGTGACAAATAAACGTTGATTTGATATTATTGATCACTATTGATTGGACAACGTCAACAGAACCTTTACCAGATTCCAGTCATACTACTCACTATGATACTACTCACTATGATACTACTCACTATAATACTACTATGATATTATTCACTATGATACTACTCACTATGATACTACTCAATATGATACTACTCACTATAATACTACTATGATACTGCTCACAGTAGGCCACAGAGACTGACTTGTGTATTAACTTTCCAGTGTTTTCGGTACTTAATGTACAGTGATGTAATGGTAACAAAATAGATGAGTAAACTCTGATCGCCGGTAGTGGTGAAAAAAGTAACTCTCCCTATACTTTCAATGCATTTTTACGCAAAATGTGGTGGGTAAACTGTTGGGCCAAAAAAAAGTGGTTAAACTGTGTTTACCCTCCACTGCTCCACTCTGTTTACCCTCCACTACTCCACTGTGTTTACCCTCCACTACTCCACTCTGTTTACCCTCCACTACTCCACTGTGTTTACCCTCCACTACTCCACTCTGTTTACCCTCCACTACTCCACTCTGTTTACCCTCCACTACTCCACTGTGTTTACCCTCCACTACTCCACTCTGGTTACCTTCCACTACTCCACTGTGTTTACCCTCCACTACAGCACTGTGTTTACCTTCCACTACTCCACTGTGTTTACCCTCCACTACAGCACTGTGTTTACCTTCCACTACTCCACTGTGTTTACCCCCCACTACAGCACTGTGTTTACCTTCCACTACTCCACTGTGTTTACCCTCCACTACTCCACTGTGTTTACCCTCCACTACTCCACTGTGTTTACCTTCCACTATTCCACTGTGTTTACCCTCCACTACTCCACTCTGTTTACCCTCCACTACTCCACTCTGTTTACCTTCCACTACTCCACTGTGTTTACCCTCCACTACACCACTGTGTTTACCCTGCACTACTCCACTGTGTTTACCTTCCACTACTCCACTGTGTTTACCCTCCACTACACCACTGTGTTTACCCTCCACTACACCACTGTGCTTACCCTGCACTACTCCACTGTGTTTACCTTCCACTACTCCACTGTGTTTACCCTCCACTACTCCACTCTGTTTACCCTCCACTACTCCACTGTGTTTACCCTCCACTACACCACTGTGTTTACCCTGCACTACTCCACTGTGTTTACCCTCCACTACACCACTCTGTTTACCTTCCACTACACCACTCTGTTTACCCTCCACTACTCCACTCTGTTTACCTTCCACTACTCCACTGTGTTTACCCTCCACTACACCACTGTGTTTACCCTCCACTACACCACGGTTAATGTATTATAGTGTATTGTGATTGTGTATTTGAAAAGCTAATTCCACAAAATGAATTTCCTGTAAATGGACAATAAAGTATATCGTATCGTATACTGTCCAGACTGAGGTAGTTTTCCTGGGCAACACTCTAATCTAGGGTTTCCTGGGCAACACTCTAATCTAGGGTTTCCTGGGCAACACTCTAATCAAGGGCTACCCATTGCTTTACTATAAAGGAACCGTTCATAATACTGATACTGATGATACTGCTTGACTGTGAAGCTTCCTGGGCCTTAGTGTCTGATCAATCAGAATTTCAACTGGACCTGCATGGATTTAAGCGAGATGAATTGAATTTTACTCAATTCAAAAGTCCTGATGACAGTGGTCAAATGAACCACCATGTCAGTTAAGACCTCTGCTGAAGACGACCTCTAAGACGAGGGTACTTCTGCCCAAGCCTCTGCCCTTGTCTCTGTCCAACGACGGGGTACAACATCATCATGGCCAGTTATTTCGTTCTCAACATAATCAATTGACAAGTACCCTCCATAACGAGCCCAAGTGGTCTCTCTAATGAACAGGATGGCTAATTAATGATGGCTTTCGCTTTGTTCAAAGCCTTGAGTGACTTTAACACCAAGGTACTAATGGGGTGGGTGGTGGGGGCAACAGCTACATCTAGAAAATAAGAGTTTGTTAGCAGTAAACATTCAATATGCTCTGAAAGCCAACTTGATTTATTTCAGTCCTGAGGTAATATAACGGTTGTGTGATGATTGTCCTTGCTTGAAATCTGAAGACTTTGCTCCACAAGCTAATATAGAGGCTTTAGCTCATCAGGCTAACACAGTCTTGTGGCACACTGACAACCCCAGATCAAACCCAGTCGACCCCTGTAACATCTTGTACGAATTACATTGTCTTCTCAGCTGTTCATTGAAGAAGTGTAGCCCCAGGCACACTTGTTGCTTTACTAAAAATCAATATGTCATTTTTACGACAACTCTGAAAATGAAACGTGTCAAACCACCGTGAAAAGATGATCTAATAATTCCACGGGTGATTACATCAGATTGAAGAAACTAGAATGAGTTTCAAGCATCATTAACAGAATGATCAGGAGGATATTATTGGGACATACTCTGTTAGTCTCTCCTATTACCACTGTTTTACTGTCTTCTTTCAAAGGGCCCGATTCAGACTTGAGATAACCAACCGAACACAGACTTCATGTGAAATTCAGACTTTCACTCAGACTTTCAATTAAATTATTTGTTGATGGCTCTTGGAGACTTGCACATAAATTGGAGTCAGCCTGCCAAAACTAGCAGCACTACCTATCCCAAGCTCTATTTGTGCAGATTAGCCAACAGTAGCCTATAAATCAGGTTTGTCATACACTCTTAGAAAAAAAGGTGCTATCTAGAACCTTTGGCTGTCCCCATAGGAGAACCCTTTGAATAATCATTTTTGGTTCCAGGTAGAACCCTTTTTAGTTCCATGTAGAACCCGTTCAACAGAGGGTTCTACATGGAACCCAAAAGAGTTCTACCTGGATCCAAAAGAGTTCTACCTGGAACCAAAAAGAGTTCTACCTAGAAAAATAAAAAGGTTATCCTATGGGGAGACTTTTAAGAGTGTACTTTACGCACATCACTGTCAGAGTTCTGTAGGAACTATATAGCTAGTACTGGAGATAGAAAGGGTAGGGGATATATAGCTAGTACTGGAGATAGAGAGGGTAGGAGATATATAGCTAGTACTGGAGATAGAGAGGGTAGGAGATATATAGCTAGTACTGGAGATAGAAAGGGTAGGGGATATATAGCTAGTACTGGAGATAGAAAGGGTAGGGGATATATAGCTAGTACTGGAGATAGAAAGGGTAGGGGATATATAGCTAGTACTGGAGATAGAGAGGGTAGGGGATATATAGCTAGTACTGGAGATAGAGAGGGTAGGGGGAGATATCTTTATGTGGCTACTGTTGTGGACGCGATGGGGAGGATTTTCTCTTTGAAAAGCTGGTATGAAATGGCAGAGACCTCCTGCGTCTAGATCTCTATAATCTCCACTGTGCCTCTGGACACTGTGTGACGCTGTGTGTAAATGTATTGACACACTGTGACAGTCTGAACAGGGAGAAGGCAATACAGAGACATATGTACAATGGAGTAAGACGTGCGACAAGATCTCATGCCTAGAGAATAGAGAAATGTAGAACAGAGTAGAGCTGCCATGACAGAGTTAGTTTGAACACAGGGAGAAATGGACGGAGAGAGAGAGACGTATAACAGAGTAGAGGTGCCATGACAGACTTAGTTTGAACACAGGGAGAAATGGATGGAGAGACCAATAGAGAAGTAGAAGAGAATAGAGTATTATTATCATGTTGATCACCATAACCAGACTAACCATAGAGTTATGATCCAGCTGATTATTAAACCATGTTTATTACCATCACTAGACTAACCATAGAGTTATGATCCAGCTGATTATTTAACCATGTTTATCACCATCATCACTAGATAAACCATAGAGTCGTGATCCAGCTGATTAAACAACGTTTATCACCATCTCTATACTAACCATAGAGTTAAGATCCAGCTGATTACTAAACCATGTTTATCACCATCAATAGACTAACCATAGAGTTATGATCCAGCTGATTATTAAACCGTGTTTATTACCATCACCTGACTAACCATAGAGTTATGATCCATGTTTATCACCATCACTAGACTAACCATAGAGTTATGATCCATGTTTATCACCATCACTAGACTAACCATAGAGTTATGATCCATGTTTATCACCATGTGTTGCTGGTGTTGAGACAAGCTTTGTTCTGTGTCTGTCAGGGTATGCTGATGTGGATGCGGTGGTGAAGTCAATCGCAGGACACAGAGGATAAGTCAAGACGACTTTACTGAACAACTCAATAATATACAAAAATAAACGGCCTCGAAACACTGGAGGCGAACAAAATACGCGGGGTGCGTAAAACTAACAATAGATGCCAAGGTTCCGAACCAGTACGCATACGACAAGCGGACAATAACACACAACATGCAAACATAACACAGGGGAACTTATAGGTGACATAATCAATACAGAATACGAAACAGGTGCAACAACTAGACATAACAAAACAACCATCGAAAACATCAAGCGGTAGTAGCTAGTACTCAGGGGACGACGAACGCCGAAGCCTGCCCGAGCAAGGAGGAGGAGCAGCCTCGGCGGCATCCGTGACAGTACCCCCCCCCCCTTGACGCGCGGCTCCAGCCGTGCGCCGACCCCGGCCTCGGGGACGGCCAGGAGGACGCGGAGCAGGGCGTAGGATGACTCCGGTGGAACTCCGTTAGGAGGGAGGGATCTAAAATGTCCCTCCTAGGCACCCAGCACCGTTCCTCCGGACCGTACCCCTCCCACTCCACGAGATACTGCAGACCCCCTATCCGACGTCTCGAATCCACGATGGACCGGACTGAGTACGCCGGAGCCCCCTCGATGTCCAGTGGGGGAGGAGGAGTCTCCCGTATCTCACTGTCCTGGAGTGGACCAGCTACCACCGGCCTGAGGAGAGACACATGGAACGAGGGGTTAATACGATAATCATTAGGCAGTTGTAACCTGTAACATACCTCGTTCAACCTCCTCAGGACTTTAAATGGCCCCACAAACCGCCGACCCAGCTTCCGGCAGGGCAGGCGAAGGGGCAGGTTTCGAGTCGAGAGCCAGACTCGATCTCCAGGTGCGTACACTGGACCCTCACTGCGATGGAGATCGGCGCTCGCCTTCTGCCTACGGATAGCCCGCTGCAGATGTACATGCGCAGCGTTCCATGTCTCCTCCGAGCGCCGAAACCACTCATCCACCGCAGGAGCCTCGATCTGGCTCTGATGCCATGGTGCCAGAACCGGCTGATACCCCAACACACACTGGAAAGGGGTCAGATTAGTAGAGGAATGGCGAAGAGAGTTCTGGGCAATCTCCGCCCAGGGGATATACCCCGACCACTCCTCCTGCCGGTCCTGCCAATATGATCTCAGAAACCTACCCACATCCTGGTTCACTCTCTCCACCTGCCCATTACTCTCAGGGTGGAAACCCGAGGTAAGGCTAACCGAGACCCCCAAGCGTTCCATGAACACCCTCCAGACTCTAGAGGTGAATTGGGGACCCCGATCAGACACTATATCCTCGGGTACCCCGTAGTGCCGGAAGACGTGGGTAAACAAGGCCTCAGCAGTCTGTAGGGCAGTAGGGAGACCCGGCATTGGGATGAGACGACAGGCTTTAGAGAACCGATCCACAACGACCAGAATGGTGGTATTCCCCTGGGAGGGGGGAAGGTCCGTGACAAAGTCTACCGAGAGGTGAGACCACGGCCGTTGTGGAACGGGTAGGGGTTGTAACTTCCCCCTGGGCAGGTGTCTAGGCGCCTTACACTGAGCGCACACCAAGCAGGAGGAGACATAAACCCTCACGTCCTTAGCCAATGTTGGCCACCAGTACTTTTCACTAAGGCAGTGCACTGTCTGGCCGATACCAGGGTGTCCAGAGGAGGGTGACGTATGATCCCAATATATGAGACGATCACGAATCTCGAGCGGAACGTACGTCCGCCCCACCGGACACTCTGGAGGAGTAGGGTCGGTGCGTAACGCCCGCTCGATCTCCGCATCGACCTCCCACACCATCGGTGCCACCAGACAGGACTCCGGCAGTATGGGCGTGGGCTCAATGGACCTCTCCTCTGCGTCATATCGCCGGGACAGGGCGTCTGCCTTACCGTTCTGGGACCCTGGGATGTAAGTGAGCTTAAACACAAACCGGGCCAGAAACATGGTCCACCTAGCCTGACGAGGGTTCAGTCTCCTAGCTGCCCGGATGTACTCCAGGTTACGATGGTCAGTCAGAATGAGAAAAGGGTGTTGAGCCCCCTCAAGCCAATGCCTCCACACCTTTAGGGCTTGAACCACGGCTAGCAGCTCCCTGTCCCCCACGTCATAATTACGTTCCGCCGGGCTGAGCTTTTTAGAATAAAAAGCGCAGGGCCGGAGTTTAGGGGGCGTGCCTGAGCGTTGAGACAGTACAGCCCCAATGCCGGCCTCTGACGCGTCCACCTCCACCTGGAACGCTAAAGCGGGATCCGGATGCGCCAGCACCGGAGCAGAGGTGAACAGGTCCTTCAGTTTACCAAACGCCCTGTCCGCCTCAGCTGACCACTGCAAACGCACCGGGCCCCCCTTCAGCAGGGAGGTGATGGGAGCTGCCACCTGTCCAAAACCCCAGATAAACCTCCGGTAGTAATTGGCAAAACCCAAAAACCGCTGCACTTCCTTAACCGTGGTGGGAGTCTGCCAATTACGCACGGCTGAAACGCGGTCAATCTCCATCTCCACCCCTGACTGCGGACAATCGATGGCCCAGGAAGGAGATGGACTCCTGGAAAAACAGACATTTCTCTGCCTTGACATACAAGTCATGCTCCAACAGCCTACCCAACACTCGACGCACCAGGGCTACATGCTCGGCTCGTGTAGAAGAGTAAACTAGTATGTCGTCAATATACACAACTACACCCTGCCTATGCAAATCCCGGAAGATCTCGTCCACAAAGGATTGGAAGACTGAAGGAGCATTCATTAACCCGTATGGCATGACGAGATGCTCATAGTGACCCGAGGTGGTACTAAATGCTGTCTTCCATTCATCCCCCTCCCTAATGCGCACCAAGTTGTAGGCGCTCCTGAGATCCAGTTTTGTGAAGAAACGCGCTCCGTGTAATGATTCCCTCATACTCGCAATCAGAGGGAGTGGATAACTGTATTTCACAGTGATCTGATTGAGACTACAGTAATCAATACACGGGCGCAACCCTCCATCCTTCTTCTTCACAAAAAAGAAACTCGAGGACGCAGGGGAAGTGGAGGGCCGTATGTATCCCTGTCTCAGAGACTCGGCTATGTATGTCTCCATAGCCACCTTCTCCTCTTGACAGAGGATACACATGACTACCTGCCTGGAGGTCTATCGCACAATCCCCCTGTCTATGAGGTGGCAATCGCGTCGCCCTAGTCTTGCTGAACACTAGTGCCAAATCATCATACTCAGGAGGAATGTGCAGTGCGGGCAATTGGTTCGGACTCTCCACCGTGGTCGCCCCTACGGAAACACCTAGACATCGCCCAACACACTGGTCAGACCACTCCTTGAGAGCCCTCTGTTGCCACGAAATGGTGGGGTCATGGGCGATTAACCAAGGAAGCCCCAGCACCACGGGATACGCAGGAGAGTCGATCAGATATAACTGAATGATCTCCTCATGACCCCCCTGCGCCTTCATCTTTAGTGGCACTGTGACCTCCCTAATCAACCCAGATCCCAACGGACGGCTATCTAGGGCATGAATAGGGAAAGGCACATCTACTGGTCGGAGGGGAATCCCTAACTTAACACAAAAATTACGATCAATAAAATTCCCAGCTGCGCCTGAATCGACTAGCGCCTAATGCTGGGAATGAGATGCAACCTGGGGGAATACTACTGGTATACACATGTGACCAACAGAGAGCTCTGGGTGAGTTGGGCGCCTACTCACCTGGAATGACTCCCCAGTGCGTGACCTGTTGCCTCGATCCCCTGGAGGCCCTCCCCAGCACCGAACCGCAGTGTGTCCTCTACGGCCACAGTTGGTGCAGGGGACGGCCTCCCTCCGGTTCTCTCTCATCCTCTCTCTAGCGCCAGCACCCCCGAGCTCCATAGGGCTCGGCTCGGAGGTGCTGGGGGATGGAATGGACGGCCCCAACTCCGGACGTCCGCGGGTAGCCAGCAGGGTATCCAGACGGATTGACATGTCCACCAACTGGTCGAAGGTTAGATTGGTGTCCCTGCAGGCCAACTCTCATTGAACGTCCTCTCGCAGGCTGCACCGATAGTGGTCGATGAGGGCCCTCTCATTCCACCCCGCATCCGCCGCTAGAGTCCGGAAGTCCAGGGCGATAGGTGGTATGTTATTCTGTCAGGGTATGCTGATGTGGATGCGGTGGTGGAGTCAATCGCAGGACACAGAGGATAAGTCAAGACGACTTTACTGAACAACTCAATAATATACAAAAATAAACGGCCTCGAAACACTGGAGGCTAACAAAATACGCGGGTTGCGTAAAACCAACAATAGATGCCAAGGTTCCGAACCAGTACGCATACGACAAGCAGACAATAACACACAACATGCAAACATAACACAGGGGAACTTATAGGTGACATAATCAATACAGAATACGAAACAGGTGCAACAACTAGACATAACAAAACAACCATCGAAAACATCAAGCGGTAGTAGCCAGTACTCCGGGGACGACGAATGCCGAAGCCTGCCCGAGCAAGGAGGAGGAGCAGCCTCGGCGGCATCCGTGACAGTGTCTGAAACTAACATAACAGACCTGGATGAATGGAGGTTGGAGGAGAATAGGCTTCTATACCAAATGTTCCCTTTGTAGTGCATTACTTTTGACCAGGGCTCTGGTCAAAAGTAGTGCACTACATAGGGAAAGGGGTACTATTAGGGACACATGCTTGGTGTAATTCAACATCTAAAGTGCAACTAATCAGAAAAACATGAATATATTTTTTGGGGAAAAGTGTCCTCTTCTTGGTAGAGATAAGGCTGTCCATGAATATAATATATCATATGAGGAGGCCACACACACACACACACACACACACACACACACACACACACACACACACACACACACACACACACACACACACACACGGACATACACTTAAACACGCACATGGACACGCACGCACACGCACACACGCACACACAAGTCCACCCTCTGATAGAGAAAACCTTATCATAACCTCTTTAGATGACCTCCTGGTTATTGACATCAGTATTCTAGACGGTAACATTGTTTAGCTGTTTTCCAATTTTTACGAGTTTATAAAATGTCTGTGCCCTTGTTATAAGGAGGAGATTCCCTTGTGGATGATAATTATTCTGATTAATGATAGGATACATAGTTAATTCATCGCCTCAGGGGAAGAGTTTGTGATTTTCTGCTTGATGAAATTGGGATATGTACAGGAGCCAGCATATAGTACTCTTAGTGTCTAGAATTGTTGAGGCTTTCTATTTGGGATATTTCTCTGTTAATATCTCCATGCTTTTCCCCGGGTGGCTAGCTGTCTGTGCATACAAACTCTTCAATAAATCTAGTAAACTCATAGAGATTTTGATGCATTTGTTTTCTATGAGGGAGGGGGACTTGCTTGCTGCTACCACCTGTAATGAGAATAGAGAGATAGAGAGAGAAAGTAGAGAGAGAGAGAAAGAGGGAGAGAGAAGAGAAATGAAGTACTACCACTCTTCTCGTCACAGCTTTCCTCTGACGCATGCACACGCACACACAAACACAGACCAGAGGTCTGGGGAACTTCACAAAATCATCCAATCAGTCTGGAGCAGGTCGCATGCAGTGGCTGTTGAGAGCAGGGGAGATGAGAGGAGAGAAGAGGAGAGGAGAGGAGAGAAGAGAAGAGAAGAGAAGAGAAGAGAAGAGAAGAGAAGAGAAGAGAAGAGGAGAGGAGAGGAGAGGAGAGGAGAGGAGAGGAGAGGAGAGGAGAGGAGAGACAGGAAAAAACTATTGGAGAGCAGGGAAGAACGGGGGAGAGCAGGGAAGAACGGGGGAGAGCAGGGAAGAATAGTGGGAGAGCAGGGAAGAACGGGGGGAGAGCAGGGAAGAACGGGGGGAGAGCAGGGAAGAACGGGGGGAGAGCAGGGAAGAACGGGGGGAGAGCAGGGAAGAACGGGGGGAGAGCAGGGAATAACGGGGGGAGAGCAGGGAAGAACGGGGGGAGAGCAGGGAAGAACGGGGGGAGAGCAGGGAAGAACGGGGGGAGAGCAGGGAATAACGGGGGGAGAGCAGGGAAGAACGGGGGCAGAGCAGGGAAGAACGGGGGGAGAGCAGGGAAGAACGGGGGGAGAGCAGGGAATAACGGGGGGAGAGCAGGGAAGAATGAGTGGAGAGCAGAGGGAAGAGGCTGGTGGGAACTAACAGCACACAGCAATCAGACAACCAACGTCAGGAAAATAGTCAAGCACCACTGTGCCCTGATGGAAACCATTCTAATTACCACTGTGCCCTGATGGAAACCATCCTAGTTACCACTGTGCCCTTTGATGGAAACCATTCTAATTACCACTGTGCCCTGATGGAAACCATTCTAGTTACCACTGTGCCCTGATGGAAACCACCACTGTTCCCTGATGGAAACCATTCTAGTTACCACTGTGCCTAGATGAAAACCATTCTAGTTACCACTGTGCCCTGATGGAAACCATTCTGGTTACGGCAAAGGACTCTCTGAGGATGTAAACATCATCCATCTTCGAGAACAGGAAAGAGCAGATGTATAGTACATTGATGGGATCATGATATTCTTCTGCCCTGTCTACATTGTGACGTATTTCATTACGCCGTACGTCATCTTCACAGAGTCTTGCCCCGCTACTGAACGGACAAGTGTAGTGTTTGTAATGCAAAACAGAGGAGAGCCTGTCTCTCGTCAGAGATCACATTATTTTGGGAGATTGCAAAATATGACCTTTTCATTCAAGACAGGATAATTATATTGTTTCAGGTGATAATAAAACATGTTTTGTTTAGTTACTTTTTCCTCAACTTGTTTCTCTGACTTTATAGCATGTCACGCTAGCTTGCACTGCAGAGCAAGCTAGGCTAGGTTGAAGATACCATTGTAGCTAGCATACTATTGGGACAAAACGTGTGTTGATCTTTCATCAGTCAACACTTGTAATATAAAAATGGATCTGTGTGTGTGTGTGTGTGTGTGTGTGTGTGTGTGTGTGTGTGTGTGTGTGTGTGTGTGTGTGTGTGTGTGTGTGTGTGTGTGTGTGTGTGTGTGAATCCAGCCCGTTTGTGTGTGTTTATACATGAATGTGAGTACAGGGAATGAGAAAGAGACAAAAACAATTAACCTGCTACAAGAACAGAACCTGACTGTAATCCTTAGGTTATTTTCAAGAGGCATGGCTTATTAGGGGTGTGGCGGCTTTCAGATAGATCTTATTGGCCACCGTGAGAGTAAATGTCATCATGTTTACATACTGCACATGTAATTTTTCCTTAAACAGTTTTGCATTTTACACAATATTAAGATTATTTATGACATACTATAATAAGGTGGTATCTTTCCCAACTTTGGGATTTCATAGGCTTTTAGCAACATTGAAACAACAAAATTGTCAATGTTCAACCTTAACATGTGATAACTATACAACAGAACAGATAAACAGGAATGACATTTATTCTCACGGGTGGCTAAAAACAACTATCTGAAAGCCACGCCCCTCTAAACTATGCCTCCAGTCTTCTGATCTGACCCGTTGCGTCATATATCAATAACCCAGAATAAACAACCCAACCTTGCTCTTTTTAAAGAAAACATCCCAACTAAGTGACCCAACGCCTGCAACCCAGCAGTTGGATCAACCAAACAACCCAGCATTGTTTTGAGTGTAATAATGCATATCACGTATACATTATTCTAATGTGATATCATGTATATCCTTATTCTAATATAATATAATGTATACATTATTCTAATATTATATACTGTATATTATTACAGGAATAATGCATATCACAGTTGTAACCGTCTCAGAACAGATGAGATCGGTTGGATATACTAATAACGAAAAGGCAACTCATATTATTTTTCTGCAAAATGTTGTTATTTGTTTAGATAAGGGAATCTAATCGCTTTGGTGCAATTTTCACAACTTAGTACAAAACTCAAAACAGATCATCAAAAAGGCAGTTGTTTCAAAACTCTACATTCTTAGAAAAGGTTCCAAAACGGTTCTTCGGCTGTCCCCATAGGAGAACCCCACTTTTGGTTCCAGGTAGGGTTCTACATTGAACCCAAAAGGGTTGTACCTGCAACCAAAAGGGTTCTTCAAAGGGTTCTCCTATGGGGACAACCGAATAACCCTTCTAGGTTCTAGATAGTACCTTTGTTGTGTTCACACTGTTTTACTGAAATTGCATTGGCCAATACAGTACTATAATACAGTACTATAATACCATAATATATGCCATTTACTTAGCAGACACTTTTATCCAAAGTGACAACAGTCCACACATGTTGGTCTGTGACCCCAGCTCTGGTGTTGCTAGTGCCATGCTCTTATGAACTGAGCCACGTACAGGACCACTACAGTGCATAAGTACAATACAATACTGTAAAATACAATACACCATTACAATATAATACTGTAAAATACAATACACGATTACAATACAGGTAGAAGATGTATGATCGCCATCCCCATGAGCGTACCACCCTCCTTCAGGCCATGGATGAGGCATGCAATGATTTCAACCCAGACCTACAGTATGTCAGGCTTGGATTGACCATGCCAAAAGTTTGTTCCCCAGGTGCATGAACAATGAGGATATTCACTGTGATGTTGATGTGAACCTATTTCTAAATGCTCAAGACAGGCTTGATGCTAACTAGCGCCTGCTAAACATTGTTTCTGTCAGTTCTTTCGTTTGATTACATTCTCAAAGATGTCTTCAGTGATCACACCTTTGACCACACATGGGATAGAAATTATGTAAATTTGATGTCCAGTCAATTTGTATGGGTAGTGTATGGGTAGTAAAAATGTATTGCCTAATATGAAAACAGTGTATTGTACTGTAATTTACAGTACTGTAGCATACTACATTCAAATGTCCATTTTCCAGTTTGGAGTTTAAAAAATTCACCACATACTTGTGAAAATAGTACCAAAGAGATGTAATATTACTTCCTGTTATTTGTCATCCCTCATCATGTTTGATCTGTGTGTGTGTGTGTGTGTGTGTGTGTGTGTGTGTGTGTGTGTGTGTGTGTGTGTGTGTGTGCTGCTACTCTCTGACATTCATCAAGTATTAACTTCATATTTACTTTGTGTTAATTAAGTTCATTTTTGCTATTTGCCCTTTCTGTATAAACACAAACTTCACAGATGTGGTCTGCGTCTCAAATGCACTCATTCCCTATATAGTGCACCACTTTTGACCAGGGTCCTGTTGTACACTATAGGGAATAGGGGGTCATTTGGAACACACACAGGATCTAGATGACTGATTTATTCATGATACTATTAATAGACAACCTAAATCCCAGATGATCTATGTTGCTCACAAGAGTTTCTGCTTTTTGTAAACACATTTTACACCTCCTCAGTCAGTTGCTATGGTGAAGTCTAATAGGCTGAATCTTCATTTGAACAATATTATACCTCGACAACGGTGACTCGTGGGGATAAATGATGCAGTATGAGTCCCAAATGGCACCCTATTCCCTATATAGTCAAAAGTAGTGCACTATATAGGGATCAGGGTGCCATTTGGGATGCATCCTGGGTCAGAGAGAGTGTGTGTTCACATTTAGCTGAAGAGGAGAGTGCATCATCCACTGGCTTTTAGCAGGAAATGTAACAACAACAACATCTGTCCTCATAACATCAGCAGACACCACAATACCAAAGCACACACACAAGTCACACACAAGTCACACACAAGCACACACACGCTCTCTCTCACACACACACACACACACACACACACACACACACACACACACACACACACACACACACACACAGTACCACAGAAGCAGCCTGGTCACTAGCCACAGAGTACAACAGAAACCATGTGCCCAGAGCCAGGAGGACATTTAATAAATAAATTGTTTGTGGTTGTTTACGTGATTAAAGGGAAGATATGGCCAGGCTAATTCAGCTGTTTACACCACAGATGCCTAATGAATAGCAGAAACCATTTTGTCGTTACTTAGGCTACTTAGTGTCCCTAAACTTCAGTGTACAGAGAAGGGGCTACTATGCATGAAGCAGACCTGGGTTCAAATAGCATTTGATTTCTTTCAAATACTGTGAGATTTTTATGGAGCCTGCCTGGAGTGCCAGATGGGAGGGGTTGGCAGTACTTTTGGAACCATTCCACTGGTTCCTTTGCGCCAGGCAATTTCAATCAAGCACAGCTAAAGTATTTGAAAGAAAACAAACACTATTTAAACCCAGCTCTGGTATAAAGACGGACTCAGTTTGACCTAAAAGACATTTCAAATCAAGGCTGCATCCCAAATGGCACCCTATTCCCTATGTAGTGCACTAC
This sequence comes from Coregonus lavaretus, assembly GCF_964263955.1. Taxonomy (NCBI): domain Eukaryota; kingdom Metazoa; phylum Chordata; class Actinopteri; order Salmoniformes; family Salmonidae; genus Coregonus; species Coregonus lavaretus. The sequence goes on from NC_139989.1 coordinate 62,678,234, forward strand.
GTTTGACCAAAAGTGGTAGTCTGATGGAGTGGATTGGTTATAGAACAGCATGGCCCATTTCACTGCCGTACATGATGATTAGTTTTCATTGTGGTGTGTGTGTGAGTGTAGGTGTGCGTGTGGGTGTGAGTGAGTGTGTGAGTGCGTGTGTGTGTGTGCGTGCGTGTGTGTGTTTGTGTGTGAGCTATCTGCTGTCAGCCACTTGGTGTGATTTCTACCCGCTGAGGGACAATGACATTAAAGGGAATCTATGACTTAGATATACAAATAAAATAAATCCAACTTTATTGGTCGCGTTCACAGTTTATCAATCAATCAATCAATCAATCTATCTATCTATCTATCTATCTATCTATCTATCTATCTATCTATCTATCTATCTATCTATCTATCTATCTATCTATCTATCTATCTATCTATCTATCTATCTATCTATCTATCTATCTATCTATCTATCTATCATGTTCTATATGAGAAAGGTACAGTACAACATAAACCCATGTTCTTGGTTAGAGTTAGTTAGAAATAGTCCCATGTGTTGTCAGCATGTTCTTATAAACATATTAGTGCAATGCATGATATTTGTCCTAATGGTAATCAACACATAATTGCTAGATACAGTACGTCTATCTATGACACACCTGACTCTTTATAAGGGCCCAGCAGGGTGTGTGTGAGAGAGTGTGTGTGTGTGTGTGTGTGTGTGTGTGTGTGTGGTAGAACAGTGTACCTGCCGATGCCTGAGTCCTGTTCCCAGCAGTCTGCTAATGTGGATCTGCCTGCTCGACTCAGCGCGCGCACACACACACACACACACACACACCGACACACACACACCGACACCGACACACACACACACACACACACACACACACACACACACACACACACACACACACACACACACACACACACACACACACACACTGTAGGAGAGCACCAAGATAGCAGTGATTGTCCACTGCATGTGAATGAGACTGGAGAGCAATCTGCCGGCCTGACAGCCTCATAATCAGCACAGCATTATCAGGAGGGGGCCTCGCGGTGTGTGTGTGTGTGTGTGTGTGTGTGTGTGTATGTATGTGTGTGTGTGTGTGTGTGTGTGTGTGTGTGTGTGTGGAGGGTTGAGGAGGGGGGCATCTCAGATGCATAAACTGTGTATGCGTCTTCTAGTAAGCAACTAGCTGGTGAGAGAGAGGATGGGACAGAGGACGGAAAAGAGGACGGAGAGAGCATGGACACTTGGAGGGAAATGGAGAGAGATGAGAGAGAGAGGAGGAAAGGATGGAAAGAGATGGAGAGAGATGGGGAGGGAAATGGAGAGAGGTGAGAGAGAGGAGGAAAGGATGGAAAGAGATGGAGAGAGAAGGAGAGAGATGGAGAGAGATGGAGAGAGATGGGGAGAGATGGAGAGAGAAGGAGAGAGAAGGAGGAAGATGAAGAGAGAGATGGAGAAGGATAGTATGGAGAGAGAAGGAGAGAGATGGAGAGAGATGGAGAGAGAAGGAGAGAGATGGAGAGAGATGGAGAAGGATAGTATGGAGGGAGATGGAGAGAGACGGAGAGAGATGGAGAGAGACGGAGAGAGAAGGAGAGAGATGGAGAGAGATGGAGAGAGATGGAGGGAGATGAAGAGAAAGATGGAGAAGGATAGTATGGAGAGAGATGGAGAGAGATGGAGAGAGATGGAGGGAGATGAAGAGAGAGATGGAGAAGGATAGTATGGAGAGAGATGGCGAGAGATGGAGGGAGATGGAGAGAGATGGAGAGAGATGGAGGGAGATGGAGAGAGATGGAGAGAGATGGAGGGAGATGGAGAGAGATGGAGAAGGATAGTATGGAGAGAGATGGAGAGAGAAGGAGAGAGATGGAGAGAGACGGAGAGAGATGGAGAGATGGAGAGAGATGGAGAGAGAAGGAGAGAGATGGAGAGAGACGGAGAGAGATGGAGAGAGAAGGAGAGAGATGGAGAGAGATGGAGAGAGATGGAGGGAGATGAAGAGAGAGATGGAGAAGGATAGTATGGAGAGAGATGGAGAGAGATGGCGAGAGATGGAGGGAGATGGAGAGAGATGGAGGGAGATGGAGAGAGATGGAGGGAGATGGAGAGAGATGGAGAGAGATGGAGAGAGATGGAGAGAGATGGAGAGAGATGGAGGGAGATAGAGAGAGATGGAGAGGGATAGTATGGAGAGAGATGGAGAGAGATGGAGGGAGATGGAGGGAGATGGAGAGAGAGATGGAGGATAGTATGGAGAGAGATGGCGAGAGATGGAGAAGGATAGTATGGAGAGAGATGGAGAGAGAAGGAGAGAGACGGAGAGAGACGGAGAGAGATGGAGGGATGGAGAGAGAAGGAGAGAGATGGAGAGAGACGGAGAGAGATGGAGAGAGATGGAGAGAGAAGGAGAGAGATGGAGAGATATGGAGGGAGATGAAGAGAGAGATGGAGAAGGATAGTATGGAGAGAGATGGAGAGAGATGGCGAGAGATGGAGGGAGATGGAGAGAGATGGAGGGAGATGGAGAGAGATGGAGGGAGATGGAGAGAGATGGAGAGAGATGGAGAGAGATGGAGGGAGATAGAGAGAGATGGAGAGGGATAGTATGGAGAGAGATGGAGAGAGATGGAGAGAGATGGAGGGAGATGGAGGGAGATGGAGAGAGAGATGGAGAAGGATAGTATGGAGAGAGATGGCGAGAGATGGAGAGAGATGGAGAGAGATGGAGAGAGATGGAGAGAGAGATGGAGAAGGATAGTATGGAGAGAGATGGAGAGAGAAGGAGAGAGATGGAGAGAGATGGAGAGAGATGGAGAGAGAGATGGAGAAGGATAGAGATGGAGAGAGATGGAGAGAGACGGAGAGAGATGGAGAGAGAGATGGAGAGAGACGGAGAGAGACGGAGAGAGACGGAGAGAGACGGAGAGAGACAGAGAGAGACAGAGAGAGACGGAGAGAGATGGAGAGAGATGGAGAAGGATAGTATGGAGAGAGATGGAGAGAGACGGAGAGAGATGGAGAGAGACGGAGAGAGACGGAGAGAGACAGAGAGAGACGGAGAGAGATGGCGAGAGAAGGATTTTGTCCAGTAGGTTTCCTCAAGCAGAAAGCCTGCAAAAGTCTGCAAAAACACTACAGTGAATACTATAGCATTTATACCATAGTATACTATAGTATTTTTTCATGTGGTTGCTGTGTGTGTGTGTGTGTGTGTGTGTGTGGTAGAACGTGTACCTGCCGATGCCTGAGTCCTGTTCCCAGCAGTCTGCTAATGTGGATCTGCCTGCTCGACTCAGCGCACACACACACACACACACACACACACTAACACACACACACACACACACACACACACACACACACACACACACACACACACACACACACACACACACTGTAGGAGAGCACCAAGATAGCAGTGATTGTCCACTGCATGTGAATGAGACTGGAGAGCAATCTGCCGGCCTGACAGCCTCATATTCAGCACAGCATTATCAGGAGGGGGCCTCGCGGTGTGTGTGTGTGTGTGTGTGTATGTATGTGTGTGTGTGTGTGTGTGGAGGGTTGAGGAGGGGGGCATCTCAGATGCATAAACTGTGTATGCGTCTTCTAGTAAGCAACTAGCTGGTGAGAGAGAGGATGGGACAGAGGACGGAAAAGAGGACGGAGAGAGGATGGACACTTGGAGAGAGATGGGGAGGGAAATGGAGAGAGATGAGAGAGAGAGGAGGAAAGGATGGAAAGAGATGGAGAGAGATATGGAGAGAGGTGAGAGAGAGGAGGAAAGGATGGAAAGAGATGGAGAGAGAAGGAGAGAGATGGAGAGAGAAGGAGAGAGATGGAGAGAGATGGGGAGAGACGGAGAGAGATGGAGAGAGAAGGAGAGAGATGGAGGAAGATGAAGAGAGAGATGGAGAAGGATAGTATGGAGAGAGAAGGAGAGAGATGGAGAGAGACGGAGAGAGAAGGAGAGAGATGGAGAGAGATGGAGAGAGATGGAGGGAGATGAAGAGAAAGATGGAGAAGGATAGTATGGAGAGAGATGTAGAGAGATGGCGAGAGATGGAGAGAGATGGAGGGAGATGAAGAGAGAGATGGAGAAGGATAGTATGGAGAGAGATGGAGAGAGATGACGAGAGATGGAGGGAGATGGAGAGATGGAGAGAGATGGAGGGAGATGGAGAGAGATGGAGAGAGATGGAGGGAGATGGAGAGAGATGGAGAAGGATAGTATGGAGAGAGATGGAGAGAGAAGGAGAGAGACGGAGAGAGATGGAGAGATGGAGAGAGATGGAGAGAGAAGGAGAGAGATGGAGAGAGACGGAGAGAGAAGGAGAGAGATGGAGAGAGATGGAGAGAGATGGAGGGAGATGAAGAGAAAGATGGAGAAGGATAGTATGGAGAGAGATGGAGAGAGATGGCGAGAGATGGAGAGAGATGGAGGGAGATGAAGAGAGAGATGGAGAAGGATAGTATGGAGAGAGATGGAGAGAGATGGAGGGAGATGGAGAGAGATGGAGAGAGATGGAGGGAGATGGAGAGAGATGGAGAAGGATAGTATGGAGAGAGATGGAGAGAGAAGGAGAGAGATGGAGAGAGACGGAGAGAGATGGAGAGAGATGGAGAGAGAAGGAGAGAGATGGAGAGAGACGGAGAGAGATGGAGAGAGATTGAGAGAGAAGGAGAGAGATGGAGAGAGATGGAGAGAGATGGAGGGAGATGAAGAGAGAGATGGAGAAGGATAGTATGGAGAGAGATGGAGAGAGATGGCGAGAGATGGAGGGAGATGGAGAGAGATGGAGGGAGATGGAGAGAGATGGAGGGAGATGGAGAGAGATGGAGAGAGATGGAGGGAGATAGAGAGAGGTGGAGAAGGATAGTATGGAGAGAGATGGAGAGAGATGGAGAGAGATGGCGAGAGAAGGAGAGAGCTGGAGAGAGATGGAGTGAGATGGAGAGAGATGGAGGGAGATGGAGGGAGATGGAGAGGGAGATGGAGAAGGATAGTATGGAGAGAGATGGCGAGAGATGGAGAGAGATGGAGAGAGATGGAGGGAGATGGAGGGAGATGGAGGGAGATGGAGAGAGAGATAGAGAAGGATAGTATGGAGAGAGATGGAGAGAGATGGAGAGAGATGGAGGGAGATGGAGGGAGAGATGGAGAAGGATAGTATGGAGAGAGATGGAGAGAGATGGATAGAGATGGAGAGAGACGGAGAGAGATGGAGAGAGAGATGGAGAAGGATAGTATGGAGAGAGATGGAGAGAGACGGAGAGAGACGGAGAGAGACAGAGAGAGACGGAGAGAGATGGCGAGAGAGGGATTTTGTCCAGTAGGTTTCCTCAAGCAGAAAGCCTGCAAAAGTCTGCAAAAACACTACAGTGAATACTACAGCATTTATACCATAGTATACTATAGTATTTTTTAATGTGGTTGCTGTTTCTATCCAAGTCTTGAATTTTCTATAGCTGATGTTCCACTCTCCGAACCCTCTAAATGGCGCGTTACAACAGCATGTTTTCATTTTGCTTCAAGCTTCAGAAAATGCTACTGTTGGTTCCACCAATGAATCAACTCTCACCAATAGATGCCGTGCCGTTTCGTGTCGCATGGTGGCACTATTCGACAATGCACTGCATCTTCCATAGCTTGCGGTACTGTGCGCACTGAACGCACAGAGAGGACCTCATAATTTGGACACAACTTGTATGAAGTGGAGTGACTAGTGGACAATCATCATGTTAAACCATTGGACGTAGGCAGCGCAGCCTACACCCAAAAAATATGTAGGCCTAGAACGGCCTTGGATGAAAATTGTGGCGGTTATTCTTCTCTAAAGCCACTTGACTTGACAGAGTTGATCAATTCACTGTGCGTCTTCATCGAGTTCAATCCATCTTGGAAGACGTGAAGAGGATGCACCTTATTTTAGTAGGTTATGAGCTCTTCCCATTATTATAATGTTTACAGATTTCTATCAAATTAATTCAAAATTAACCGTTTAAATACTGAGGAAAACGCACGTAGCCTACGCGAAACACATAGGCGTTCACTTGATATTCAGGTTGAAAATAAAATGCCTTATATTTTTTTGTTCCTCAGCAACTTGGCCATGTTTTTGGAGATTGTGTAATGCTATTTGGGGTAGCATAAATAGCGCAAGGATATTCAGTCATGGAATTCTTTAATAATTGTTTTTGATAATTTGTCAAACACTTTAGAGCCTAATGTAGGTGCTCTATTATGGTGATAACCGGGTTATCGGATGATTGTTTTTAACTTCCACCCTATTCCGATGTAGGCTTATAACTGTAATTCCTAATTTTCAGTGCAGTGATTTGATTTCAATGTTCAGACACCTTCCATAGATTTGGAATTAAACAGTGGTTCAATTGACTCCGCCTAGCAAGCTCATGCGGGACTTATCCACGGGGCTTCAGTTCTATACAACTACATGCAACACAAGGCACGCCAGCTGCCCCACGCTCTCCTCGCTCACGGACTAGCTCTCCTCTCCCTTCGCGTTTACTCATTCACATCCGTGAGCGGTAGGTAGGCGATAGATTACTTTCACACAGGACTAGTAGGAGTCGTTGGACTAGGAGGCAGGACCGACTCGCTCGCTCTCACGAGAGGCTGTGTGTGGCTGCCAAGCAACATGTTACCAAGACTGCGCCCCCGCTCTCCTGGCTTGGCGGGGATACCGGGGATGCGGACAGGGACGATGATCGGGGGTACGGCGGGACTGAAGTGGCTCTCCTGTTGGATTCTGATGTCAGCGATGTGTTTCCACCACGCAGCAGCACAAGGTAAGGACTTCAAAGTCACACAAATGTTACTTTTTAATACTGTTGTAGCCTCACCAAAAGAGGCGACATAAGTGAACTGTCAACTGTTTTCTGAATCTCCATGGTTAGAGCAGAGCCTGATGAGATGAGCTCGTGCCACTTCATTTAGATTCTCGGGGAACTGGTCAGCTGCCTTATACATAATGCTAGACCATTCTTCAATTGTAACATTCTAGATAGACAGTGCGCTTTAATTTGCGGGGCTGGAGTAGGCACTCTCCCCTAGCTGTTTTCTAACTTCATACAGCTTGAGAGATCACAGAAAATACCGAATTTCAGTATAATTATTGTGCGGTAGTTACTGTTGGCCTACTCCTACAACCCTCCCACACAAGTTCAAAGTACCGTTTTCCAGCCAAATCACTCTCTTATGTTCTGCGGAATTGAATTGCATTTCCTTTCCCATTGAGAAAAGATGTAAAGTGAATTGTAGGTGCCCATTCAATGGATATTTAATGGAAGACTGGGGAAAACGGTTCAAAGTGGGGTAGATAATTTCGCACGTTTCTATTAGGTTACGTTTCTGCATATAAAACACCTTAATGTATAAATAATGGGATAAGTATGGATCTAAGTTATCGATTTATTCAAATGTATCTATAGGCTATTCAATAGCCTATGCCTTCTACCAAGTAATAGCCTACTGTAGAAAAATAATATGTGATTTTAATTTAAACGATTTGTGCAGTAATCACCAATAATTATGGATCTCACTTATTGATTCATTTCAAGGTATCAGTATTCAGTACTCTTATTGATTCATTTAAATGTATCAGTATTCAGTACTCTTGCTACCAAGTAAGACATACTAGGAAAGAAAAAGGCTAGAAAAATGAAATATTGTTGGAGAGAGGAGAGCCTTGAGGCTAGGAGAGATTGAGGCTGAATAGGTGGAAGGACATATGATTCAAATGGGCATTTCCATCTAAAAGGACCCATGAGCACCAACATGTGAAGTTCATAGGAACATGTCAAATTGGATGTCAAATGAAAGCTACGAGCTATATTGTTTAGAAATTAAGGCATATATACAGTACCAGTCAAAAGTTTGGACACACCTACTCATACAAGGGTTTTTCTTTATTTCTACTATTTTCTACAATGTAGAATAATAGTGAAGACATCAAAACTATGAAAAAACACATATGGAATCATGTAGTAACCAAAAAAAGTGTTAAACAAATCAAAATATATTTTAGATTTTAGATTCTTCAAAGTAGCCACCCTTTGCCTTGATGACAGCTTTGCACACTCTTGGCATTCCCTCAACCAGCTTAATGAGGAATGCTTTTCCAACAGTCTTGAAGGAGTTCCCACATATGCTGAGCACTTGTTGGCTGCTTTTCCTTCACTCTGCGGTCCGACTCTTCCCAAACCATCTCAGTTGGGTTGAGGTCGGGGGATTGTGGAGGCCAGGTCATCTGATGCAGCACTCCATCACTCTCCTTGGTCAAATAGCCCTTACACAGCCTGGAGGTGTGTTTTGGGTCATTGTCCTGTTTAAAAACAAATGATAGTCCCACTAAGCGCAAACCAGATGGGATGGCATATCGCTGCAGAATGCTGTGGTAGCCATGCTGGTTAAGTGTGCCTTGAATTCTAAATAAATCACAGGCAGTGTCACCAGCAAAATACCATCATACCTCCTCCTCCATGCTTCACGGTGGGAACCACATATGCAGAGATCATCCGTTCACCTACTCTGCGTCTCACAAAGACACAGCTGTTGGAACCAAAAACCTCAGATTTGGACTCATCAGACCAAAAGACAGATTTCCACCGGTGTAATGTCCATTGCTCGTGTTTCGGCCCAAGCAGGTTTCTTCTAATTGGTGTCCGTTAGTAGTGGTTTCTTTGCAGCAATTTGACCATGAAGGCCTGATTCACGCAATCTCCTCTGAACAGTTGATGTTGAGATGTGTCTGTTACTTGAAGTCTGTGAAGCATTTGGGCTGCAATCTGAGGTGCAGTTAACGCTAATTAACTTATCCTCTGCAGCAGAGGTAACTCTGGGTCTTCCTTTCCTGTGGCAGTCCTCATGAGAGCCAGTTTCATCATAGCGCTTGATGGTTTTTGCCACTGCACTTGAAGAAACTTTCAAAGTTCTTAAAATTTTCCGGATTGACTGACCTTCATGTCTTAAAGTAATGATGGACTGTCATTTCTCTTTGCTTATTTGAGCTGTTCCTGCCATAATATGGACTTGGTCTTTTACCAAATAGGGCTATCTTCTGTATACCACACCTACCTTGCCACAACACAACTGATTGGCTCAAACGTATTAAGAAGGAAAGACATTTCACAAATTAACTTTTAACAAGGCACACCTGTTAATTAAAAGGCATTCCAGGTGACTATCTCATGATGCTGGTTGAGAGAATGCCAATAGTGTGCAAAGCTGTCATAAAGGCAAAGGGTGGCTACTTTGAAGAATCTAAAATATATTTTGATTTGTTTATCACTTTTTTGGTTACTACATGATTCCATATGTGTTATTCAATCGTTTTGATGTCTTCACTATTATTCTACAATGTAGAAAATAGTAAAAATAACAAAAAACTCTGGAATTAGTAGGTGTGTTCAAACATTTGACTGGTACTGTACATTTTTCAACCATGTTCCATCCTAAAAATTAGGAGTAAGCAAAGGTTTTAATTTCTGGTCAAACAGAAGGGGTCTTAGACAACATCAACCAGAAAAAGTATTAAAAGGTATTAGAAATACATAAAAACACAATAATATTGAAGTAAAGACCCCTGCCAACTAATAACAACACTTATATTTAGTTTAGGAGAAATTATTTGCCTTCTGTAAGTTTAAGAAACTTTGCCTTGTGTCTTGTAATTCCGTTACCAAAACCCCACATATCTTTAAGATATTTTCTAATTCCTCAACCTCATGAAGAGGGAGGATAATGAAAGTTGACAGAAGTAACAAGTAAAGTTAGACCTAGAGTATCATTAGTCATAGTGTTTTTACTGATATCACATTTGTTTAGGAATTATTAAGTGATTAAAACATGTAATTCTGTTCCCAAATCAGTAACGGAATTACTGGAAAACATGTAAAGGAATAACTTCAATTGAATTGGCTACAATGGGAAATCATAGCAGTAGCAAACAACAGTTGGGTCACCTGCTACTGTCCTCCCTTCCACTGGCATACTGTTATGTTCAGCTCATAGGGTCTCCTGCCACTGTCCTCCCTTCCACTGGCATACTGTTATGTTCAGCTGATAACTTTTTAAAAAATCTTTCTGTCATCTGGTGGTCAAAGCAATACTGTGAAAACAGTCTGGCCAACCCCTCTGTACTGTACTGAGCTCTACTGTGCTGTACTGTGATGTCCAAACTTGTGAAACATAGACGTCTATGATTGGTTCATATTCGGTCTGGTCCGGACCAACCAAATGCGGTCTTGTTTGGGGGCGGAGCTCATTACAATAATAGCCAGTGTGTAGAATAATACCCAAATATGCAAAATAAGGATATAGTATATTCTACCTTTTTGTACCTATTCAGGATACATCACCATGAAGAGAATGACTTTCATATCCATAATGATGCATTTCTGTGTAGTACAGATCAGGGACCCATGATGTCAATCCATTACCGTAATTCCGTCACTGGATGTAAATCCACTTCACCTACTGTAGTTCAATAACAACATTCAGACTCATACACGTAGTTGACACCTCATTCTTTCTGCAGACATCTTTGAATCTTAATTGGGAGCAGATATTTAACAGAGCTTTTGGAAAACGTAGTCACATTCAGAAACTGTTACCAAACTATCTGCACAGTTCTTCCCCCAAAAATGTTGGTGTGAAAATGTTCTGTGTAAATTGTTCAAAGTAGTCATTTTGCATAGAATTGTATGGTTTGTCAAAGTGAAATCAATGATTTTTGTTTGGCATACATGTTAAAGTGAAAAATCTGAGTCAAAGCGTAATTCCGTTACCGTGGAGTTGCACATACCATATCTGTATTCCACCTTAATGTGTATTTGATATTGTTCAGAGCAAAATTCACCCTTTAATTTGCTAACCCCTACTTACCATAGTTATTAATTCAAGATTCCAATCGAAGGACTGTTTTTAAAACATCAATGAATTTGAAGCAGGTGCAGGAAACTGATAACCCATTGAGTTCAACACACAACCATGTAGCCTTAGAAAACCTGGCCTTGGCTTGGCAGTTAATTCATGCACCATGGAGTGTACTTGGCAATGCATTCTGCATCTTACAATCTCAAAGCTCAGAGTGCTGGAGTGTGTGTGTGTGTGTGTGTGTGTGTGTGTGTGTGTGTGTGTGTGTGTGTGTGTGTGTGGGGGTGTGTTACAAAGAACATACCGGTAATCCTTGGGACCTGTTTGTCTGTGAACAGGTTGCCATTGAGCTATAAAGGACTCCTATGCATTCTTATCTGTAAGAGTGTGTGTGTGTGTGTGTGTGTGTGTGTGTGTGTGTGTGTGTGTGTATAGAACCTATAACCATCCAGCCAGAGCCCAGCTCCACCATAGAACCTATAACCATCCAGCCAGAGCCCAGCTCCAATATATAACCTATAACCAACCAGCCAGAGCCCAGCTCCACTATAGAACCTATAACCATGCAGCCAGTTCCCAGCTCCACTATAGAACCTATAGCCATCCAGCCAGAACCCAGCTCCACTATATAACCTATTATCCAGCCAGAACCCAGCTCCACTATAGAACCTATCATCCAGCCAGAACCCAGCTCCACTATAGAACCTATAACCATCCAGCCAGAACCCAGCTCCACTATAGAACCTATAACCATCCAGCCAGAACCCAGCTCCACTATATAACCTATAACCATCCAGCCAGAACCCAGCTCCACTATATAACCTATAACCATCCAGCCAGAACCCAGCTCCACTATAGAACCTATAACCATCCAGCCAGAACCCATCTCCACTATATAACCTATAACCATCCAGCCAGAACCCAGCTCCACTATAGAACCTATAACCATCCAGCCAGAACCCAGCTCCACTATATAACCTATAACCATCCAGCCAGAACCCAGCTCCACTATATAACCTATAACCATCCAGCCAGAACCCAGCTCCACTATAGAACCTATAACCATCCAGCCAGAACCCAGCTCCACTATATAACCTATAACCATCCAGCCAGAACCCAGCTCCACTATATAACCTATCATCCAGCCAGAACCCAGCTCCACTATATAACCTATAACCATCCAGCCAGAACCCAGCTCCACTATAGAACCTATAACCATCCAGCCAGAGCCCAGCTCCATTATAGAACCTATAACCATCCAGCCAGAAACCAGCTCCACTATATAATCTATAACCATCCAGCAGGAACCCAGCTCCACTATAGAACCTATAACCATCCAGCCAGAACCCAGCTCCATTATAGAACCTATAACCATCCAGCCAGAGCCCAGCTCCACTATAGAACCTATAACCATCCAGCCAGATCCCAGCTCCACTATAGAACCTATAGCCATCCAGCCAGAACCCAGCTCTACTATAGAACCTATAACCATGCAGCCAGAGCCCAGCTCCACTATAGAACCTATAACCATCCAGCCAGAAACCAGCTCCACTATAGAACCTATAACCATCCAGCCAGATCCCAGCTCCACTATAGAACCTATAACCATCCAGCCAGAGCCCAGCTCCACTATATAACCTATAACCATCCAGCCAGAACCCAGCTCCACTATAGAACCTATAACCATCCAGACAGAACCCAGCTCCACTATATAACCTATAACCATCCAGCCAGAACCCAGCTCCACTATAGAACCTGTAACCATCCAGCCAGAACCCAGCTCCACTATATAACCTATAACCATCCAGCCAGAACCCAGCTCCACTATAGAACCTATAACCATCCAGACAGAACCCAGCTCCACTATAGAACCTATAACCATCCAGCCAGAACCCAGCTCCACTATAGAACCTATAACCATCCAGCCAGAACCCAGCTCCACTATATAACATATCATCCAGCCAGAACCCAGCTCCACTATAGAACCTATAATCATCCAGCCAGAACCCAGCTCCACTATAGAACCTATAACCATCCAGCTAGAGCCCAGCTCCATTATAGAACCTATAACCATCCAGCCAGAACCCAACTCCACTATAGAATCTATAACCATCCAGCCAGAACCCAGCTCCACTATAGAACCTATAACCATCCAGCCAGAACCCAGCTCCACTATAGAACCTATAACCATCCAGCCAGAACCCAGCTCCATTATAGAACCTATAACCATCCAGCCAGAAACCAGCTCCACTATAGAACCTATAACCATCCAGCCAGAGCCCAGCTCCACTATAGAACCTATAACCATCCAGCCAGAGCCCAGCTCCACTATAGAACCTATAATCATCCAGCCAGAACCCAGCTCCACTATAGAACCTATAACCATCCAGCTAGAGCCCAGCTCCATTATAGAACCTATAACCATCCAGCCAGAACCCAACTCCACTATATAACCTATAACCATCCAGCCAGAACCCAGCTCCACTATATAACCTATAACCATCCAGCCAGAACCCAGCTCCACTATAGAACCTATAACCATCCAGCCAGAACCCAGCTCCACTATATAACCTATAACCATCCAGCCAGAACCCAGCTCCACTATATAACCTATCATCCAGCCAGAACCCAGCTCCACTATAGAACCTATAACCATCCAGCCAGAACCCAGCTCCACTATATAACCTATAACCATCCAGCCAGAACCCAGCTCCACTATATAACCTATAACCATCCAGCCAGAACCCAGCTCCACTATATAACCTATAACCATCCAGCCAGAACCCAGCTCCACTATATAACCTATAACCATCCAGCCAGAACCCAGCTCCACTATAGAACCTATAACCATCCAGCCAGAACCCAGCTCCACTATAGAACCTATAACCATCCAGCCAGAACCCAGCTCCACTATATAACCTATAACCATCCAGCCAGAACCCAGCTCCACTATATAACCTATAACCATCCAGCCAGAACCCAGCTCCACTATAGAACCTATAACCATCCAGCTAGAGCCCAGCTCCATTATAGAACCTATAACCATCCAGCCAGAACCCAACTCCACTATATAACCTATAACCATCCAGCCAGAACCCAGCTCCACTATATAACCTATAACCATCCAGCCAGAACCCAGCTCCACTATAGAACCTATAACCATCCAGCCAGAACCCAGCTCCACTATAGAACCTATAACCATCCAGCCAGAACCCAGCTCCACTATATAACCTATCATCCAGCCAGAACCCAGCTCCACTATAGAACCTATAACCATCCAGCCAGAACCCAGCTCCACTATAGAACCTATAACCATCCAGCCAGAGCCCAGCTCCATTATAGAACCTATAACCATCCAGCCAGAAACCAGCTCCACTATATAATCTATAACCATCCAGCAGGAACCCAGCTCCACTATAGAACCTATAACCATCCAGCCAGAACCCAGCTCCATTATAGAACCTATAACCATGCAGCCAGAGCCCAGCTCCACTATAGAACCTATAACCATCCAGCCAGAACCCAGCTCCACTATAGAACCTATAGCCATCCAGCCAGAACCCAGCTCTACTATAGAACCTATAACCATGCAGCCAGAGCCCAGCTCCACTATAGAACCTATAACCATCCAGCCAGAAACCAGCTCCACTATAGAACCTATAACCATCCAGCCAGATCCCAGCTCCACTATAGAACCTATAACCATCCAGCCAGAGCCCAGCTCCACTATATAACCTATAACCATCCAGCCAGAACCCAGCTCCACTATAGAACCTATAACCATCCAGACAGAACCCAGCTCCACTATATAACCTATAACCATCCAGCCAGAACCCAGCTCCACTATAGAACCTGTAACCATCCAGCCAGAACCCAGCTCCACTATATAACCTATAACCATCCAGCCAGAACCCAGCTCCACTATAGAACCTATAACCATCCAGCCAGAACCCAGCTCCACTATAGAACCTATAACCATCCAGCCAGAACCCAGCTCCACTATATAACCTATAACCACCCAGCCAGAACCCAGCTCCACTATATAACCTATAACCATCCAGCCAGAACCCAGCTCCACTATAGAACCTATAACCATCCAGCTAGAGCCCAGCTCCATTATAGAACCTATAACCATCCAGCCAGAACCCAACTCCACTATATAACCTATAACCATCCAGCCAGAACCCAGCTCCACTATATAACCTATAACCATCCAGCCAGAACCCAGCTCCACTATAGAACCTATAACCATCCAGCCAGAACCCAGCTCCACTATATAACCTATAACCATCCAGCCAGAACCCAGCTCCACTATATAACCTATCATCCAGCCAGAACCCAGCTCCACTATAGAACCTATAACCATCCAGCCAGAACCCAGCTCCACTATAGAACCTATAACCATCCAGCCAGAGCCCAGCTCCATTATAGAACCTATAACCATCCAGCCAGAAACCAGCTCCACTATATAATCTATAACCATCCAGCAGGAACCCAGCTCCACTATAGAACCTATAACCATCCAGCCAGAACCCAGCTCCATTATAGAACCTATAACCATGCAGCCAGAGCCCAGCTCCACTATAGAACCTATAACCATCCAGCCAGAACCCAGCTCCACTATAGAACCTATAGCCATCCAGCCAGAACCCAGCTCTACTATAGAACCTATAACCATGCAGCCAGAGCCCAGCTCCACTATAGAACCTATAACCATCCAGCCAGAAACCAGCTCCACTATAGAACCTATAACCATCCAGCCAGATCCCAGCTCCACTATAGAACCTATAACCATCCAGCCAGAGCCCAGCTCCACTATATAACCTATAACCATCCAGCCAGAACCCAGCTCCACTATAGAACCTATAACCATCCAGACAGAACCCAGCTCCACTATATAACCTATAACCATCCAGCCAGAACCCAGCTCCACTATAGAACCTGTAACCATCCAGCCAGAACCCAGCTCCACTATATAACCTATAACCATCCAGCCAGAACCCAGCTCCACTATAGAACCTATAACCATCCAGACAGAACCCAGCTCCACTATAGAACCTATAACCATCCAGCCAGAACCCAGCTCCACTATAGAACCTATAACCATCCAGCCAGAACCCAGCTCCACTATATAACATATCATCCAGCCAGAAATCAGCTCCACTATAGAACCTATAATCATCCAGCCAGAACCCAGCTCCACTATAGAACCTATAACCATCCAGCTAGAGCCCAGCTCCATTATAGAACCTATAACCATCCAGCCAGAACCCAACTCCACTATAGAATCTATAACCATCCAGCCAGAACCCAGCTCCACTATAGAACCTATAACCATCCAGCCAGAACCCAGCTCCACTATAGAACCTATAACCATCCAGCCAGAACCCAGCTCCATTATAGAACCTATAACCATCCAGCCAGAAACCAGCTCCACTATAGAACCTATAACCATCCAGCCAGAGCCCAGCTCCACTATAGAACCTATAACCATCCAGCCAGAGCCCAGCTCCACTATATAACCTATAACCATCCAGCCAGAACCCAGCTCCACTATAGAACCTATAACAATCCAGCCAGAACCCAGCTCCACTATAGAACCTATAACCATCCAGCCAGAGCCCAGCTCCACTATAGAACCTATAACCATCCAGACAGAACCCAGCTCCACTATATAACCTATAACCATCCAGCCAGAACCCAGCTCCACTATAGAACCTGTAACCATCCAGCCAGAACCCAGCTCCACTATAGAACCTATAACCATCCAGCCAGAGCCCAGCTCCATTATAGAACCTATAACCATCCAGCCAGAACCCAGCTCCACTATATAACCTATAACCATCCAGCCAGAACCCAGCTCCACTATATAACCTATAACCATCCAGCCAGAACCCAGCTCCATTATAGAACCTATAACCATCCAGCCAGAGCCCAGCTCCATTATAGAACCTATAACCATCCAGCCAGAACCCAGCTCCACTATATAATCTATAACCATCCAGCCAGAACCCAGCTCCACTATAGAAACTATAACCATCCAGCCAGAACCCAGCTCCATTATAGAACCTATAACCATCCAGCCAGAGCCCAGCTCCACTATAGAACCTATAACCATCCAGCCAGATCCCAGCTCCACTATAGAACCTATAGCCATCCAGCCAGAACCCAGCTCTACTATAGAACCTATAACCATCCAGCCAGAGCCCAGCTCCACTATAGAACCTATAACCATCCAGCCAGAGCCCAGCTCCACTATAGAACCTATAACCATCCAGCCAGATCCCAGCTCCACTATAGAACCTATAACCATCCAGCCAGAGCCCAGCTCCACTATATAACCTATAACCATCCAGCCAGAACCTAGCTCCACTATAGAACCTATAACCATCCAGACAGAACCCAGCTCCACTATGTAACCTATAACCATCCAGCCAGAACCCAGCTCCACTATAGAACCTGTAACCATCCAGCCAGAACCCAGCTCCACTATAGAACCTATAACCATCCAGCCAGAACCCAGCTCCACTATAGAACCTATAACCATCCAGACAGAACCCAGCTCCACTATAGAACCTATAACCATCCAGCCAGAACCCAGCTCCACTATAGAACCTATAACCATCCAGCCAGAACCCAGCTCCACGATATAACCTATCATCCAGCCAGAACCCAGCTCCACTATAGAACCTATAATCATCCAGCCAGAACCCAGCTCCACTATAGAACCTATAACCATCCAGCCAGAGCCCAGCTCCATTATAGAACCTATAACCATCCAGCCAGAACCCAGCTCCACTATAGAATCTATAACCATCCAGCCAGAACCCAGCTCCACTATAGAACCTATAACCATCCAGCCAGAACCCAGCTCCACTATAGAACCTATAACCATCCAGCCAGAACCCAGCTCCATTACAGAACCTATAACCATCAAGCCAGAAACCAGCTCCACTATAGAACCTATAACCATCCAGCCAGAGCCCAGCTCCACTATAGAACCTATAACCATCCAGCCAGAGCCCAGCTCCACTATATAACCTAAAACCATCCAGCCAGAACCCAGCTCCACTATAGAACCTATAACCATCCAGCCAGAACCCAGCTCCACTATAGAACCTATAACCATCCAGCCAGAACCCAGCTCCACTATAGAACCTATAACCATCCAGACAGAACCCAGCTCCACTATATAACCTATAACCATCCAGCCAGAACCCAGCTCCACTATAGAACCTGTAACCATCCAGCCAGAACCCAGCTCCACTATAGAACCTATAACCATCCAGCCAGAGCCCAGCTCCATTATAGAACCTATAACCATCCAGCCAGAACCCAGCTCCACTATATAATCTATAACCATCCAGCCAGAACCCAGCTCCACTATAGAACCTATAACCATCCAGCCAGAACCAAGCTCCATTATAGAACCTATAACCATCCAGCCAGAGCCCAGCTCCACTATGGAACCTATAACCATCCAGCCAGATCCCAGCTCCACTATAGAACCTATAGCCATCCAGCCAGAACCCAGCTCCACTATAGAACCTATAACCATCCAGCCAGAGCCCAGCTCCACTTTAGAACCTATAACCATCCAGCCAGATCCCAGCTCCACTATAGAACCTATAACCATCCAGCCAGATCCCAGCTCCACTATAGAACCTATAACCATCCAGCCAGAGCCCAGCTCCACTATATAACCTATAACCATCCAGCCAGAACCCAGCTCCACTATAGAACCTATAACCATCCAGACAGAACCCAGCTCCACTATATAACCTATAACCATCCAGCCAGAACCCAGCTCCACTATAGAACCTGTAACCATCCAGCCAGAACCCAGCTCCACTATATAACCTATAACCATCCAGCCAGAACCCAGCTCCACTATAGAACCTATAACCATCCAGACAGAACCCAGCTCCACTATAGAACCTATAACCATCCAGCTAGAACCCAGCTCCACTATAGAACCTATAACCATCCAGCCAGAACCCAGCTCCACTATATAACCTATCATCCAGCCAGAACCCAGCTCCACTATAGAACCTATAATCATCCAGCCAGAACCCAGCTCCACTATAGAACCTATAACCATCCAGCTAGAGCCCAGCTCCATTATAGAACCTATAACCATCCAGCCAGAACCCAGCTCCACTATAGAATCTATAACATCCAGCCAGAACCCAGCTCCACTATAGAACCTATAACCATCCAGCCAGAACCCAGCTCCACTATAGAACCTATAACCATCCAGCCAGAACCCAGCTCCACTATAGAACCTATAACCATCCAGCCAGAACCCAGCTCCATTACAGAACCTATAACCATCCAGCCAGAAACCAGCTCCACTATAGAACCTATAACCATCCAGCCAGAGCCCAGCTCCACTATAGAACCTATAACCATCCAGCCAGAGCCCAGCTCCACTATATAACCTAAAACCATCCAGCCAGAACCCAGCTCCACTATAGAACCTATAACCATCCAGCCAGAACCCAGCTCCACTATAGAACCTATAACCATCCAGCCAGAGCCCAGCTCCACTATAGAACCTATAACCATCCAGACAGAACCCAGCTCCACTATATAACCTATAACCATCCAGCCAGAACCCAGCTCCACTATAGAACCTGTAACCATCCAGCCAGAACCCAGCTCCACTATAGAACCTATAACCATCCAGCCAGAGCCCAGCTCCATTATAGAACCTATAACCATCCAGCCAGAACCCAGCTCCACTATATAATCTATAACCATCCAGCCAGAACCCAGCTCCACTATAGAACCTATAACCATCCAGCCAGAACCCAGCTCCATTATAGAACCTATAACCATCCAGCCAGAGCCCAGCTCCACTATGGAACCTATAACCATCCAGCCAGATCCCAGCTCCACTATAGAACCTATAGCCATCCAGCCAGAACCCAGCTCCACTATAGAACCTATAACCATCCAGCCAGAGCCCAGCTCCACTTTAGAACCTATAACCATCCAGCCAGATCCCAGCTCCACTATAGAACCTATAACCATCCAGCCAGATCCCAGCTCCACTATAGAACCTATAACCATCCAGCCAGAGCCCAGCTCCACTATATAACCTATAACCATCCAGCCAGAACCCAGCTCCACTATAGAACCTATAACCATCCAGACAGAACCCAGCTCCACTATATAACCTATAACCATCCAGCCAGAACCCAGCTCCACTATAGAACCTGTAACCATCCAGCCAGAACCCAGCTCCACTATATAACCTATAACCATCCAGCCAGAACCCAGCTCCTCTATATAACCTATAACCATCCAGACAGAACCCAGCTCCACTATAGAACCTATAACCATCCAGCCAGAACCCAGCTCCACTATAGAACCTATAACCATCCAGCCAGAACCCAGCTCCACTATATAACCTATCATCCAGCCAGAACCCAGCTCCACTATAGAACCTATAATCATCCAGCCAGAACCCAGCTCCACTATATAACCTATAACCATCCAGCTAGAGCCCAGCTCCATTATAGAACCTATAACCATCCAGCCAGAACCCAGCTCCACTATAGAATCTATAACATCCAGCCAGAACCCAGCTCCACTATAGAACCTATAACCATCCAGCCAGAACCCAGCTCCACTATAGAACCTATAACCATCCAGCCAGAACCCAGCTCCATTATAGAACCTATAACCATCCAGCCAGAAACCAGCTCCACTATAGAACCTATAACCATCCAGCCAGAGCCCAGCTCCACTATAGAACCTATAACCATCCAGCCAGAGCCCAGCTCCACTATATAACCTATAACCATCCAGCCAGAACCCAGCTCCACTTTAGGACCTATAACCATCCAGCCAGAACCCAGCTCCACTATAGAACCTATAACCATCCAGCCAGAGCCCAGCTCCACTATAGAACCTATAACCATCCAGACAGATCCCAGCTCCACTATATAACCTATACCATCCAGCCAGAACCCAGCTCCACTATAGAACCTGTAACGATCCAGCCAGAACCCAGCTCCACTATAGAACCTATAACCATCCAACCAGAGCCCAGCTCCATTATAGAACCTATAACCTTCCAGCCAGAAACCAGCTCCACTATATAACCTATAACCATCCAGCCATAACCCAGCTCCACTATATAACCTATAACCATCCAGCCAGAACCCAGTTCCACTATATAACCTATAACCATCCAGCCAGTGCCCAGCTCCACTATATAACCTATAACCATCCAGCCAGAACCCAGCTCCACTATATAACCTATCATCCATCCAGAACCCAGCTCCACTATAGAACCTATAACCATCCAGCCAGAACCCAGCTCCACTACATCCAGCCAGAACCCAGCTCCACTATAGAACCTATAACCATCCAGCCAGAGCCCAGCTCCATTATAGAACCTATAACCATCCAGCCAGAACCCAGCTCCACTATATAATCTATAATCATCCAGCCAGAACCCAGCTCCACTATAGAACCTATAACCATCCAGCCAGAGCCCAGCTCCACTATAGAACCTATAACCATCCAGCCAGATCCCAGCTCCACTATAGAACCTATAACCATCCAGCCAGAGCCCAGCTCCACTATATAACCTATAACCATCCAGCCAGAACCTAGCTCCACTATAGAACCTATAACCATCCAGACAGAACCCAGCTCCACTATGTAACCTATAACCATCCAGCCAGAACCCAGCTCCACTATAGAACCTGTAACCATCCAGCCAGAACCCAGCTCCACTATAGAACCTATAACCATCCAGCCAGAACCCAGCTCCACTATAGAACCTATAACCATCCAGACAGAACCCAGCTCCACTATAGAACCTATAACCATCCAGCCAGAACCCAGCTCCACTATAGAACCTATAACCATCCAGCCAGAACCCAGCTCCACGATATAACCTATCATCCAGCCAGAACCCAGCTCCACTATAGAACCTATAATCATCCAGCCAGAACCCAGCTCCACTATAGAACCTATAACCATCCAGCCAGAGCCCAGCTCCATTATAGAACCTATAACCATCCAGCCAGAACCCAGCTCCACTATAGAATCTATAACCATCCAGCCAGAACCCAGCTCCACTATAGAACCTATAACCATCCAGCCAGAACCCAGCTCCACTATAGAACCTATAACCATCCAGCCAGAACCCAGCTCCATTACAGAACCTATAACCATCAAGCCAGAAACCAGCTCCACTATAGAACCTATAACCATCCAGCCAGAGCCCAGCTCCACTATATAACCTAAAACCATCCAGCCAGAACCCAGCTCCACTATAGAACCTATAACCATCCAGCCAGAACCCAGCTCCACTATAGAACCTATAACCATCCAGCCAGAACCCAGCTCCACTATAGAACCTATAACCATCCAGACAGAACCCAGCTCCACTATATAACCTATAACCATCCAGCCAGAACCCAGCTCCACTATAGAACCTGTAACCATCCAGCCAGAACCCAGCTCCACTATAGAACCTATAACCATCCAGCCAGAGCCCAGCTCCATTATAGAACCTATAACCATCCAGCCAGAACCCAGCTCCACTATATAATCTATAACCATCCAGCCAGAACCCAGCTCCACTATAGAACCTATAACCATCCAGCCAGAACCAAGCTCCATTATAGAACCTATAACCATCCAGCCAGAGCCCAGCTCCACTATGGAACCTATAACCATCCAGCCAGATCCCAGCTCCACTATAGAACCTATAGCCATCCAGCCAGAACCCAGCTCCACTATAGAACCTATAACCATCCAGCCAGAGCCCAGCTCCACTTTAGAACCTATAACCATCCAGCCAGATCCCAGCTCCACTATAGAACCTATAACCATCCAGCCAGATCCCAGCTCCACTATAGAACCTATAACCATCCAGCCAGAGCCCAGCTCCACTATATAACCTATAACCATCCAGCCAGAACCCAGCTCCACTATAGAACCTATAACCATCCAGACAGAACCCAGCTCCACTATATAACCTATAACCATCCAGCCAGAACCCAGCTCCACTATAGAACCTGTAACCATCCAGCCAGAACCCAGCTCCACTATATAACCTATAACCATCCAGCCAGAACCCAGCTCCACTATAGAACCTATAACCATCCAGACAGAACCCAGCTCCACTATAGAACCTATAACCATCCAGCCAGAACCCAGCTCCACTATAGAACCTATAACCATCCAGCCAGAACCCAGCTCCACTATATAACCTATCATCCAGCCAGAACCCAGCTCCACTATAGAACCTATAATCATCCAGCCAGAACCCAGCTCCACTATAGAACCTATAACCATCCAGCTAGAGCCCAGCTCCATTATAGAACCTATAACCATCCAGCCAGAACCCAGCTCCACTATAGAATCTATAACATCCAGCCAGAACCCAGCTCCACTATAGAACCTATAACCATCCAGCCAGAACCCAGCTCCACTATAGAACCTATAACCATCCAGCCAGAACCCAGCTCCACTATAGAACCTATAACCATCCAGCCAGAACCCAGCTCCATTACAGAACCTATAACCATCCAGCCAGAAACCAGCTCCACTATAGAACCTATAACCATCCAGCCAGAGCCCAGCTCCACTATAGAACCTATAACCATCCAGCCAGAGCCCAGCTCCACTATATAACCTAAAACCATCCAGCCAGAACCCAGCTCCACTATAGAACCTATAACCATCCAGCCAGAACCCAGCTCCACTATAGAACCTATAACCATCCAGCCAGAGCCCAGCTCCACTATAGAACCTATAACCATCCAGACAGAACCCAGCTCCACTATATAACCTATAACCATCCAGCCAGAACCCAGCTCCACTATAGAACCTGTAACCATCCAGCCAGAACCCAGCTCCACTATAGAACCTATAACCATCCAGCCAGAGCCCAGCTCCATTATAGAACCTATAACCATCCAGCCAGAACCCAGCTCCACTATATAATCTATAACCATCCAGCCAGAACCCAGCTCCACTATAGAACCTATAACCATCCAGCCAGAACCCAGCTCCATTATAGAACCTATAACCATCCAGCCAGAGCCCAGCTCCACTATGGAACCTATAACCATCCAGCCAGATCCCAGCTCCACTATAGAACCTATAGCCATCTAGCCAGAACCCAGCTCCACTATAGAACCTATAACCATCCAGCCAGAGCCCAGCTCCACTTTAGAACCTATAACCATCCAGCCAGATCCCAGCTCCACTATAGAACCTATAACCATCCAGCCAGATCCCAGCTCCACTATAGAACCTATAACCATCCAGCCAGAGCCCAGCTCCACTATATAACCTATAACCATCCAGCCAGAACCCAGCTCCACTATAGAACCTATAACCATCCAGACAGAACCCAGCTCCACTATATAACCTATAACCATCCAGCCAGAACCCAGCTCCACTATAGAACCTGTAACCATCCAGCCAGAACCCAGCTCCACTATATAACCTATAACCATCCAGCCAGAACCCAGCTCCTCTATATAACCTATAACCATCCAGACAGAACCCAGCTCCACTATAGAACCTATAACCATCCAGCCAGAACCCAGCTCCACTATAGAACCTATAACCATCCAGCCAGAACCCAGCTCCACTATATAACCTATCATCCAGCCAGAACCCAGCTCCACTATAGAACCTATAATCATCCAGCCAGAACCCAGCTCCACTATATAACCTATAACCATCCAGCTAGAGCCCAGCTCCATTATAGAACCTATAACCATCCAGCCAGAACCCAGCTCCACTATAGAATCTATAACATCCAGCCAGAACCCAGCTCCACTATAGAACCTATAACCATCCAGCCAGAACCCAGCTCCACTATAGAACCTATAACCATCCAGCCAGAACCCAGCTCCATTATAGAACCTATAACCATCCAGCCAGAAACCAGCTCCACTATAGAACCTATAACCATCCAGCCAGAGCCCAGCTCCACTATAGAACCTATAACCATCCAGCCAGAGCCCAGCTCCACTATATAACCTATAACCATCCAGCCAGAACCCAGCTCCACTTTAGGACCTATAACCATCCAGCCAGAACCCAGCTCCACTATAGAACCTATAACCATCCAGCCAGAGCCCAGCTCCACTATAGAACCTATAACCATCCAGACAGATCCCAGCTCCACTATATAACCTATACCATCCAGCCAGAACCCAGCTCCACTATAGAACCTGTAACGATCCAGCCAGAACCCAGCTCCACTATAGAACCTATAACCATCCAACCAGAGCCCAGCTCCATTATAGAACCTATAACCTTCCAGCCAGAAACCAGCTCCACTATATAACCTATAACCATCCAGCCATAACCCAGCTCCACTATATAACCTATAACCATCCAGCCAGAACCCAGTTCCACTATATAACCTATAACCATCCAGCCAGTGCCCAGCTCCACTATATAACCTATAACCATCCAGCCAGAACCCAGCTCCACTATATAACCTATCATCCATCCAGAACCCAGCTCCACTATAGAACCTATAACCATCCAGCCAGAACCCAGCTCCACTATAGAACCTATAACCATCCAGCCAGAGCCCAGCTCCATTATAGAACCTATAACCATCCAGCCATAACCCAGCTCCACTATATAATCTATAATCATCCAGCCAGAACCCAGCTCCACTATAGAACCTATAACCATCCAGCCAGAACCCAGCTCCATTATAGAACCTATAACCATCCAGCCAGAGCCCAGCTCCACTATAGAACCTATAACCATACAGCCAGATCCCAGCTCCACTATAGAGCCTATAGCCATCCAGCCAGAACCCAGCTCTACTATAGAACCTATAACCATCCAGCCAGAACCCAGCTCCACTATAGAACCTATAACCATCCAGCCAGAGCCCAGCTCCACTATAGAACCTATAACCATCCAGCCAGATCTCAGCTCCACTATAGAACCTATAACCATCCAGCCAAAGCCCAGCTCCACTACATAACCTATAACCATCCAGCCAGAACCCAGCTCCACTATAGAACCTATAACCATCCAGCCAGAACCCAGCTCCACTATATAACCTATAACCATCCAGCCAGAACCCAGCTCCACTATAGAACCTGTAACCATCCAGCCAGAACCCAGCTCCACTATAGAACCTATAACCATCTAGCCAGAACCCAGCTCCACTATAGAACCTATAACCATCCAGACAGAACCCAGCTCCACTATAGAACCTATAATCATCCAGCCAGAACCCAGCTCCACTATAGAACCTATAACCATCCAGCCAGAACCCAGCTCCACGATATAACCTATCATCCAGCCAGAACCCAGCTCCACTATAGAACCTATAATCATCCAGCCAGAACCCAGCTCCACTATAGAACCTATAACCATCCAGCCAGAGCCCAGCTCCATTATAGAACCTATAACCATCCAGCCAGAACCCAGCTCCACTATAGAATCTATAACCATCCAGCCAGAAACCAGCTCCACTATAGAACCTATAACCATCCAGCCAGAACCCAGCTCCACTATAGAACCTATAACCATCCAGCCAGAACCCAGCTCCATTATAGAACCTATAACCATCCAGCCAGAAACCAGCTCCACTATAGAACCTATAACCATCCAGCCAGAGCCCAGCTCTACTATAGAACCTATAACCATCCAGCCAGAGCCCAGCTCCACTATATAACCTAAAACCATCCAGCCAGAACCCAGCTCCACTATAGAACCTATAACCATCCAGCCAGAACCCAGCTCCACTATAGAACCTATAACCATCCAGCCAGAGCCCAGCTCCACTATAGAACCTATAACCATCCAGACAGAACCCAGCTCCTCTATAAAACCTATAACCATCCAGCCAGAACCCAGCTCCACTATAGAACCTGTAACCATCCAGCCAGAACCCAGCTCCACTATAGAACCTATAACCATCCAGCCAGAGCCCAGCTCCATTATAGAACCTATAACCATCCAGCCAGAACCCAGCTCCACTATATAATCTATAATCATCCAGCCAGAACCCAGCTCCACTATAGAACCTATAACCATCCAGCCAGAACCCAGCTCCATTATAGAACCTATAACCATCCAGCCAGAGCCCAGCTCCACTATAGAACCTATAACCATCCAGCCAGATCCCAGCTCCACTATAGAACCTATAGCCATCCAGCCAGAACCCAGCTCTACTATAGAACCTATAACCTTCCAGCCAGAGCCCAGCTCCACTATAGAACCTATAACCATCCAGCCAGAGCCCAGCTCCACTATAGAACCTATAACCATCCAGCCAGATCCCAGCTCCACTATAGAACCTATAACCATCCAGCCAGAGCCCAGCTCCACTATATAACCTATAACCATCCAGCCAGAACCCAGCTCCACTATAGAACCTATAACCATCCAGCCAGAACCCAGCTCCACTATATAACCTGTAACCATCCAGCCAGAACCCAGCTCCACTATAGAACCTGTAACCATCCAGCCAGAACCCAGCTCCACTATAGAACCTATAACCATCCAGCCAGAACCCAGCTCCACTATAGAACCTATAACCATCCAGACAGAACCCAGCTCCACTATAGAACCTATAACCATCCAGCCAGAACCCAGCTCCACTATAGAACCTATAACCATCCAGCCAGAACCCAGCTCCACGATATAACCTATCATCCAGCCAGAACCCAGCTCCACTATAGAACCTATAATCATCCAGCCAGAACCCAGCTCCACCATAGAACCTATAACCATCCAGCCAGAGCCTAGCTCCATTATAGAACCTATAACCATCCAGCCAGAACCCAGCTCCACTATAGAATCTATAACCATCCAGCCAGAAACCAGCTCCACTATAGAACCTATAACCATCCAGCCAGAACCCAGCTCCACTATAGAACCTATAACCATCCAGCCAGAACCCAGCTCCATTATAGAACCTATAACCATCCAGCCAGAAACCAGCTCCACTATAGAACCTATAACCATCCAGCCAGAGCCCAGCTCCACTATAGAACCTATAACCATCCAGCCAGAGCCCAGCTCCACTATATAACCTAAAACCATCCAGCCAGAACCCAGCTCCACTATAGAACCTATAACCATCCAGCCAGAACCCAGCTCCACTATAGAACCTATAACAATCCAGCCAGAGCCCAGCTCCACTATAGAACCTATAACCATCCAGACAGAACCCAGCTCCACTATATAACCTATAACCATCCAGCCAGAACCCAGCTCCACTATAGAACCTGTAACCATCCAGCCAGAACCCAGCTCCACTATAGAACCTATAACCATCCAGCCAGAGCCTAGCTCCATTATAGAACCTATAACCATCCAGCCAGAACCCAGCTCCACTATATAATCTATAACCATTCAGCCAGAACCCAGCTCCACTATAGAACCTATAACCATCCAGCCAGAACCCAGCTCCATTATAGAACCTATAACCATCCAGCCAGAGCCCAGCTCCACTATAGAACCTATAACCATCCAGCCAGATCCCAGCTCAACTATAGAACCTCTAGCCATCCAGCCAGAACCCATCTCTACTATAGAACCTATAACCATCCAGCCAGAGCCCAGCTCCACTATAGAACCTATAACCATCCAGCCAGAGCCCAGCTCCACTATAGAACCTATAACCATCCAGCCAGATCCCAGCTCCACTATAGAACCTATAACCATCCAGACAGAACCCAGCTCCACTATATAACCTATAACCATCCAGCCAGAACCCAGCTCCACTATAGAACCTATAACCATCCAGACAGAACCCAAATCCACTATATAACCTATAACCATCCAGCCAGAACCAAGCTCCACTATAGAACCTGTAACCATTCAGCCAGAACCCAGCTCCACTATAGAACCTATAACCATCTAGCCAGAACCCAGCTCCACTATAGAACCTATAACCATTCAGACAGAACCCAGCTCCACTATAGAACCTATAACCATCCAGCTATAACCATTGGGGGGCGTATTGTAGGGGGTACATCTTAAGGGTTTACGTAGTTCTCCTCAAACAGACAACCTTATTATCATCTCTGGCAGTTTCACTTCAGAACTCAAAGACCATTGAATGTTCCTGGGTGGTGAAAAATGCTAATTAGCATTGTCTTGTCAGTCTCTGCTGCTCTGTCCTGCTCTGTCCTGCTCTGTCCTGCTCTCTCCTGCTCTGTCCTGCTCTCTTCTGCTCTCTGAATGAAGAAGTGGAGCAGGAAGAGGAGGAGTAGGATGATGATGAAGATGAAGATGAAGATGAAGATGAAGATGAGGAAGAAGAAGAAGAAGAAGAAGAAGAAGAAGAAGAAGAAGTGTTGATTGGTTATCGGTGGGGCGGCAGGTAGCTTAGTGGTTAAGAGCGTTGTGCCAGTAACCGAAAGGTCGCTGGTTCTAATCCCCGAGCCGACTAGGTGAAAAATCTGTCGATGTGCCCTTGAGCAAGGCACTTAACCCTAATTGCTCCTGTAAGTCGCTCTGGATAAGAGCGTCTGCTAAATGACTAAAATGTAAATGTAGAACAGAGAGGAAGGTGGTGGGGGGAGAGCTGGGCAGAGAGGTGGGCTCCTCTCCACTTCTCCATTTAAAGAGCAGGAGAGTGAGAGAGACATGATGAGAGGAGGGGGGTCTAGCCAGACCCAAATGGAACCCTATTCCCTATATAGTGCACAACTTTTGACTAGGGTCCATAGGGAATAGGGTTCCATTTGGGACGCAAACAGAGCCAGGGACTGGAGGCTAGAGGACTGTGGACTCCCCCTTCTCCTCCTGGTGTCTCTGAAGCAGCAGGCACCTTGTCTCCCCATGGTGGGACTGTTGGTTCTAGACATGCCTCACTAATGAGTGGCAGAGTGGCACTTACTCTGTGTGTGTATGTGCACGTGTGTGTGTATGAGTGTGACTGGCTGTGTTTGGTGTGTGTTTGTGTGTGACTGATTGTGTTTCTGTAGGTCAGTCAATCAGTCAGTCAGATCCTCTCTTCTCCCAGTCTGTGATCGTTTCTCCCAGGGGGAGCAGAGCGGAGCGAGGGGGGATTGAGGCAAGGCAAGGCAGGCTCAGAGGTTTCTAGAAATGAGAGGAACACAAAGGTACAGAGGTCCCTTAGGAGAGGAGAGCTGTACTGGGTTGTTCCCAGAGGGAGGCGCTATGACAGCATTGTGAGAGAGGGAGGTGTTACGACAGCGTTGTGAGAGAGGGAGGCGCTACGACAGCGTTGGGAGAGAGGGAGGCGCTACGACAGCGTTGGGAGAGAGGGAGGCGATACGACAGCGTTGGGAGAGAGGGAGGCGCTACGACAGCCTTGGGAGAGAGGGAGGCGCTACGACAGAGTTGTGAGAGAGGGAGGTGCTACGACAGCGTTGGGAGAGAGGGAGGCGCTACGACAGCGTTGTGAGAGAGGGAGGTGCTACGACAGCATTGTGAGAGAGGGAGGTGCTACGACAGCGTTGGGAGAGAGGGAGGCGCTATGACAGCGTTGTGAGAGAGGGAGGGGCCACGACAGAGTTGTGAGAGAGGGAGGCGCTACGACAGCGTTGTGAGAGAGGGAGGTGCTACGACAGCATTGTGAGAGAGGGAGGTGCTACGACAGCGTTGGGAGAGAGGGAGGCGCTATGACAGCGTTGTGAGAGAGGGAGGGGCCACGACAGAGTTGTGAGAGAGGGAGGCGCTACGACAGAGTTATGAGAGAGGGAGGTGCTACGACAGCGTTGGGAGAGAGGGAGGCGCTACGACAGAGTTGTGAGAGAGGGAGGTGCTACGACAGCATTGTGAGAGAGAGAGACGCTACGACAGCGTTGGGAGAGAGGGAGGTGCTATGACAGCGTTGTGAGAGAGGGAGGCCCTACGACAGCGTTGTGAGAGAGGGAGGTGCTACGACAGC